>NW_019102351.1:0-378724 GCF_001856785.1 Myzus persicae
ATAAAAAATCTGTGATAATATTTTTTTGATTTTTTAATAACAGAACAACCTACTTGCTTGGAACTTTGTTTTGAGTTTTTAACCCTAACCTAAAAATTTGAATATTTCAAAAATCTTAAATTATAAAATTATTTGTACATTTTAAATGATGTGAATTTCGTTAAAATTTAAACTTTAAATGCTCATTACAAAAATCGTACCTAATGTATTTTAAATATTTTTAAACTAATATTGCAAATATCTATCAGGAGAATTTTATTGAATTTTCAAGCTTTTTTGCTCAACCAATACAATTTTATGAACAATTAATATTTTATTAACATTTTATAAACCTCCTGAAAAAAAACTTAATAAACTAAAATAATTCAAAATTCAAATTGTTTGTAAATAGCAAAATTGCATTAAGTATATGAATTGAATATGTAAACAAATGATGTGAATTTCAAATATCTGCAATTATTGGTTTTTTATTATAAAAAAATAAGTAAAAATCACTACATAAGAAATGGAGTGAATATCCAATGTTGTCAAAATTTAAACATCAAATGCTTATAACATTTTAATTCGACTTTCCAATAGAATTTTTTTTTTTTTAAGGCAGACAAACTTATAAGGAATCTTGGATTAAGTTTTAAAAACTTAGATATAAAGCGAAACATTTTTATAACTAACTCAAAATATTGTGCACATTTTCGTGACTTTAACTTATTTTGTCAAAATTTAAAGTTCAAACTCTTATAAAAATTTGTTGTCAAAATTGTATGGTTTATAGAAAACGCCATTATAAATATTCAGTAAAAATGTCATGTATATCTACAATATTTTTTTTTTTTTTGAAAGTTACATCAAAAACCAAAATCGATTTTGTCGAAAACCGGGTTTCCGTAAAAATTCGCTTTTTTTCCTTAATATTTTTGTTTGTTTTTCCTGACGCTTTTGAAAACTATTGAGAATTTTTTACTTTTGACCCCTCGAAGAACTGATACTATTCAAATTTCTACCAGAAAAGATGCTTGTCGAAGAAAATCTAAGCACTTTTACTCTCCCAAATTAATGCGATGACAGAAACAAAATAAATAAATTGTAAAATCAATACATTCATCGCTCCGCTCGGAATCTAAAAGAAGTTAAAAAGTTAAAATTTACAGAATTTAAATTTGTTAACTCGTATACACCCAGGTTTGAATAACTACAAAATGTTTGAAAATTTGAAGGCCTGTGTCTATTTATTTCATTACTATTTATTATGTTATGTAAAGATACCTAGATACTTGTACTAGTATAAAAGTATATTTTTCATAATCACTCGTACGGGGTGATTACTTTTTAGGATAGTGACTCACTATTAGTGAGTTTACCACTCTGTGAAAATTTTTGTTTTTTGGATACAACTATAATATAATGAAATATTAATATATTATAGTAGAACAATGAAATATATATAACACTAAATTAATAGTGTCCTGAAACAGCTAACTTTGAATTAAAAAAAAATTATAGGTTATAAATTAAAATTGTGCCTTATGAGTAATCACTTGTAACGGGTATATCTAAATTAAACCGTATAATGAATGTCTATTTCAATTTTCAAGTACTTAAAAATAGGTTATAATAATAAAATTACCCTACGATCAGGGAGCAGAAAAACGACGACGACGAGCGGCTTTTGTATATTATTTGATCTCTCGTATTTTATGCATTTGCTCTCAAAAATAAAATAATATTTGTGTACATAGGGGTAGCATATTTTTCATGAAATTAAATTTTTATTTAAAAAATAAATTTAAGCACCAAAAAAGTATGAAACTAAAATTAATTACTTTAAACATCGACGCTTTAAGGCTTCGGCAAAATTCCTGATATTGTGTGTGCACTGCGGAATAAATCAGATATACGACTGAACTTAAGTCTGAAAATATTGAGATTTATTATGAAAAAAAAAACCTTACGGATCGCTTCATGTTCCTTGTTCATGCCTGCAGCTTTGCTAACTGAAATTTTAGATCGATTGCGTCTTTGCAACTACTTTGACAATCGCCACGGATTGCGTTATAATTTATACTACGTCAATATGATAAAACCATAGATATATAGTATCTTACAAAATTGTATATCAAGGAGGTCCGTGCTTGAGATTTGATCATTAAGATAATGAAATGAGGTATGACAATAACCAAAATAGTTTATAATTTTAAAATTTAAATTACAACAATATGTAAAGTACCTATTATTTTAATAATTAATTAAGGTGGTTTTTAAATATTCGAAGCACAAGCATATTTTTTTATGAGTTATTAAATAAAAATCTTATTGTAAATAAATGTGATTACTACTTTTTAGATTTAACATAAAGGTATTCAGTGCCCAATGCATCACATTTACCGTACATCGACTATACCAACTATAGTTTGTAAAATTCCAAGTTAAATCTTTTCTCTGAATACTGTCGAGCATGAAATTAATAATTAATATTTTTTGTATTAATTTTGAGTGCATTGGTTAGGTACATTTTAAGCAATTCGAGATTATATAAAATTTAAAATTTCCTTATTTAATTTCCGATACATATTCAATAATCAGCAGAGCGACTTTCCCAACTTTATAAAATAATTTGATGTTTGATGTACGACGGCGTCACTTTAATTCGCGGTTCGACCACAAACAGACGGCATAGTAATATTCATACATTTCTCAACATTTATATAAAATAAAAATAGTTGAATTTTGCGGGACATTAGAAAATGTACTGTACTACTGTAGTATGACTAGTATGTACAACACAATTTATATCTATTTAAATATGTTATTATTCTGCGACCCGGATATGCCGTCGCCGTTTGTGCTATAAGCGTATTTATTTGTGTTGCGCGCTCGGGAACAAAAAATATGCCCCTACTTTACACGGGTAGCAAATTGTCTGTGACAATAAATTTTAATTTTGAGACTAAAAAGTAAAATATGTAAGCCCCAAAAGAATAGGTAATCAAACTTACGTAATACTCTTCGTATATCGACTGTTCGGGGAATATATAGCTGCAAGGACATATCTGGAGTGCAGACGCCATATCGAGGAACTTCTTTCTTCATCTAATTCCGAAATGAAAAAATCGAGATTTTTTTTATAAAAATTACTTGAGTAGAATGAAATATGTTAGCAAATGTTTATTGTTGCCTTACACATTTCTCTTTTGTTCAATGAAATTATTAGAATTGTGAATCGTCTCCGACGAGTGACGACGATCGGCTTTTGCCATAGACGATAGATGTAATATAATATGTTGTTATCAGTTTTCGAGTTTTTGAATTCTTTGGATCACACGATACATTTTTTATTTCAGATTCCGAAACATAATATTATTATTGTGTTTAAATCTAAACAATTCAGAACACGGACCTCTGCGTATAGGCCATTTAGATACACTACTGTCGCGAGTCCATTTTTTTGTCCGGCAATATTGTTTTTAGTCTTAACGGTTAAACTATAACTTAATATAAAAGACATGATGTAAAGACATTAGATTTATGATCAAATGTGTTTTCGTGGTCAGGAATTCTCGGACTAAGTTTTCTCCAATTATTAAATCCGGTTTTAGGATCTGTAATAAATGCCTTACTCATTTTTTGTGAAGGAAATAGCATACAGGGAAAACAATAAATGGATTTTGTAACATCACTATACATTAACCAACTTCGTTCAATTTTATCTCCATTTGGGAGTGTTATAAAAACCAATCTGCTGAAAATTTTCTTTGCTCAAAATTTTCCGAATAGGAAAAATCTGAATTTTTACCTTGTTCTGGTCCGGGTTCTATTAGAAGTGTTCTAATTTTATCATTAATTTCAGGCCAAGAAGACGGATCATTGAAATGTAATAGTTTTTGCACAATATTTTCCAAATTATTATCCGAGGAAGTGGAGGGTATAGAGTTTATGAAATCCGAAACGACCGAAACATTGTCTTGATTTATTGATGTCTGTTTAGACAAATCATCTTCTACATTAATGGAAAAGTCTACATGATTTTCCTGATCCTGAGAGTCTTCAGAGTGTAGAGAATTAATAAGTGGTAAATCATTGGATAATTCCGATCTACTAGCATTATCTTCCAATGATTTCGACAAAAATAATTTCATTTGCTTAGACAACTTATCAATATCCTCCAATTTTAGTTTTTGAATTTTTCTATTCATGGCACCAGATTTTTTTTGGGGGCCCATTTTAGTCTAAAATAAATTAATTGCTCAATATTTTTTATAGATCTATCAAACTTAGTATCTGGGCGAGTAGGGGGGGGTGTATGTATAAAAATGAATACATTTTAGATTTTGCTTTTAATAAAATATTTTTATTTCTCTGATAATTTCTATTAATTTTTTAAGATAGTTAATTATTATTTATAATCTGAATAAATATGTTATACAATTATAACTGTATATGAGTATCTTATAACATTTGTTGTTTTGGGTGATTTCATTGTAATATCATTGTAAAAATTATAACAGTTAAAAAGCAAAATTGGTTTTAGTCATATGTAAAATTAAATCAAATAATTCAATTTCATAGACACCTATTGGGTATAATACTAAACCGGAGTCATTATTCATTAACTAACAAATTTTTATTTGTTCAATTAAACAAAAAATAACTTACCTTTAAGGCTTTAACGAATACTTATTTCAATGAAAAATATGCACTGTGACGTAAACATTAAACGTCTGAACACTAGATAAATAAAAATAAAATCGTACAACCCGTTCCAGCCGTTGTTATAAGTCCGAAGTCGCTGTCTATGTTATTACTTATTAAATTAATTTTATCAAGTAACAATAATAATATTAATATAGTTGTTATCGACGACGGTGATCAGCGAAGTCGTCATTTCGGGAAAAAATAAATACTAATGTTAAAAATAAACAAAAATAAAAACACTATATTTGTCAACCGATAAGCAATCATGGCAATGCTAATTATGTCGAGATAGTGGTGTTCGACGACATATAGTATATACTATGTTTGTTCTCAACGGCGGCAGAACGAAATTCGATTATTCTATCGCATTCCCACTCTACAAAATAGGCTAGATCTATAGCTAAATCTACAAGTTAAATCAGATGATCAATCGGAGATTTCGAGTGTAGCGAAGGGAATGGTATTAATTTTGCATGTTGCGTTGACTCTAGTGCAGTTGCACCGCCTCGGTCATTAGTGTCTGTATAATATCATAATATAATTATATTGACTATTGAGTGGCTGTATAAATAGGTACTAGTGATTTTTTATCTGCCTGATTTTTTTGTTATTTTTTTCTATTTAAGATTAAATTTTCAAAATATATTGACCATTTTGGAGTTATTTATATAGGTTTTTTAAAGTTTGTTTTTCAATAATAAATTCTTCATAAAAAATGTTAAGCTCTGTCAAAAAAATTGGAAAAAGAAAATATAATAAAATATAATAATTATCTACATATCATGATTCCCGAATTGTTATTAATGTTGGGATTAAAAATATTTTGGCTTAAATCCACATTAATGATAGGTGTGTACTTATACGTGCTGCAATTGTACTTAAATTTTAAAGTCTAGGTATGCAATAAACTTTTCAGTCTTTCTTAATTTGTATTTGTGGTTAGGTATACGTCACATATAATCAAAATTTAAAAGTATATTAAAATTACAATTTATTAAAACATTGGTTAGGTACAAAAATGTTTGGTCAAAATGTAATAACTAATGAGTAATAACTGATACTATGTACGGTTAGAGTATATTATGTAGTAGGTACCTACTTAGATAATAAAAATGGATAATTATATAAAACATTAAATGGCAAACTATAATATATTGACTGATATGCAAATATATGCTAATATAATATATTACTTATATAACTATAGGTATACTTTGTGGTGTATAAAAATACCAACATTACTAGTATTATATATAATATATATATATATATTTTATTTATTATCATGTTCATGTATAATACTTATAATTTTTTTTTAATTAAGGAAGGGGTGGGAACTATTTATCACAACACTGCCATGCGGTCCAGTAACGTTTATTCACCGATTCAAATGTTATACCTACATAGAAAACGTGGTACACTTCACGATTTGTTCATCCTTGCTTATATCCTTACCTAAATAATTTTGTAATTCTGTATTATTACCTAGATAATACTAATATTATGAAAGGCGAAGACAGAATATTGTAGATGAAAAAAAAAAAAGACTTAGTTGAGTGTACATAAAGTTGATTATGATTTATGAATGTTGCATCTGTAACACAACTATCTTTCTCTTCACGGTTGTCCGGTATTCCTTTGATCGGGCGTCTATAGTGAGTATATAAATAATTCTTTTTTATGACTAAAATATTTAAACGAATAAATCTCGCTATTATGGTCTAAGATATTATTTATAATATTGTGATATTATTATTTATTATTTAACATATTATTTAGTTTTTAGTATTTAAAACGGAAAAGTTTCACTAATTCAATTCTAGACATTTTTATTATTATTTTTAAGCATTATTAGATGCCTCTAATATAGCCGTGTATTTAAATTATATTAATGTTATACCTAATTTATAAGTTATAACTAAAATCTGCAGATAATTAGTATAATAGTGAATTAGTGAACAATGGATACAGATTATGAACAATAAGCTGAACTAAGAAGGCTGGAGTAATGGATGAGTGGCTATACCCTCTCAAAAATTACGCTTACCCCCCCCCCCCCCTTAAAAAATTATTCTCTGAACTCATATAATACTAAGCTAAAATGAATAAAATAGATAACAATTTTAATTTAGTTACAATATAGTTACAACATAGTTACAACATTATAAATAATCGATATTTTATAATGTATTATATTTACAAAGTGATTTTAGAACATATTATCCAGCGCGACGGTAGTGGCGCGAAGCTAAGTAAAAAAAAAAAAACGGAGTAAAAATAGCGAAATAGCCACTAACGTATAATAACAGGACACCGAGTTTTAACATTGAAAAATCGTCCTAATTTATGTCAATTCTTTGCCAACATCTACGGGGCAAACGGCTGAACATATAAAGTAGTATGAGGTATCAATCGATCAGAAATATTGTGCAGGTGGGAACAGAAGAATTCGCTAGCAGATTGGTTTGATAGTTTGTAAGTTATAAGCAAAAATGTTGAAGTACTTTTAAGACCGTTTTTGCGTACGGAAGAGTGGGGATAAGCGATGAGTCGATGTACTACGACGATGCACGGACGATATTATTACTCCATGGCGACAGCTGACAATATTGCAAAAACAAACAACAAACCATTTCGTAACTTATTATTATTATTATTATTATCATTAAATTATTATTATAATTATTATATAATACAAGATAATTAACACATCAACATTAAAAATAGGTGATATCACTCCATGTAAAAAAAGCTAGGTTAAAAAAAAAAATTAATAATGATTTAAGCTTTAAGAGACGTGATATAATATGGACATTAAGTAAAATGACATTTTATAATATAACAGATACTTATGATGACAAATAAGATCAATTGTAATGTTAAATGCTTAGTCAACATATTGTTGATACACATACATTATTAATTACTGTAAATACTGTAGAGGTAACTTAATTGTATTTATTTAAGTATACTTCTACGTCCTGCCAAATAGTTAAACATAATATGTTGACTAAGTATTTAACATTACAATTGATCTTATTTGTCATCATAGGTATCTGTTATATTATAAAATGTAATTTTACTTAATTTCCATATTATATCATGTCTTTTAAAGCTTTAATCATTATTAATTTTTTTTTTTAACTTAGCTTTTTTTTTACACGGAGTGATAACGAAGTGTTTTTGGTGCGATATAATTATACACTCCAACAAACATAAATTTTAGATGTATAATATTGTCTGGCGTTGTAAAAACTATAGTCACAGCATCCCACTCAAACATTTTAGGGTGAGTTGCGCTACTATAAATACATAGGCTATAAATTATAAAATACAATTGAAATTATTTTTACACAAATATTAAACGGTGATAAATTAATACGATGAGGCATTACTTTATCTAACAGGTCACGATAATAGTAATTGTTTAAATATATAGAAAAGAATATAAAATTCAAGTTTAGAAATTAGAATGTGCTCTTTAGAACGGCGTTGACCGTTTGGGAGAATTGACTCAGCCTGTGGTCTGTTTGGGCTAAATCATTTGGGCAATTGCTTATTCCACTAAAAATACGGGCGAATAACTATGAATAGGTTTATAAGTAAATTAATTTATATACAACTGTATTGTAATGTAATAATAGTCGCAAATTATTAATAATGCGGTGAAAACGAAACATTGCGCTGTCGCCGGCTTGAATGGGCTTTCGACCTTAACCGATGATTACATTGAACCGCAGGCCGAGTAATATAATATTGATATAATACTATTTCATTGGATCAATCAATTTGAAACTAAATTGTTGGACTATTAATGTTCTCGTGAAAAAATGTAACTCCCATCATTATTGTTGACGTTCGAAATTGTGTAAGTAAATTATTTGTTGTTGACAATATTTGATATTTCAACGACAAATAACCATTTTAGCTAGGTATATTGTTATAATTCAAAGAATATACTATAATCAGCACTTGAAACTGTTTGTCATTACGTATATTATTATTTACTTAGCACAATGGAATATTCAAAAGGTTTGAATTAATTTTAAGTTATTTAGTATTTATTACCTATTTGGCTATTTATATACCACAAACCTGTTCACATCGTTTTACAATACGTCGGTATTGGTATAAAATGTAATGATCATCATTTATAATACAAATATCTAGTATTATGTAATAAATATATAAGTTAATGTTTAGCTATAGTTTTTCTTATTTAAAATAGGTAAATTTATTGATTTTTTCATCGAAATATGCATTTAGTCATAAAAATTACTAAGTATTCAAAATGTGATTTAATTACGTGTCATACGAAACAAACGAATTTATAACTTGGTCCAAAATGTTCTCTAAAAGGAAATATTTGAAAAAGTCATAAATATCTTATCCTAATAATAATTAAGAATAATAACTACCTATAATAAATTTAGTTTAACCTACCATATCGCTAATAGGAAAATAAATCACTAATTGTATTATAAACATATTATTACGATGAAATATAATATCTACTTTCAGGCCGGGTCCTATAAAATAATGAGCCCTGGGCAATTAGTAAAAATGGGCCCCACCAAACATGTTAGTGAAGTTGGCACTTGGTGAAATCAATTTCAATCCTGTACAAATATTTTGTAAATACTTATTTTTAGAATTTTGCAAACTTCAACTTAAGCTGTGAGCATTATTTCTAAATTAGGAGGGGGGGAACTCCATGTATCCCACCCTATATCATCCGATCAATCTCTGACTGGTTGGTGCAAATATTTTACAATGAAGTGTGTGATAATAGAGTATGATAACCGATAGTACGTATACGACTATAGACTTATAGACCCATCATTTTTAAATCGTAATAATTCTGGTATGAATGTATGATTAAGTTAAAAATTGTAATAAGTTACTAAATATATGAGGTTACTCACAAGGATATGATATCTTCACGCACTTACCAATTTAACAAAATACTAAACAAAATACACGTTTTAATAACTATTAACGTTTATGAGTATTTAATTTTATGATAACATCAAATCTACAAATAATGTAAGATTGTCGTTAAAAAAATAATAATTAATAAATAATAATGATACAATAATAATACCAGAGGCCACAGCAACATTACTTAAAAAATAATCGTAGTAAATAAAGTAATTTTAACTAGCCAACTTTGCACTTGATGTTTTTTGCAGTTGAATTCGTAATTGTTAACATTAATAATTCGTAAAATAATCAAGTTTTGTTATTAGATTCTGAGCGTAGTCAATTTTAATAAAAAAAGCTAAGTTGGATGAGAAAATATAAATTGGATAAAAATATATAAATTGAATAAAAAGAACCCTACATGTTTTGTTCAACTCGACTTTTTAAAATTTTTTGATTCAAAGGATTTTTATTAAATTAGGCCTTTTTTATTCGATTGAGCTTTTTCAAATTAGATTGAGCTTGCAATAGCTTTTTTATTAAATTATAATTGTTTTATTTAAATTTGGTTTATTTATCTAAAAACTGATTTAGAATGCATTTTAAAAACACTGTCAATTTTTTGAATCGATCGGACAAAGTAGAAGGGCTGGCAAAAGAGTCGTAAAATTCACCAAAAAAAAATATTGATTTGCAAATTCTAAAAATAGGTTTGCAAATTATTGGAAAGTATTCGCAAAATATTTGTACAGGTTTGAAATAAAAATTTTAAATTTGTAATATGTTACAGATGTAAAACTTTTAAAAACCAAATACACATAGTTTAACATTCAAAATGTACATAATTTTATTTATTAAATACTTAATAAAAATATCATTTACGCATTTCTTGTAATCTTGTCTTACTTACAAAATTTTTTTCTTGTTTGATCTGTAGAAAAAATCAATATTGTTTGATTAAAATCAACCGATGGCAACACTTTTTTTTATGTTCTGAAGATAATAACATAAATGGTTTTAAGGGTATTTGAGTTTGATTAGGTAGTTCTAAACTTTTTTTTGTGCGTGCTTATTTTGAAAACGCTCGTACAGCCGAACATTTTGCCACAAGATTTGTTAAATATGAACCAACTGCGATTAAAATATTAGATTATATAAAACCGATCGATATTTCTTATTGTTTATCAAACTTAGCCATCGAACTACAGTCTTAACCACAGTATAAAATGGCTAGACTGACAGCTACATCTAGAACAATTCATGTTAATAAATCATAGGCAACATTTTTATTTGTAATTGGTAATGGTAATGGTAAATGGTAATGTAAAAATTTGGTGAACATTTAAAAGTGCCTAGTTATTCGTTTTTTCAACAAAATATTATAAAAATCGTTTGATGATATAATCGTTATTTTACGCTAGAATATCAATAATTAATTTATGGAATTTATACTGAAGGACGTATGTGTAGCTACAAAGTACACGTATTGATACAACTTGTAAATCATTATAATATTATATTTAATTACATGCGATAACCGTTCAATCAGTGCAGCAACATTTCCTACTAGACATAGTAAGTTATACCAGTGACATGTACGCATTACCTACATGCCTAGAAAAATATACTTTCAGCACTTCAAATTTTGTGCTATTAGTTTAAATATTATAATTTATAGTGAATTATGTAACCAAACTTAAAGGTTGTTATATTATAACACTACGTGTTCTTTGGTTAGCTCACGACATTTTAATGATTTATTATTTGAGTGAGTTATGAGTAGGTATGCTGTGACAAGTGAAATATTATCAATAAAACAAAGGAATAATAAATAATTTAAAAATTGAAAAATAGTAAAAAAAACCAACAAGATAAATTAAATAATGTTCTTACATATTTTAGTTTAATAATAGGATAAATTCGCAATATTTTATATTAAAGCTAAACATACAACATTTGAATTGTTGAATCTGGACTTATATATTTTGCATTTAGGGCAGGCATTTATAGGTATGTTATGCGTTGGTACCTATATAGTATTTAGTAAGACTACGAAACTGCGGGTACGACTTCTTTGATCACTTAATATTTGTCCATAACCGTCGACTTACCTGGTCAGCTCACATTAAAAATAAAACTCGAACGTTGAACGATCGTTTTCGTCTTCTCCGGCCACTCCTAACTTCTAAAAATATCAAACTACCTACTAAATTACTGCTGTATAAACTACTACTCAGGCCCATTTGGTCCTACGGTTTACAACTTTGGGGCTCAGCCAAAGTATCAAATACAAACCGTATACAAAGGTTTCAATCCAAAGTCCTTCGCGTCATCTCCAAAGCTCCCTTCTATGTTTCAAATGATACCCTTCATTCTGACTTCAATTTACCAACCGTCACTGAACTAGCCAAGCTCCACTATAAACGATTCAACAACAAGCTAACACATCATTCCAATCCCCTTATTGTCCAACTATCATCTGCAACTATTCCAGGAAATCCCCACAAAAGATTAAAAAGGCAATGGTGTCGTGACCTACTTTTATAATTTAAAAAAAAAAAAAAAAATGTATCAATACAACTTATGATCTTTTGTTACTTATAACTATTATGTAGTATGTATATGTATTCACTGCACTATCACTATTATTAATATTAATATTATGCTAGAACTAATACCTTAAATTTAAATTAATATTCATGCTGAAGTACCTCCGATGGGAGGTCTCTTCATTCAGTCTCTTCTGTCTATTTTTTTGTTTATGTTATTATCAATTAAGCTTATTGTTCAATATTGTAACAGATAGCGTAATAAATAAAATTTTGTTAAAAAAAAAAAAAAATATTTGTCCATAACACATATTTGATGTATAGTTTATCATAGTCACGCAGATCAAAATTATATTTTTAAGTTAAAACCTCTTGGAATACCCGAATACTCAGCCGTTTTAACAACTCATGTAAGTACGTATTAACCGTGATGATGCAATGATTTATTGTATACTGTGATATCTGATTGAATTACAATTTAACACCTCATCCGTTATAGTAACCAACGAAAAATTTGCTGATTTTAACGGATTTTGTCAGAACTTGAAATTCAAACTCTAATAGAAAGAAATAACCGTAACTATGTATTTTCGATATTTTTTAATTGCTGTAAGAAAAACTTAGAACTTGGGATTAACTGCCCTATGTTATATTTTACATTTTGCTTACAAACAAATTTAGTACAATACATAAGTTTAAAAACACTAAATAATATATTGAAATTTTAAAACTGTTAAAAATAGATAAAATATTGTGTGATTTACCTACCTATATAATATATATATAAAGATGTTGAGAATTTTAAGTTATTAAGAATATTAGTTTTTAGATTACCGAATTACAATAAAAACAAAATCGATTTTGTAAAAATCTGGATTTGGTTCTCGTTTTTACGTAATTTTCGTTGATGTATTTTCTGATTATTATGAATTGGGCTTGGAAATTACTACTTTTGAATTCCCTTAAAGTTCTTCAAGAATACAATAAATATGATAAAACTGATGTCAGAAATTACCGACCAATTTCGATTCAGAACCATATTGCTAAACTGTTTGAACAGTAAGTATTTAAATATACATATATAGGTATTGCCTTCCACACAGTTTTAATGGATGAACAGTATGGTTGTAGACTGCCACCTCAAATACGATTTAGTTTAATAACGTTGTTTTGGATGCAGTTAAACAATGCTTACAGGCTGATGTTATATTTACTGATTTCACCAAAGCTTTTGACCTTGTAGACCACTCAATTCTCATGGAAATATTATCGAGAACTAATTTTTGGAGAACCAATACTTTCATAGCTTAAACCCTATCTGTCTGATAGAATACAATGGGTGAAAATGTATGACAAGAAATCTACTGTATCTCGACATCTCGTGTCCCTCAAAGAGGACATTTATTGCCTTTACTCTTTATCAAGGTACTAGTTGTACAATTGTAGTGATGAGAAACAATAATGCTGACATAAAGGGACGACACAAGTTAATCGGTTATTCAAATGAATAATACTCATAATAATTTTTTTTTATTGATAAAATTACCTTCAGTGACATAGGCCATTGGGGTACATATATAAATTGAATACATCGAGCAATTACATTATTAGTAATACTAAGCTTGTATATATTTATAGAATTTTTTTATATTTTGTTTTGAAGATTTGCTATTTTGGTAAATTCGATGGTGGCTGCGACTACGAGTGAGGATCTGTTGTGTCCGAGAGATTGTGCAAGGCGTTCCGAAATTTTTGTAACCTATCTTGTTTCGGAAAAAGAATGAAATTCCGTCATTATGTGCTTAATTGTAAGACCGGTGCTGCATGATAATATGCATGTTGGAGTGTCATTTTTAATTATTAGATGACTGTGAGTAATTTGGGTGTGCCCGATCCAGAGTTTCATTAGAAATAATAATAATATTAAAAGTAATAATGTAATAACTCACCAAGTGAATATAATTTTGGTAGGCAACTAATAATACTTATAACGAGTAAAGTAATTTATTAAAATGCATAACGCCAATGATTTGTATAGTATAGAGAAAAAAAGAAAAGAAGACATGTTGTCGGCAAGTGATTTTGTAATTGCTATAATAGTAGAAATAATAAAAATAATAAAGATAATAAAGATAACTGCTGCCCATCGTATCTGGTATTTATAGCACGAACATCCAACATACTCGAAATACGATGTAAAGAATAAGAAAAATGCTCAACTGATGCAACCAGAATAACCTGAAAACAATAAATAAAATAATATTTTGATATAATGTTATTTTAATCAAATATACAAAATGTTAAATCTTATATACTTTCGATTTTTTGATAATGCTTTTGACATGTTGCTTAAGTCTTCCCGTAGAATATTTTTCCCAACTCCGTAAACCATAGTTTGTGTGTAGGACTTCCAATCGAATTCTTCGAAACCGAACCAAAATGTCTTGCGATCCTTTTGACTTAACAACGCCCATAATTTTAGAGTATTACTATTGTCGAATTTCCATTCACTCGTCGTAAACGCTTGAATCATATCTGCCATATTTTCTTTTTTCTTTAAGATTTTCAGCATTCTAAATGTATAAATATGATCATAATATTAAACCCTTACATCTGTAAAAGTTTTTAGTAAATAATCTGTGGCAAATGACTTGAATAATTATTGATGCTTATGTCTTGTAATAAACATGGCCTTAATACAATTGGCAGAACTATAAGTCTTTAAGACTTTAAGAGTACCTATATAAGGGTGGGTAGTGAGCTATTTCAGTTGCGGGCAACGTTTTTCACCCGAGACTGAAATTGTCTCCCTATACGAGTCACACATACCTACCATTTTGCGCTCATCGAAGATACGTGACTAATTAATTATTACGAAATACCTATACCGGCTATACCTATAAAATCACTACTATAAATGGACTAGAAAATCATAGGTACATAATAATTTTTATGTTAACTAAACAAAAATCAATATTTTGATTCGTACCTAATATTATTAGGCACATTACTCACTTTGGATGTTTACCACGGATAATTAATGACAAATCTACACACGCAGCAGGTATCCAGTGAAACAAAAACCTCATAATATTGACGACCCAAAGATTGGCAGAAAATATACAACAAATATACCACATTGATTGCAATGGAGGCGCCGTATAGTAAGCTTCATAAATATAATCAGAAAACGTGCCCCAATGAAATGGGCTGTCAAAACTGGACACGTAATTATAAATTTTTGGTTCCTTGTTTTTTTCGTTGCCATCTTGATATCTTCAACAAATACAATAAAAAATAAATTACCTATCACGTTGCAAACATAAAAAATATAATATGTGCAAATGTGTGAAATAATGTATAGATACCGGTTTACCGTATCCCACATTACACTAATTAATGCGTTGGCGGTGTAGTCAACTGGGACATTATCGGTTTTTTTATCTCTCGACATTGGCATTGCTTTTAACAATCCGAGAATGAGTGGAGTAACTATACACAGTAATCCTTGAATATTATTCAACCAACCTGGTTCCGGTTCAGATTGTGTGCACCCTACTACAGTATCGTTGTTTAATATCTTCGATCACACGATTCGAACCAAATAATATGCAAATATTATAAATTCACATGATAATCTTTGTTTTTAACTTGTGCAGAAATTTGTTGTAAGAATGAAAATCAAACACAAATTCTTATACATCTTAAATGTTTCCAAACTATAAACATAAATATCTTACTGATTGAAGGACGAAATACTGAAATCGGCAATTGGCTTTCATTTGTTGATATAATATTTTCAGTGAGTGCTTTCGTGAAAGTGTATGTATTGGGCCAATCTTCCAAAACGCTATTATTCACAGGTATAGATTAAAATCTAAGAAAATTATAAATACTTATACAAAATGAAACTAAAAAAAAAATGATTTACTTGCACGTTTTTGCATCTAGTTCAATCAATTTTTTTAATTCTTCGGCGGACATTGAAACGTGATAGAATTCTTCTTTAATTTCACTTCTTGGACAGTGGGAATAAGCGGTTGATACATGCACAAAACCCTAAAAAATTAATATTTTATGTACAATATGCGTAATTTATTTCACACATTTATTTAAATGACCATACTACTAACTTATTATGTTAATTAGTTTGAATTGAATATGCATTAAATTATTCAAAAAATTAACTAGAAAGTGTTATAAATACATTCAAAAACAGTTAAATTAATCATACTGTATTAGACTATACTATGGATACATGTAATTGTTATTGAATATATTAACGAAAATAAAGTAAAATTAAATATTTGATAATTATTAAAAATGTTTTTTTCTATATTTCTTTTACATACCTTAAGATAATTCATTTTTGCCGCTAGTGCTAATACGTCATTTTCTGTTCCTTCAATATTAATTTTTGTCGCCGTATAAAGAGGTTCGTTGAATTTGACTGTAGCAGCACAATGAAAAACAAAATTCACATTTTGTATCAGCCAATCATAATCGTCTGTTGAAATCCCTAATGATTGTTCAACTAAATGTCCATTAATTGTTTTTATCTTGGTCATGAAGTCAGGGTTTTTAAATCTAAGGCGGTCAAACATCTTGAAACACACAGTACATAATTGATTAAACATTGTAAATTTAATCCTTTTAAAGAAAGTTAATCAAAATAAAATGTGTATAATTTATTTATTTAAAGTAAAATTAAATGAATCACGATACAATTATATTAAGAATTTTTTACAAACATCATATTGACACAATAACCGTATTTAATGTAGTTATTAGTACTCTGGCCTAAGAGAAGTTTAGTTAGTATCCTGGCGTAAATTAATTCTGTTTGAAATAAATTGGATAATATCTACTGATATCTTACTATTTAGTTATTATAATTAATGAAAAAAATTTCGGGCACCATCTTTTAAGTACTTACAAAAATACATATACTCACCGATTGTTTGTAGATATTCGAAGATCGTTGACTGGCAGTCAATCCATTTTTCCCTCTAACGAGAACCACAATGCATTTTACGTCACAAGATCTTAATAGTTTTTCTGTGAGTATTTTGCCCAAAAATCCCGTACTTCCGGTAACGAAAAACCGTCCCGTTCCTAAACGTATCTGAAATATTCATTTAATTTTTTTTCAGTGAAATACAAAAACAATAGATTAACTACAGACAAGTCTCGGATTGTTCACTTTTGTATGTAGAGAAATGACTTACTATTATGTGGATCAGTTTTTCTTCTTTGTTATATACTATACGTGTTCTACACGTAGTTGGACAGTAATTCGTTTATTTTGGTTTTTAGTCCTCAGTCTATAAAATATATCGATAAGAAAATGTATGCTCAGTTAAAATATTATAATTTATTAATTAATGGTAAAGTTTCTCATAAACTGTAATTGAGGGAATCAATTAAACAATTTTATCGGAGATCGGGAGATCCGCGATAACCTTTAATGAGAATTAATTTAAATTTCAAATATGGACAAAATTTGATGTATGTTTTGTTATAAAATATATGTCCAATTATAAATTTTAATAGTTAGCTGACGGTTGTACATTTTACTAACTAGTTTCCTCACTGTTTTTCTTATCAGTTATCTCTCCATTATAAGATACTGAAAATTAAAATACTAATGGAACATTTACTTAAAAATATTCAAATGTTGTCAGTGTTTGACATTTCGTACAATAGTATATTTTTGCAATTTAAAAAATATTCTATTCATCAGCACTTAAAACCTTTTGCATTATATATATTTATAATTTTATTTTATTCGGTGGAACCCGTGGTAATATTAACCATTAGGAGTGGGGTGGTACGGTAGAAGGTTATTTATATATTCAATTAGCTGGTTTTTTTTTTAGTTGGTATGTGTATTGTGTATAACACGTGGTATATACATATATGTATATACACTATTGTGTATGTTTGCCATGTTTTGGTGGTCACCCATCAGGGAGCTAGGAACGTCGGAGGCAGCGTGACTTCAGCACTTTTACTTGACCGCTGTCAGCCACTGGGCCTCAACATGGGACCATTACGTATATTATTATTTATTAAACATAATGGAATTTATTTAAGCTATTTACATACCACAAACCTACTCAAACCGTTTTGCTGCTTAGTACAAATTAATATAGGTTAGTACTAATCTGTACCTATGTATTTTTAAATACACAGCTGAATCTTTTTTTTTTTATTATTATTTCGTATGAATTTCTTCAATTGTTTTAAATAGTGGGCAGTGGCTAGAGGGCTATTGTTATATTGGATTATCATTAGGTCAGTTACCATCCTACATTTATTTCAATAAATATTTTATAATCCATATCAATTTGTCTTCTAAAATGTATAAAAAAGAATGATTTTAAAATATTATTCACCGTGTTACTGTGTTAGCCAAATTATAATTCTATCACTTTAGTTATTCAAATGATAAATATTTCTGAAAAACATTATGTTTTGATTAAAATATTTATATACTTTAAAAAAATAATTATGGGTTAACATTAAAAAAATGTTCTTGTGTTTGTCATCACTTTACCAGTGATGGTATATGCTAATAGACGATGGAAATGATCGTTCAGTCTCGGGTTTTAGGACTATCCATAAAAACATGATACTACTGACACATATAAAGTATAAATACTTTTTTAAAATGATCCCTTTTGAAAAGTTGTCACAGAGTAATATCGACTTAGCACCCCATTTTCTTGTTCTCAGGTGTTCAATCTGTTCATCGAATAAAATAACCTTTTTTTCGTGTTTTATAAAAAATAGTACACAAATAAATATTTTTTGTTTGTTTATTAAATAAAACTGCATGTGACCAAACATGCCATATTATTATTCTTTTTTTCACATTTATACGCATTACAAATACAGGTGGTTTAAAAATGTATTGTCTTCTTGAAAAAATAATTGAAAATTGAGTTTATTAACGATAACGTTCGATACCCTACAATAGATAGTTGTTCATTTTATAGACATTGTATTTTTAGTTCTTGTTTCGGGGGAAAATAATAACGGTACGTTGAAGTGAATATGATTCAAGTGAGTGCCCGAAAAAATACATTTTAGTATAAAAACGACCAAGGTTCAAACAAACGTGTTTCGTAGCAAATGATCTGTGATTGTACCATAATAATACAAACAATGATAATAATGGTAATACATGCATTACAATAACATTATATGTATGCGTATTATACTGCAGCATATAAATGGTATAATATGAAATACGAATGACACATAAATTAGGTATGGGACATTTTGTTTCGAAAATCATAGCGTGTGGCATACGATGGTTCTTACAAAAAAAAAAAAAAAATACCAACAAAAAAGAGTATAAATAATAATGGTAATATTTTATAGCTGTACACAAAACACTTAAGAACAACGATATAATGATAATCAAAATAATAATAATAGTAGTAATATATTCGATAAACGAACGTATTAATAATACAACGATCATACAATATCGCGAACAAAATATTTCTTAAATAGACATATGCATTTGTAATATTATGAACAAAAAAAAAAAAAAAATGTAAATAGTGATTATTAAACATTTAAATAATAATCATAATACATAAATTATTATAAATTCGAGGCAAACAGTAACCAAAAATGTGATCACCGTTCGGCGTGAGAGTGATTCGGTGGGGGTATGATCGGATATAGTTTGCATTGGCGTTTAGAGTGTCTTCAATGCCGACGACGAGTCTTGCGTCTCAGGGTAAGGTTAGGTCTTTGGCTTTCTTTTTCTGGTTGCGATCAGCGTCGCCGTCGCCATCCGACTCGACCTCGTTCGAGTCGCCGACGTTCTTCCGATTCAGTAGATAGTCCAAGTCTTGCGATATTCGGTCCAGAACGTCATCGTCGTTACTATCACCGCCGGAGCCATCATCTGTCCCGGGTTCGGGCGCCATCGTCGACGATTTGTCGGTGACCCCGGACATGAATAACATATGGGGTTGCCGGCATGGTTCCACGTCCACGCTGCACACCACGATTGTCGGAGAACCGTCGGCGGTGGTGGCATGCTGCTTGACCAGACCGACTTCGACGCACACGTGCGTGGCCAACATGTCGGGCGGCGGTTGCACCACGCACCGGATAGAAGTGTCGCTTCCGGCCGGCAGTGGCGCCATCGAGGTCGGCTGTGATGCATCCGCAAAGTCCACCGACTGCCAATCGTCTACTAATACCATGTCTGCGGAATCGATGGCCGTCGTCTCCAATAATGGCGACCGGCTGTTGTTCCGGTACGAACAACAACTCTTTTCTCCGCTGCCACAGTAGTCCCCGCATCCACTGTCAGTGTCGTGGCCGTCGGACTTTTCGTGACACCCTGCACAGTAAAACGGAAAACATTAAAATAAATATCGCTGAAAAATGAAAATTTATACAGGTACTCAATCAAATATAAGTTGACGTAATAATAATTCATAATAATATAGTATGACTTATGACTATGAGAAAACTTGTGTGTGTGTGTGTGTGGGGGGGGGGGGGCAGGACTTCTAAAGAGAATTATGAAAAAAACAACAGTTCTAGATTTTTGTGTTTTTGATTAAAATTACATTATTTTACATTGATTTGAGTAAATAACTACAGTATTATTTTTATAACATTATTAATTCATCATCTGATTTCAATAATCATTGTACGATTTTTTTTTAAAATACATTTATTTGAATTTTCACTAATTTATTATATAGTCTGCTATTTTGTTACATAATTTGGTTACGATTATATCAAAATATCTACCAGACGCGGTTTTTTTCGATCTATTTATGATAAAAATTGTTTTTTTGTGTATCTTGTGTTTGATCCCTGAAATATTGGTTGTTATGAACTGTGCTGTTTTATATATATGGCTATCATTTTTAAATAAACAGGTGGCACGTTTTGTTCTTTTCATAAATTTGTTGTTAAGTACATTCGTTCTTTATTGAGGAATATTCTAATAATTTGATTTTTGACATATTTCTAAGTGAAATATTCAAATATAGCATTATCGAATGCACCACTTCAGCCTATTATACCATATGAGATTATTGATTCCATCAAAATTATGTAAACTTTACGTAATTTAGGTAGTTTATGAATTTGGGTTTTCCATTTCATATTACTACTGATGTCGATTTCAAATCGAATAATATATATAATAAATATGTAAATAAATGTATTATTAAAAGGTGTAAAACAAAAAATTTTCTAACAAAATCATGATACAGTTTAAAGTGAACAGTGGAAACAAATTGTTCATGGAAGTATTTAAATTATATCATCTAAAGAGTAGAGTGACCCATATACAATACCAACGCATCAACGCATTAACGGCTTAGTTCCATCATAACTTAGGGCATCAATATGATTTAGTAGCACAATGTCTATCAATATTATGTTATCTTTTAAAGTTATAAGGTAATATATATTTTTTTTATGATAAGTTACATTATATAACTTGTATCTACTGAAGTGCAGTGTAGACTAAATACTTGTGTACAACAAAATGATACTTGATCATTTTCAAAGATTACGTGAATATAATATATTATATTGTTATATAAAACATTTTAATACTCTATCTAGGTAAATGTTTATACATAAATAAGTTTAATTTTTTTTTAAATGTGATAAGATAAATTATTAAATTAAATTAAATGCAACTAAGAAAATAATTGCGTCAGATAAATAAGTTAATGTCCATCGCTGAGACATTTTCTTACACTAAATACGTTTCATGTATTATATATTACACAACGAGATAAAGTTTCCGTAATTTTTTTATGCGTGTTTATACATTTTTAACATTATATAGGTAGACTATAAAAATATAATTATAACATTAAAAATGATTATAAGTCATAATTAAACAAAACGGTCTTAAGAAGGATTTTTATTTTTGTTTAATCTATTAACGCCTCAATAATGAAGCAATGATTTAGCTCACTAATATTTACAAACAATTTGATTCAAATAGTAATCTCCATATATATTTCATAAGAAATCTGATAATACTTTAAAATTATATTCTCTTCAATTATATTAGATTATATATCAAACTATCTGTATACATTATGAACTATGGAAATATTGGAATAATTTAAAATTTAAAATTTGTATTTAATAGAATATAAAATAATATTATTATATTTTGTGAAAAAGTTTTCAGATAATATGTGGCTAGAGCACCGAATAATTAAAAACTTGAGTTTTGGTATATTATTCTTCATACCATTTTACAGCACCATCGATCTGCAGTTGTATAGTATGGAATTGAAAAAAAAAATAGCAAATGAATTATATCTCATTGAAGTATACTTTCGTTGTTTTTATTCATCGAATCAATTAAAAAATACTTGTGTAATTTAAATTGCTCGAAATTTATTGTGGCAAGCTTTGAGCGATATTCGAACAATTCTACAAATATTATGTTATTTCATATGTTATTTTATTAATACTATTGTATAATAATAATTATATTACCATAAAAACTATTGAATTTAGTAACATTTTATATTTTACAAATGACCACAGTTATTTTATTTAAAGAAAGTGTATCGTTCAAATTAAAATTTAATTTTTAAGATTTATTTAAAACAAGACCTAGGAATCAAAATAATAATATACATTTTGTATAAAATTAAATATTTTACATAATGGTTTTTTTTCATTCGCATTTATTATTCGGGATTCTTAAATTTTAAAGACTAAAATTCTCTTTAAATGAAGAACATTAACCAGAATAAATTCATGTGCCTGAATAATTCGAACGATAATTCAACTTTTGAAGAGTAAACGCAGTTTTTTACGTGGTTTGAAAAAAAGGATGAAGAGATGAAGGGTGGATACATAACGACAAAATATGTTTTTTAACACCAGAAGTAAATTTTGTTTACGTTTGATTTTGTTTTTTCACTCAAGTGCTATGCTAATAGAAAAGATAATTACAACTTCAAGTTTAAGTGAGAAAATTTTTACTTTAAAAACGCGTTTTGAGACACTTACAGTAAAAATTATATTTTATATTAATATTGTTCATTGGCAAATAGTAATAATTCAATTGTTTATAATCTTTTATACAATATGATCATACATTTTGCACTGATTATTTTACCTGTAATTAAATCATGACGAAATGTCACAGACTTTTTAGGCTCTGTATTGCTATCTAGTTTTTTTAACGAGCTAGTAAGGTTGCTGACAATCGATAATGGCTTTTCCTGCGTGATAAAATACTCTTGAGGATTATCTGTTATTTCCAGTATGTCACTCTTTATCGATTGTTTTATTTCGTAATCCATAGTGTTTTTAGAAAAACCTGAAATTTAAAATTTTTATTTTTTCATACATTTAACATTTTTGTCATAAGAAATAATTTAAAGTTATTTCAATATAGTATAATATTATCATATGCTGTTTATTTAATCAGTGAAACTTCTTTTTTACCGTGTTATCCACCTAATACAATTTACAGACCTTTTAATATCTACTTAAATGGTGTTCGGTTAATATTCATCACAGTTATTTGTTCCCATCGCAAGTGGCATAATAATAATAATCTAAATCTATAGTTTTTGTGACGTTAAAAATAATGAATTTATCACAATACATAAAACGAGGTGATTTTAGAGTTATAATTCACATCGAACGTTTTTGAATTAGGTAGGTACATTACTCAAAACTATTTTTTTCAAATTGTTTTCAAATTGTCGAATATTAAATGGAAAACGATTTATTTTAAACGCTATTGTTCTCTATCATATAAGAACATACTTGAGGTATTTATAAAAATGTACAGTGGGTGTGATTCGTTTTCATGCCACCGATTAAACCGTCAACAGTGTTTAAGATGAACATGTGTAGATAAATAAGTTATATCACTAGGTTATCAGAGGAATGATGGAATATTTTTTTTCTAGCTGTGTTGGCAATCACTGGTCATATTATACTTACGATTTAATGGACTTCCAGCAGAATCCGAATGGATATCATCGCTTGATTGTTGCGGTGACGATTTTGGTCTGTAAACGGTTCTCAAGTCAAACGGATCTTCCGAGTGCAACACATAGCAATACAATACAACGAAACCCTAAATTGTGGGACACACGGCTCGACATTAGTTATAGAATAAATACAATATTTTATAGTACGAACAACATATATTTATTTTTAATGTTTATTCTTTATTCAATTTAGTTAGTAAAACAATTAATCCGAAAACGTAAATATTTTGATTGACAAGACAAGCAGACAACGCTATCTGCCGCTAAATGAACGTGACCTTACATGAAACGATTACCTACGCCCTTAGATGGTGTACACTTACTTGTATGGCACACGATGAACTGAAAAAATACTTGGAAAAGTCTTCCATATAGATTATGTGCAGGATACTGGAAACGGTCGTTACGATGACGGTTAACAGGATAGCTACTGATCTGATTATGAGTCCCATCCTAAGTGTAAAAATGTTGAATAATAATATAATGTGTAAATATTGTTAAGTAAACGTGCTTCAAAATGAAAGTATTTTGTAAAAATAAAGGATTTCACAGTTCACCAACTGCAAAAAAACATGATTAAATGCATTTTAAAAGCTACAGAAGAAGTATTAAAAACTATTTTCTCATCGGAAATAACATAACAATATTATGCAGAGTCCCTCATGTTACATTCATAAAGTTTTTTTTTAGCATTTTTCTGGAAAATATATAAAATAGCTAGGGAAGGCTGTATCATTGACATTTAAGCATCAAGTGATTTTCCTTTAATATACGTCTGAATAAAATAAATTAGTTTTTTTCAACTGACTTATTTGGCTCAATATTAGAAAAATATTAATTTTAATTTGATGAGAATATCCTCAAATAAGGCATTTTAACTTATAAACTAAGTACATTATTACTGCAACGAGTATTTAAAATTATATTGGTTTGATAAGTATTTTGGTTGGGTACGAATATACATTTAAAATTTTTTAATCAATAATAGTTGTTACGAATTATAGTTAAAAAAAACATTTAAAATTTAACTAAGATACATTATGTATATAAGTATAGTGTATATAATTTATTTTATAATTAAATACCGAATAAAGATGTTTTTATTTAAAATATTTGAAATATTTATCTTATATTTTCGTAGGAGCTATACTAATTGAATTTTCAAAGTAGATATTTGCAATTGTATTGTTATTTTACATTTTTGGTACAACAATTTATACTTACATTTTAATTTTGTACGTTTTCTTTGAACTTATCTTTTTATGTTATCTCAAAAATTGATCGAAATTGTTTTATTTTGGATACTATAAACTAATAAAAATCTGTATGTTTATTTTTTAATGGTCTTGTATAAGAATCTCAAAATAGTTGTCAAAAACATAGTATGATCAACATCTAACATATGTTAAAAATCAATGATATTATGTTTATTTTGAATATGACCGAAATTAAAATATTATAAAACCAATAATTGCTCTTAAATTAAAATATTGTTCGTTTGTCAATATATTTAACATAGTTTTTAATTATATTAATATTTCTTCAGCTAATCTTTGTAAACAATACTCTTAAGAATAACAATTATTAAATTAGTTAATTTAGTGCCATAATAAAATATGTAAGTATGTCTAATTATTTTCATTACATCGATACTTGAGTACTATAGGAGTTAAAATTATAGAAATATTGAGGATAATACAAAATACATTATATACAATATGAATGAAGAAATACGTCTTACAGGATGGACTGTATCTAAACGGATATTACGTAGTTTATTAATAAAATAGATGCCAAGATGACTTAAACTACTAAAATAATTAATGTTTAGTATATTTATAAGAAAACTGATTTTATTAGTTGTCGCATTGTTTTAATAATTTTATTAATGTTATAACACCAACCTATCAACGCAATTTATAATCATTTTAAATATTTAATTAGTGCAGTTAAATTACTATAATATAAGTTTATACAACTCTCCAGAGAAAATTTTAATTATATAATCGTAATTACTATAGTTGACTTGGAATATTATATAAATGTATAAAAACGTACTTAGCAGATGACAAAGTATTGCAGCGTAACATCTCTGTTGTTTTTTATCGCATCAATGGATTCGTTAATTATAAAATGAGTAAGTTTAACTATAATTTAAAATAAAAATATTTTGCTTTAGAATGTAAGATTGAAAATAAATGTGAAAAAACCTAAAGAACCTGAATAAGTTACTTTGATAAAATTGTTTTAAATATAATAATATCAAATTTCTATAAAAATCTTCTTAAAATGTTATAAAGTAACAATACAAATTGCTGGAAAAATGTGTGTTTGGTTTTTAATAGAATATCATCATATTAAACATATTACACAATGTTTACATATTTTTAGTTGAAAGAATTTTTGTACAAATCGAATCTATATATTGAGTACCGTAGTTACATCAATTGAGGTCCATGTGAAATTGAAATTTTTTAACCGTTCAATATTACTACTTAAACTATTATTATATATATTAATATTCAAAGATTGTTGAAATTCGTACAAAGATATCCCCAATAACTATGTATGTACGGATATAAGCATTCTATAATATATTTTTACTTATTATAATATTGAAGATGACATCTGGTCATAAAACACACATAGTCTATTAATTAATTTGTATGATTAAAAAAAAATGTAAAACCAGATGATAACCACTGAGTATCACGTTTACTTAAAAAATAGCTGGTTCTATATTAAAAAAATATTTTTCTTTACATTTTTGTACTTTTAATTTTAAGTTTCAAAATTTAAAAGCAATGTTTGTTCTTTGTTAGTCTGTATATCCCTTGAAGTTATAAGAAAACTATAATCTGATTACTTAATACATCGAATACAGATATGAATTGGTAATGTCGCTTATCTAATTTATTAAGTTTAATATCAGGTTATTGTGCAAGTCGAGATAGTTTTGAGTCATTAAAATATAATAAAAAAAACTAAAAAAAAATATTGTCATTTAATATAAATTATTATACGAATGAAAATATTTTGACTATTATTATTAATATTTTACCTTGTACATTTTTAAATTATTTTAATACACTTAAAAATTTTATTGTACTTATTATTAGTTATTACTAATAAGTACCTTTTTTTATATCCTACTAATTTTGGGTGAAATGAACATGTTTTAAAAATCAAATTGGAAATGTTTTATTTGGAATTTACCAAAGTTGAGTGGAATTTATAAACACCCATAATATAATAGCTACGAATTATTTTGAAATGACTTAACGATTTGTAGGTTCGTTAAGATTAATGGTTGCAATAATGTGTACCTACCTAATTAAATCTGACTAGTGAAAATTATTGATTTATACTTTAAGTGAAATAAAATGCATTACGTTGAAAAGGGAAACTTGATAAATAAAATTACTAAAAAATGTACACAAAAGTGGTGGATCAGAAGGTCTTACCTTTTTTTCATACTGGTCGGTGTGTTCCGTTGAAGTTTTTGTTTTATAAATTTTAACTTAGGCACGGTCATTGCTAATACTGACAAGTACATGATCATGAGCAGTATGAAGATTATGATATAAATGTAGATGAACGCTGAGTTTTCCCATGACCACCATGGCCGAATAGGCTTAGCTCCGATAATATTCAGACTTAACATAATACTGAGCACAAATAACACGGGTGCAGCTGAAAAACATTAAAAAGTGTAAATTAGCCAACTGCCAGTTTTAGTCCATCCACCACTGTAGCATAGAGCCCTTGCGTTAGGTTAGGATGTTTATGTGGTATGAAAAAAAACCAAAAGATACATTTTATTTAAAAATTGAAATAATAATACGAGTGATAAAAAAAAAATGTCAGGCGTAAGGACGGCGAGTAACAATTTTGGATGTACGATTGGGGGAAACGAAAAAGTCTAAATGCCGCCCATGCCTTTTATAATTCACAAGCATATGTAGGTAATCATATAATATATTATATTTTGTTCAATACAAAAAGAAAAACTAACACTAACGCGTACAATGTATATGTAAATTTCGTAACAGATATATGACATATATTAAATGTTTTGATCAGATATTGTTATAATATACTTATTTCTTATATTATGCTCATATATGTTTCAACAATTGTAGCTACCTACATAATATTATATAATGTAAAAAAAAAACAGTATAAAAACCAACAAATTGTTAAAGGGTCAACCAATAATTTCAATATACTTTTTTTTTGTTTCAGAGAAAAGATAAATAACGAAAAAAAATATGACGGTTATTGATAAAACGTCAGCTAAATGGATAACTTAGTATTTTAATTATTTAAGATTACAGGATTTATCACCGAATGGAAAACACAAAAAATAAAAAAAACCATCTCGCGTGTTACCGATAGATAAATTATCCTCACTTGTCGCTACGCCAATAATGGGAAGTTTAATATTGGAAAACTGCGGGAAACTAATTATCTCCGTGTAGACGATGAGCAACTGACTCAAGTGTGACGTTATCTCCACTATGGTCACTATTTGCAAGTACAGCGAAAAATATCCATAATCGTTCTGAAAATGGCAAATTGTTGTCGTTAAACGCTTTGGAAACAGAATGTCTTGAGAATAAAAACAATAATTATAATTAAAATAAAAACGACGAACATTTACATTTTTCGTTGCGTAAAGAAACATGCACATCTGGATTATAATTGCGAAGCACAGTTGTATCTTCAAGTACACAATGCACGTCGGGTGTTTAACCCATTGAGTGACCAGCAGCATCAGAGACATCGCCGATTGCACCAGGCAACAAGCACACCCGAACACGATAATCACATCTTGTTTTGAAGTACTTTGACCTCCTTCGTCCTGAGGATATGATAAATAATAAAAACAAACGACAACCGTTATTTAAACACGTATTCTAAACCGTTTCGAGTCAAGGCTGGGACATTTGTTTTGACAACACTAGCTGATGCAGTGTAATTAGTGTAACGTTAGTTATATGCGAAATTTTGAAATTTGCACACATTATTATTCTTAATGATGCGTCACTTTAATCTCGGAAATGATGATTAGTACGAAAGAATATAGTCTTAATGGGTAGTGAAAAATCAAACCCATATATAACTAATTTCTATGTATTATTTTGTTGACTATATTATGTATACGTCTAAGGTCTAATGTCTAAAAAATATATACGCGAAACATATTATAATTTTTTTAAAGTATATAAAATGTGGCTTTTCATCTCCAGCGAAATGCAGAAATCGTTTGGATGACGAGTTTTTAATAGTTTTACAGGATTCCACGAATTTCGATGATCTAAGATATAATAAAAAAACAATTCCTTTAGAACTTTTTTTAGTTTTAAGTTTTGATGTGATGTGAAGTGTAACAGTAATGTAAATATGTATGATAAAGTAATTTGTTGTCTTTTTTTGGTTTAAATGGAATTATTAAATAAGTCGGTGAATCTTTTCGCGTAAGGAAGGTACGAGAATAAAAATCTTTCTGGATTTTGCATAAATACATAAAAAGCTGCTAATAAATATTTGTTTGTTATTTTGTATAATTTCAGTTTAATAACAAGATGTATTCATATTTGATACTTTTTATCCATAGATTCGAGAAAGTACAACATTTATTCGACTAGAATATGACATTTATAAACGGGCATCTGGTAAACGGAGATTGTAACGTTGTGTCGTGTCGCATATTTTGTGATTAAAAATGTAATTTAAAGATATAATTGCAGACATTTAAGTTAACGTTAATATCACAACATGGTTATAAGTAAAATACAAGGAAAAATAACCAAACTGAAATAAAATGTACGATTAAATTTCAAAGAAACATATAAACAATTTAGTAAGTTTGGTTCACACATATTATAAAGGTAGACACTCTGCGCTAGATTCGTATTCCGCATAATTAACTGCACATAATTAACGAACCGACAACCATTCAGTAGGCACACACGAGTCCAGTGTTAGTGCTGGTTCACGACATAAGTGTGTATACGGCAATTTCATATTTTGAAATACGATAACTGTTACCGTAGTTTTTGTTTTGTAACGGTAATAAACATGTTTTTATTTTTTACGTCCACGTAGGGGTTTGGGTGCAAAAACTTTACAGTGAATATAAAACAAATATTCCTATATAATGATATGAGATGATATAAGGTACAAATTAGTTAATTAATGCTATAGAACATATTTTAGAGATATCCGTTGCAATAAAATTGGGTTATGAATGTGTAGCCATTCAAAAGTTTATGTTAAGGTACGTCACAACAAATTCATCATTAAAATTTACTATTTCAACGAATTCATATTGCCTCAGAAATCGGGTCGTTTGCGCGATGGTATCACAGAAACGTCGTTGGAATTTTTCAACCCTATTCGATTTAGTTGTTAAGGGTTCCATTGAAATAATCCGAAGCCGAGACGAGGTAAAAGTAGGTCACAAGTCCTATGCTTAAGTGTTGATACTTCGTATTTATTTTTCCGACCACTAATAATAACGTATATTCTAATAATACGCAATCAGCAAAACGCTAATAATTATATACTGACCAGTGGCACCACTCTGGCGAGTACGGTGAACAGTCCGGCTGACGGGCAGTGGCAACGGGTAACGTTGGACGACGGTGACCAGACGTTCACCACCCGGCAGGACGACATGTCCCACTGGTGATCGGTTAGCCTCGCCATGGTCACGCACGTTACGTTCCACGTACCGTTTACCAGCCACGGTAACGTAAGGTCGAACTCCAATTCGGTAACAATGGTCGGCCAGTGTTTGCGTATCCGTTGACCGTCTTGTGCCACACTGACCGACACCAGTGGCGTCATCACGCTGTACTCGATCTCGCCGTCTTTACTGAAAACCAACACACCGCGGGTATTAGCAGGTATAATATTTATGACTGATTCTATTTCCATCAGTGGCGTGATGACACACTACATGGCACACTTAAAATTATCCCAAGAAATTATTTTTTCTACGACCTCCATATTTTTTAACAACCACCCCCGCAGGACAATATCTTACAGTTGGATACATGATATGTCCAGATCTGACGAATAATAATCCATATTTCCATTATCTCCAGAGGGTGCATCTGTCAATGTTTCACAGGTGGCGGCCACCGCTTCAACATTCCCACGTTCCACAATCGCGTTGAGCTGATTCTTCGACTTATTATTTCCATTCATTCCGTCATTTAAAATTCAATAAACAGATACGGTTTTCAGTCGCGGGAACAAAAACTGTTTACGTGGATATAGAATTTTTGATTCAGTTTTTTTTTTTACAAATAATATTATATACTATATTATGAGAAGAAACCTTTCACTGCAAATATGGTTTAAAATAATAATAATAATAAATAAATAAAAATATAATATAAGAAAGATGATTCGGACGAAGCGTACTCTGAATAAATACAATAACTTTGAAAATAAAATGAAAACTTCCAAAGGAAATGTTTTCTTTTCGACATCAGTGACTATGACTTAAGTTGCATAATATCTGTACCCAGTATTCCAAAATACCCTAATTCTGTTAGCTCCGTTTAAAAAAATAATATAAGTATGTATTTATTGAACGAAACTGCTGCAAATTATTTCGACTTTGTTTACCTCTTGTTTATGAAATATTTTCTTGGAAAAAACTCCGATAGATTTCTGAACGTCGTGACTCCTACATTGAACGATTTGTTTATCCATTTGTCGATTTGAACGTCGCACATGGAAACGATTACTTTTGGTTGTTGTGAAGGCCTAATGGTCTGTCTGTGAAATACATAAATCGTTTGTGGAATAAAGAAGCCGTATCGAGTGAATTATTATTTCAAAAAAAAAGTATAAAAATATTAGCATTATGCTAGTACTTGTCGTAAAACCGGTGCGTTATATTTCTACTGTGAGTTATCACTACTTCCGAGGCCGACGCCACATGTATATTTTCGATCTGGTTGGTGAACTGTTTAGTCCCTTTGTTGGTGAACAAGTAAAACGCTTTTAACAGCGTCCACGTTTCGATCATATCCAGAAGCTGAACGATTTTCTGTCGGATAACGAAAAAATAACAGTTATAATATGTCATAATAATATATTAAAGGTAATAAAATAATGATACCAATGTATTACATGATCCGCAGAGAGCTAGTAATCACTTACCTTCTCGTTGACCACCGAATCGTTTTCCATCAGCATGCTGAGTATGTTGTCAAAGCTGATGGACGCTTGGTCTAGGTCATCCAAATCGGACGATTTCAGTAAGTACGATGTGACGGACACAAGGAAATCGATGACGGGTTCACCCTCTCCCGGATACCATTTGGCAGTGGAGTGAAGATCGCTGTAAAGCGAACTCAACGTTTTCGCGGCCGTCACGTTGACCTTATCGTATCCCAACGTTTTTTTACGAAACTGAAAATGAATTGTGCACGACCCCGTTTGAAATAATTCAAGTAATAATAATAATAATAATAATAATAATTATTATTATTATTATGATTTAAAATACGTGATTGGAGGTGCGAGCTTCACTGTCAACAGTGCAGTTAACAGCGTATCGTAGGTGTGTATAGATCGTATATATTATGTTACAACGCAGTGTTGACAGTGCCACTCATATTATGTAGATAGTGTGTTGTGATTGAATAGAAAAAATAAAACGGAAAAAAGTGTACTGTTGAATGGTTTCCCGGAAGTGTAGCATGTAGCGTCGGTGATGGCGGCGTAAGTGTCGGACGCATCCATCGCACGTTTTTATTTATTTATTTGTTTGTTTGTTTTTGTTTTTTTTTGTCAATTTCACTACAAAAGCAGAGACGACGTAAAAGCGTGTAATGTTCATCGATCGGAAAGTTTTTTAATTAAACTGAAAATCCAGAAACTTGGACTTTTCGAGCGGCTGTTTGTTCTTATACATCTACATAGGTAATGCTTATTTAAACACATATCCAGAGAAATGCGGAGAATGGAGATACGTTTCCACATTATGGTATGATTGTATATAGTACGTCGACGTTGTAATATTTGGGGATTGGAAAAGTGGATGGTCCAAGAACAAGATGCGATACTTGGTCCGAAAGAAAACCGGAACAGTAATGAAAAGAAACCTACTCGAATGAGAATTTCTAACGAAACACTAAAACCCTTGAAAAACTTAAATTTACGTTTTATACATTACAACAAATACACTTAGTAAATACCTCTATTTTTGGACTTATTTGTACTCATTATTGTCGATCTAGGGCTGACCGGAGCAAGTTGGCTACAAGAGTATGTTGAAATGTCTCGTTAAATAAAATTTTTAAATTATATGTTTTGACATAACGCCAATCATGTATTAATTTTGTTTTATAACAGGTAAAATATAAATTGATTGATTTAAATCATTGATGTTATCAATAAAATAAATTATTTTGATTCAAATTAATTTTCAGGTGATTAAAAAAAATCTATTTTTTGTACAATATAACTTGTATAAAAAAATGTACAAGTTATCAAGACAAGGATAATATAGCACGTGAAACTAAAATAAAAATTGTGGAAATAAAAACATTTTTTTTTAATTATCTCAATTATTAAAAAAAAACGCTTTTTGCATAATTGGCACGGGCATTTTGGGCAAATTAACAAGTGTATTTATCATCATCGTGACTCTATACTATTAACGATGAAGTTTAGTATCACAGATTACTTTTTAATCTATCAATTGTATAATTGTACATGAAAGACAAAAGCTGTACAAATTTGTTTATTTTTCAAAGTTATCATAAGAAATTCTATTAAATTTTTATACTTGTTTAGATTTGTGAAAAAAAAGTTATTGTTTTCTATTATATTTATAAAATAGACAGTTTCAATGAAAATATCTTATATTTAAATGATTTATTAAAGTGAAACATCTATATGTTAGTAAAAGTATTTAACATCTGTTATAAATATTTAAAAACAATTTTTGTATAATAGTCCCTGTGCAACCCGTAATCAGGTTTAGTTGACACAACATTTTTTTCCATTTTTCGTTTTGTACCAAATCCAGTTAATCATTAAAATAATAATTGAGTACTGTTAAGTAGCTTAAATAATACATATTTATAAAGCGATATAAGTACATTTTACACTTTATAAAAAGGAATTATGAGTGTGAAAAACCCAGAAAATTATATCTATCATCACCCCCTAACCTATTCGTTCATAATGATGAGTATGTTAATTTTTTTCACGAATTTAAATTTTGTAATGAGAGGAAACACGGCGTTATGAGTATGCAAAATAGGTACACAATAATCAAGAGGTTATAACTTAATGGCCCATTACATTTTGTGGACATCTCCTCACATCTTTTATTAATAATCTTTATCGCATCACTCAAATTGTAGATAACAAAAGTATTGTAGACGTTGGAAACACTAAAAATACCTTTGCCTTGTGGTTATAGTGATAGACGATAGTCATAAATATTGATATGCATATTATATATTGGTTTTTATATATTGGTATTATTATGAACTTTGTTGATGGTCCGGTTTGTTCGTGTATATGTAACTAGTTGTATTTACCGAATTAATACTGAACCAAACTTTAACACCCACATACACGTTCACGCGTTGCGGTATACTTTCACAACGACAACATATTATTATATTTGGTCGGTCATTTCGTCGTAAGTCTGACGAAGCATATCAGCAAATACAAGACGTATCTATTGTAAATTCTAGAAACGTTCTGTTTTTTTTTCTCATACTCCCACAACGATCGTAGTGTATTTCGAACTATAAGATAAAATACTAAGAACTTTTTGCTTTTCCTGGTCGGCGGTAGAAAGATCAGGCGGTCTCAGGCACATTCGAGCTGCCCTTGTATTGTATGATTGTGTACTTACGTTCATGGTGATTTTGTTCAGATCGTCCGGCGCGCACCGCGAATAGTCGGCCTTCTGCCACTCGGTCCTGTTGGCGGCGGTCAGCACGCACGTGCGCGACGCGTAACTGGTTGACCTATTTTTCGGACATTCCGAGGACGCCGATTTCCCGGCGCCGGTAAGGGGCCACACGCCATCCGCCATGCAATGAGCCATCACGTTCGTGTTGAGAACATCCACGTACACGGTGGCATTACGTCTGCCCGCCCGGTTAGAAGCTTCGCACCTGTACTCTGCCGACGACTGTGAAATATGCACACAGACGTTAGAAAATCGTGGGTAAGTCGTGTCATCGGTATCAATGCGACCTCATCACGATTGAGTTTGGTCACATCGGTTAGAAACAAGGTAATATTTGTATGTGTGAGGGGGTGGGCATGTGCGCAGATTGCGTTCATTTGTTTCTGCACTGTTATAATATTTTGTTATACGTGGAGAGAACTCTAGGTATTAAGCGGATCGGCGTGGGAGTAAACTGCCACTGAGTCACATGTACAGCAATTATAAAAAAAAGCGTCTACGCGGACATATTTTATTATAAACAATGGGTACTTTTTATTTGAAAGCTTAAAGGCACATAATAATATTTTTATACTTTAGATCAGACTAGAATGATTTGGATGGATCACGACGAGGAAAGGTACCTAATCGCGATTGGAAATAATATCGTTCTCTCTCACCGTTATGTTCTTCACGTACAGCACGCTACCGCCGCGGTGCAAGTCTTCCCAGTACACGTTTTTGTCGATCTTCACCAAACGCATGTCACTGTCCAGCCACGTGTTCCCAAACTTTGTGAATTCGTTTTTCAAAAAACACATAATCGTCACGTTGTCACCCTGAAAATAACGAGTAGCCAAGTAAGTATACAAAGTTAAATCAACCGAACAGAACATGACTGTGCGTGGCGTCCGTTGAATTACCGGTTTAACCGTTATGGACGGTTTCATTATGACTTCTGGCAGGGGGATCACAGTCAACGCTATTGATTGACACTGTTGGTGTGAGTTGTCAGACACCTGGCAAGTAAATTTTCCTGAGTCCAAGATGTCAGCGTGTTCGATCACCAGCACGGAAGTCCTGTAATCGGGTTTGTCTGTCTTCTTGATTTTGGACCAAATGTTTCTAAAATAGACAAGAAAATATATATTTATTCGAAGATGTGTCTACTAATAATAACTGTTACTCTTAGAAGGTTGATTAAAATCCTCTTCAATGGGAAAATTAATTTTAGATTATTTCGTTTTTCTGTGTGATTTGAGATTTGTAGACTTAGGTAACAAACGATGATTATTTAATGGAATTGCATTTTTTTTTTTGACATTTTGGTAACTTGATATGTTAAAAGCAAATAATATATCGACGCTAATATTTTTTATTGTTTAAAGTAATTCTTGTATCTTAGTATATATTTATATCCTTGTATCTTAGGTCTCAAAATACTGCGCTTTTTCTAGATTCAATAAGAGTTATATGTGGAATTTTCTTTCATTATTTAGTATAATTTAATACTCACATTATTTAAAGTACCTACTCGAGTTACAAAAAGACAAAAAGCTTTGTAAAAAATAAACATTTAATTTCAAATTGACATGAAGGTTTTATTTTTACACAGAAAAACTCAATTATCTTTCTTTAGACGTCTGTCTATTACACTACATAAAAATCACGTTGTTTTACAATTAATCATCATGGTTATCCAATTGTTTTATGATCATTTTTTAAGTATTTTTTATTCATTTTTATCCTGGTGTATTTTTCGTTTTCTTTAATTGAAATAACAATTATTAAACAGTATTATTATGTGTCACAAACTCTCTCTTTTAAGCACAAGCTTCGCTTTTGAAAAGAAAACCAAATATGTATTACCTATATTTGTAATGCCTTATTTCAAAATATTTTTATTATTTTTCACGTGGTATATTGTTTTTTATTGTTGAGCTATTTTAAATAATTAAAATCCATTTTATTAATTCATACCTAATTCGTTTTATTAAATATCGCTCAATGTGAAAAAAATATTAAAAACCCAATTACAAAACATACCTGGTTGATATTGACGTATTAACTGGGATCCCGTCTTTAAACCATTTGAACTGCATATCTGGCGGGCCTTGGGCTATGCATGATATAATGAACGGTTCTCCTTCGGGTATGGAATCTCGATTTTTGTTCACGTCCATTTTCTATAATAGTCAATGAGTTGACAACTCATAAATTAAATGAAAATTAAATCATAGATGTCCACATACATTTAGCCACAACGATGGTTCCTGCTGAAATGATAGCGCCGTTTTCACTAGTGGCACAGTCCCCAGAGAACCATTTGCTATCATATGATTGAGTAGGTCTTGTACGATTTTCTGATCCGATTTTCGAGAATAAAATTCGAAGTGGACATCTCCAGTTTTGGGTCTATATACATTTCACATTTTTAATGTAATACAGTATTCATATTTTTCATTCAGTGCAACAGTAATTCTCAATCTAAAGACGAGGGTTCGCGACCACCTTTACATATTATGTATAAAATAATTCTTTTTTAAGTTTTGCGAAAAAATGGACTATCTAAAATAGATGATCTTCAGTGAAAAAATAAGATTGAGAATCACTGTAATTAAAATAATAGATTCAGTTAAATACTAATAGGTTAAACATAATATTATATAATAAATTATACTTAGATACACAATGCATTGAAAAAGTAATATTAATAATATAAAAAAAAATTTAATTATAATATCTAGTGTATACATATAAAAAACGGTTAGTTGTAAGTGCAATAAAATGATTAAATTATTTTTTTTTAAACTAAGATTTAGATAAAATAAAAAAATAAACATTTATAATTTAAAATGCCATATCTCAGTTGTATTTTATAAAGTTATAAGCAATTTGTGATAAAGAATTTTAATACAATGAAGAAATACTTTATGAATGTAATATGCTTTGAAATCATAACAATAATTGCCAAATATAGTCGAGTCACGTTAACGTTTTTGGAAAATGAATTTAAAAAAAAATTGGAATACCTATCTTTATTCAAGGTATTAAGATAAATCAATATTACTATATTCATAATATATTGTGTAAGACCTATAATAGCTTATTTGAGTTGCACAGAGATTTGAGTTATCGTGTCTCAACTCCATGATTTGATCACTATTCGTGTATAATAATAACATTTCTTATACGTACAAAATTGATGTTATTCTTAAATCGTATGGTTCATGCGAAGTTGCTGGTTTCAAATGTTTTCTGAACTATAAATAAAAACATAAATCATATTAATTATAAAAAAAAAAACAACAAAAAATTAATTAAAAAAAATTTGTTGATGGATATTTAATTGTATTTTGATTTCGAGTCTATGTAGGTACTCTGATTTCAACACATGTTGTATGTAGATATAATAAGAACATTTTGTCTGGCTGGAATGAGAGATTATGACCCAATGGTGGACACATTACGGTGTCTCACAGCTTGGACAATTATTTATGAATTAAGAAATCGCGTCGAAAAAAAACTGTTGTGTTCGCGCTTCTTAAAAATCTGAGGCATTCGAATTATATTTTATAGAGATAATTTATGCAAATGATCCGAAAGTTTAAATTTATAATCTGTACTAAAAGAATACTGAAATTATAAGTGGGAGGCTGGTAGATGGGGAGCTTAACGCAGAAGGCGGGCACATTTATACATCCATTATATATCGTGTGTCCACAATAACAGGGTATACAGAAAAAATTTTATTGTTGCGCATGCGCAAAATACAAGTTAGAGTTAAAAAACTGTAAGTCATAGGAACTTAATACCAACTGTCAAGTCTCATGTCCCTCAAACAGAATTAAAAAAATATGTACAGGGTACTGAGTAATATAATATAAGTAATCGAGTTCTAGAGTGTATACCTTATTTTTGTGGACATAACGGTATGTAATACCATATTTGAATGAACAGTGCACAGTGCTGCTCATACTAACATATTAATGTATGAACCATATACCTAGTACAAGAGGTTAACATGTATGGAATTTTGGACTCATAATGTGTTGACGCCTATGGGACGCGTGTCATAGCACACTATTCTAAAGCAATAATCGTTTGTTTCAGCCTATTTTAACGACGTAGCATCAGATGTAACTATTTTTTAACAAACTTCTTCTGTATAAATCATTCTTTTGTTGCAAAACACGTTTGGTCATAAATTTAAAGTATAGAAAAAGAAAGCGTTATTATTATTATTATTTTATTTTTTTCTGAAAACTATTCAAAACGAACAATATATTATACATTATATTTTATTCTTATTTTGTTGGTTCGGAAATAAAACATTTAACTGTTTGTTGTTTTTTTTTTTAGTATATTATATACATATGTTTTGTTTATTTTATTTATACATATATCTCATTGTTTGTTTAACCTTAACAACTTTAGTTTAGAATGTTTACTTTCAGTAAGAGAATATAGATTTTTTCGTATTCCACGAATATTAATGTAGTATTTTATATAAAATAAAAAAAAAACGTATATTTTTGAAAAATATAATATAATATCAAATCGTTTTTGCACGGATTATACAGACTTAAATTGGTTAAATTATGTTTACAAACGTACGCGTGAGCCACACCTAAAAGTTGTAAAATCTACTTTTTTGAAGTATTTGTATCGTTCAATATTAAAATAAAAATAATCATTTGCAGATTATATAAGATTTTCTTCTAACTTTTTTTGCCAACATTTAACCGATTAAACAGGAGTGTCTACTAACAACAGTCACATTTCTTATAAAACCACTGGCCCGTCGGCAATAATTTGTGATTCTTACAAGGTTCGAGCCAAAAGTCGGAATCGCTTAAATATCATTTCATGTCATCCTTTTTACTACCTTTCCATTTTCTTTCAATTATAAATTTCTTATTTCGCTCACGTGGGTTATATATGATAATATTATTTAAGCCCCGATATAAACCAGCGCTCTCCCCTTCCGCCATCGCTTCAACACAATTCCGTATATTCTCAGTTTTCTGGTTATTTTTGTGTTCGGCCGAAAGTTTTTTAAAATAAAAATCATGCCATTATGTAAACTTTAGTATTAGAAAACTTAAAATTGAATCCTACCCTTAAACTAATAAATCAAGAATTTTTAGGGGTGGTAAACCATCAAAATTCCTCGGGTATGCGATCACTAGGTCGATTGATTTGTCGTCGGTAGTTTTTCATACCTCCGTGATACACCTTTAGGTACTGATGGTTTAACGGACACTGTCTGTGTAATGATAATTCGAAGCAATTTAATTATTAATAATAAAATATTAATCATTATTATTTTACAAAAAAATATGTTTAGCTAAAATTGTTCTCTGTTGACTTATACGCGAATATATTTTTGTAGCGATATCATTCGTTGTTCGGATATAAAATAATAAACTGGTTTGTTAATTATCTGGAGTACAGTATATATTGTTATCGTATCCCCCCAAACATCGAATCACTTAATAATAATTATTATAATTCGTCAAATGGATCGATAATCAATCGATCGATCGGAAAACATAATGTAACGCGAGTCAAACGTTTCGGAGTTAATGGATTAAATGTAAAATACAGTACACTATTATATTGTAAGTCTTTAAGCCCGGTATCAAATAAAACGACGATACTTTATTGAACGAACTTAGTACTCAGTACGTCGAGCATAACAATATCGCTTCCCTCTCTCAGAAATATCGCAGCGGCACGTGGGTAAAGATTATTTTGTCCTTTATTAGAAAATAATATTGCACGAAAGAGTGGATGCTGTTTGCAAAACTAAATAATCATTTTGTTCAATTTTATAGCACGGGCCCGATAGAGGGTTATGGTGTTCAAATAAATATTTTTTTTTTTTAATACACAGTTGATATAAAATTGTTATTAATGTAAGAAGAAGTAACAGTATGAATATGGACATCGAGCATCAAGTCTCAACGAACAGTATCGACATTGTCGCATAAGATAAAATGCCGACTGTTTAAAATATTATGATACGAATTTATATCATTATACTTGATAGAATTCGGATAACGTAGTATTCGAGGTGGAAACGTTTTTAAATCAGTAGACATAACATTAAAATTTATAATATGTATATTTGTGATTTTCGATCTATCATCAACTCTATATTTTATGAACGTTTTCAATTTTATATAATGACTACAAACAAATCAAACGACAAGTTTTTTGGCTCAGGTCGTGACGAAAAAAAATCTCGTTACTATGTTTTATTTTAATTTTAACTACCTATGGTGTAATAATAATAACTATAAATTAATATTTTAATTGTTAATCAATTAATGTAATAATCTTGAATGCATAATATTTTATTAGATTACGTAATACATAATTGGTAACTTTTAAACTATTTATTACTCTTCATCGTAGTATTTAAATATGTATTACAATGACTAATGAGAACCCTATTAATTTTCTTAGTGATTTTCTGTATAATTAATAGTTCAAAGTATTAATTAAAACAAACTTTTTTTCACTGTTGTTGATAGTTTTGATTATTACATACTTAGTTTTTATAATATGTTTCGTTTGACCCGCCATCGTCATTAGATACTAAAAACAAGTCAGTGGTAACAGCGCACATATATTTGGGAAACAAAGTTTTATTTAAAAATGTGTACGTGTGTGGGTGTATTTTATTAACATCACGTAGCCATTATTCTATTATATCTTGTTGTTTTGTAGTTATACGTTTTTTCAAGTTTTTTTTCATGTCCATTATAAAAATAAAAATAAATATTTTTCTGCAATTGTGAGTCAAAATTTGTGACACAAATAATATAAGTATTTATTTTGTCATCGGTCTAAGATATCAGCAGCGAAGACTATTCGTTATAGTAAATAAATAATACAAAAACTGCAACTAATAGTTTATATACGATATTATACACAATAACATCAAAATGTATTGGTTTTCCTTATAGGTTATAATATTATATTAAATATAAAGTGTTATCGACTTTAAACTCATTTCTTTAACTCTGATTTCCGGAGGAAAAAAAAATGTTCTAGTTTATACCAATATATATGAATTTCGGTAAACTATGACACATAAAACTGTCAAATATATGTGCATCTCATCTCATTCGGGAATATTATAGATAAGAAAAGCTGTCTCACGAGCTGACAAAGCAATGTCATAACTCATAACCTACATCTATAGCCACACACAATCAGCATACAGTAGTTCTGTACAAAAATAACTAAAATATTATTTATAGAAGATACAGGTAATATATATACATATTAAATAATACAAATTTAATTTAATTTCATAATTAATTAATTAATATATTATATTATAATATATTGAATATGTATGAATTCATTGAAATTGTACCTTAATAAGCTAAAAGCCTATCTATCTGTCATAAAACAGGTTTCTTGTTCTTAGAAAACAGATAACCACATTTATCTAGAAAAAAAACGGATAATTCAAACTTGTAGTTATAATACTCGTACATAATTTTCGTAGCTATAAATAAACACATTAGTTAAAATTTTTACATTCATAAAATATATGTGTGCATTAAATACGTTTTCCGTGTTTGCAGAGAATAAACAATATACTAAAAGTAAATCACACGATATACATGTACATAAAAAAATAAAAAGAACTTGAAAATAAATAAATAGACTCATAACAGGCAATAGTTTAGAAAAATTAACACCTCCCAGAAAAAAAAAATAGTAATACATAACTATGTAAATATAAATGAAATGTAAAATATTGAAACAAAACATCATATAGATAAATAGATACTTTAAGTTATTTTTATCTAGATGCAGTAAAGAGGTAGATACTTTTATCTACATCGACTATCTTGAAAACGCACAACACTGACACTAACTTTTAGAGATATAATGAAAACTGCCATTGCCTGCTTGACAATTCACAGTAAAAAAGGTTGGTCCTCAATTGAAAAATAAAGTTTGTATCGCCACAAGACACTGTTTAAAATGTTTAAATGATATAATAAATCCAAGTAATTGAAAATGGAGTAGCTCTTAAGTATTCTAGAAAATTTCAAAAATTACAATTGTGAACAAAGCCGTTTGATTAATGACCACACGCCAGTATAGACTAATAATAATTATAACTTTTATTGCAACAATCATATTACCTATTATTAATATTATGTACGGTGTTATTAATGCATAATAATATTATAGTTCAACCGTTTGATATTATGTTCGACGCAAATGGCTGGTTTGTGTCGTGCATTACGATGTTTGTATACGCCCGCGGATTATGTCAATATTTTCTTAATTCATGTATACCTAATAATAATAATAATAATAATAATAATATTATGTATACGGTTAGCGTAACGTGCAAGCCCCCGCCTAACCTTGGTACCCACTACAATTATCGTGCCAGCTCGGTCGCAACCACCAGATTTTGTACAAATATTATATTATAATAGTCATAATAATATAACACTACACTTCGGGGTGTCGTCTAATTATTATTATTATTTATGGAGATACCCCTGGCGATGCACACACGCGAGGCTGTACCCAAATTGCCTACTCGGAGCGCCGGCTAATTGACTGCTCGTGTCATTATATTATGGTCAACCCGTCAATGTGCATAAACATAATAATGGTACCTGGGTTATAACTTATTACAAGACATGAAATTATCATTATCATTTTACAATGTGTAAAACGCGTATACGGCGTTGACACGAAACGGGCCATAATGAGTACGGTACCTACAACATTAGTGGCAGTTGTATATAACGTTATGAACAACAGCATTATGCACCACAAAAGGTTTTAATTTTGTCGAAGAAATACACACGACGTGACGTAAAACAATAATAATTGTGCCATAAACGACGATACTATTATTACTCGAGCGGCCCACATTTTCACAGAAAATAATGTTGAGTTAATCACTACAAACGCGTATACGTAATTATTATTGTAATTATTAATTCTTATACTAACCTAACCTAACCTAACCTTAGCAGGCGCTCAGTTTCCCGGTACTATATTTTCCTCAGAATGTGCTGGCAATTCCGGTGTACAGCCGTCGATAAATAATTATAAACATACTATGGAATTACGCATATAATTATATTGCGATATTATCAGTACCCATAGTTAATTAACACTGAAGTCGATGACTGTTTGCAGTTGTAAATATTATCTTACACAGTGCACTCGAGGAAAAAAATAAACACTGTAACCACTTGTCTTATTAAACGCCAACGCACAACGGTTTTATTTTTATTTTTATTTTTTTTTAATTCCCCAGACGCCGCCCGCAGTCGGTCGCATTTAATCTACGATTGACCACGTCGTCGTCAGGAATTTTTCGAGTTTCGTCAAACGCCCTAAAATTAATATAATAATATTGTCCGGATCTGTTCGTTTTTAAGATTGGCACTTTAATGTTGCCATAAAAGTTTCGCTCGGAGAACACAGAGAATAATTATTGCGGAATATAATTAAATTATCGACGGAAATTATGTAAGCATTTTCAAATGTTGATAGTAGTTGTCCCGCGGGTTCTGAAGTTTTAGTTTCTTGATTCAAGATCCAGTAATTTTGAGTAATCTTACGACGAGACCGTCGTGTAACAAAACTTTGGTTCTATTTACATTAATGGGAATTAGATTTTAACATTCAAGAACACAGAATTTTTATATGTTTACAATATTAGTGACCATAAATAATTAAAAACAATTTTTATGATACGCAGCCAACCGTACTTGCGTATTGCGCATACGGTCCAAAAACGAATAAAAGCTGTATGTTATGTACGTTTATTATACAACACACAATGTACATATCTACACGCATTAAATATACATATGTCATACATAATATGTATATATACACTTACATACATGTACATAATTAATGTACTTTAACAATTACAAATAATAAACGTTACCGTTAAGGCAAGTAAGACTACATTTAGGAGAAGTGCTTATAATCCTTATCTTTTACTTTAACGATATACTATTATTACTTCGTGAAATCGTAAATTTTACATGTTGGAAAATAGTGCTGATACTATTTTACACAGAATATTAAGTTGTAAAATATGACGCACAATATTCACCATTTTCCTAACGTGAAATTAAAGACGATGCTCTATCATAATAATACACTGTATACGTACAGAGCATTATATTTTGTACATTATTTTCTAAAATATTTAAAATTATTACTTGTTTTAGGAATAAAAAACTATAAATAAAATAGTTTTTGGCTTTAAAAGGTCTGGGGTTTGAACGTGTACGCAAATCAATAAGTAATTAAATTCACAACACATTATTTCGCACCTCGCCTTATTTTTCTCTCGGTTCGGTAACAGTATAAATATGGCAGCGGTAAATAAATTGTACGGCTCGTTTGTCGTTGTACGGAAATAATGGGAAAACAGCAACATTAACAAACAATACGCGCCATTCGATCGAAATAATTGAATTGACAGCTGCGGACACGAAACGAGGAAAAATAAGAATAATATTATTAACAAATACACTTTAAGCGCATTATTCCGCACAGATTTAAATATTCCAAGCACCCGAAAGTATATATTATTATAGCGCGGGTAAAGCGAAGCGTATGCGGAAGACCGTCTCTCGAAAATCCGCGAAGATAATAAATTAAACACAGACTTAACGATAATCTACAGTGACATATTACCAAGCATAGCAATTCTCAATCATATACGTACAATATTATACCTATTATACTGTGCGAAGGTACGGCGGCACCGACGTCATACACAATATTATATATATTATAATTATTATATTATTATTGTACGCAACGACAACAATAACAACAACAGTATTATTATTATGGTTTGATATGAGGCAACTTGCAATGTCCCGTGTACGTATTATTATACGTATTATTACCAATATCGATAGCCGCCGAGACCAATAAATTATATTGAACGCCAACGCGATATTTCAAAACACGTCGGTAATAATAATATTATAATAATATTATATTATGCGGTGCATGCTGGTTGCACGAGGATTTGTACAAGTCGATATTGTTGTAATACCATACTGTTGTGAGACGACGTATAATATCTGGACGATTGACGTTTTTAAATGGTCGTCTGCTCCGTGAAAATCGTTCAATGTGAGATGTGTTTAGACATTTAAAATTAAACATATTTCACCCGGTATAATTATAATACGGTGACGACGAACCGCGCGAACGTCATTTTAATAAATAATACCTTTTGCATATTATAATATACCGTTCGTTATATGCGTCTCAGGTATACGACAGTTGTGGACGCATCACAGGAGAGTTTAAGAGAATTAAACTCGTCGCGTCTGACGAGTGAAATTTTAAATTAACGTCACGTAGTTTATACCGTAATTACTCCCCCCTCCCACCCACATACGGGTTCTCGTAGCGATTTAACGCCGAGTCACTTAATGTCAAGCAGCATTCCGTCAGCACGCAACAGACGGGCAATCATAATAATATATATTTTTTATCAGCTATCGAAATGAGTCTGACACTATTGACGGTACCTTCGTTATAATATAATATGTTCGATATTATTTAAACGATCCGGCGTGTTGATTTTTCCGTGTAGTGATCGGCGGCGACGTCTTTTTGTACAACATTAAAACATTTTTATTGTACGTCAGAAAACCGAAACAATTATAATAATTATCGTCCGAGCCGTCTCGACGGATGAATTAAATCGAATATCGTATACGAGATTATATATTTACGATAATGCGGCTATAAAGTGTACACGTGCGCACGCGCCAACGTCACGAAAAAGTTTTATGATCCCAGTCGTACATTATTATTATTATTATTATTATTATTATTAATTCGTCAAGCCGCTTGTTGAAATCGGTCGTCGTCGATACGTCGTTTCTTTGCTTTCACTTTTTATCGTTATTCTTTCGCTAGTGCGGATTTCTATTAATATATAATATATGCGACGGAAACGCGTATAAGACCGAAAAGAAAACCTACGGTTCCCCCGAAGAAAGGTTTAATTTACAAGGTAGTGTTTCATCGCCACTCGACATTTTTTTTTTGAAATACACTCATCGCCGTAGGTACGCGTGTTTCGAGATCCCCGTTTATCACGGTTTTAAATTTTTTAGTTTCGATTCGTGTGTTCTCAGGGATATCATTACATCCGCGAAAGTGAGTTAAGTTTTCTGTGCGCATAGTAGCTATACGTATTCGCCTGTATATTTATGTATAAGTACGTGCGTATACTTAAAGAAACGGACGGACGTGCGAGATCGAAAATCGCCCAGCGGAAAATACCATAACACGGGGGCGTCATAAATCGGGGACGAGAGATTTTATTTTCCCGGCACGCGTTGACAACATCCAGCGGGGGCGGAGAAAGCCTCTGGTGCGTGGGTGGGTGGTGGGCGGGTGGACTATAACCGATCGGGCGAAGGGATCGAATATTGTTATTATTATTGGCAATATCGAAGTCAAAAGTCGGTATTGCGAGCGGTCGCTGCTGCCACTATAGTTCGCGATAACGTTCAACGGACTCATATTTACATAATATAAAATATATTAATGCAATGTGTGTATGTATGTGTGTGTGTGTGTGTGTGTGTGTGTGTGTGTCAGTGTGAATATTATTATATGTTTAATGCCTTACACGTTCGTTTAATCGTTAGGTTTTTTGTGCGCGTGTTTTTTTCGGAAATTAAATTTGAATTTATATCGTAATCATCGACACTAAACACGCTATACGTTTTTCGATATATAAATCGAATTATTTGTGACGACCCTGCAGATATATTATTTCACAAATCGTGTGTACAAATATCGCATATCGTGCTGATTTTTTGTTATTTAAACGCAAATTTTAATTGAAACGTGGAGTAGTAAATTATGTTGTAGACTATCCTCATTCCACGCATTTAAGGTGGCTTATACCTTATGTAGTTATGTGTTTAAGTTCACTTTCTAATATTTGTAAAACAATATACGACTATAATATACTATAGTAAAATAAAACAAGGGAGATTCTCTCTGCTGAATAGTCGGTGTCAACGTGTGTTTGTATTACTTGTTATTGAGTATAGGTCCATAACTGTAATGAATGTGTTAAATTTAAATTCAAGATAAAGTCTCATAATATATTTATTTTTATTAGTAATTTTTTTTTTTAAACTTATTTTTATCCAAAAACAAAATAATCACATATTAAAATATTGTGTAATTATTATTGATTACTAGAGAATAATTTATATATAACTATTGAATTTTTATCATGCAATTTATCATGCAATTCTTTAAGTATCTCTTAGTGCAACTATACAATTTTAATATGCGAGTTGTGTGTGTTTTCAATGCAATTAAATTCGGTTTTTACTTTTAAGTAATCGAGGAGTGAATAGTTTCGTAGTATAAGTAGCTTAAGATTATATAGATAATTAGAAAATTAAACTGTCAATAATAGATAATAATACACGCTCATTGGTGAATATAATATTTTTTGAGCTACCGCGAAGTATTTTTCGTTAAATATCTCAATTTTGTTAAGACTCGAACTTGACATTTCTAAAGAAATCAAAAAAAAAAAATCAAATTTATAGAATAACAAGAAAATCGCTTAGTCGCACACTCGCACAGAAATATAATAATATGAGAACGTCGGCCGTGGGTGGTGCGACAGTAATAATAATATTACATCGTGGCCTGTATAGATTCCCGTCGAAGACCCACACTGCAACGATATCTATTTGTTTATGCTGACCCGATAGGATTGCTCACGGGACGCTACGCCGCGGCTGTTTTTAAACATTAATTTTCCTCTCACGTCCCGAAACGCACAGCGACCGCGGTAGTGGTATATATTATTATATTATATAGTATTCGGTGTAGGTACATATATTTGTAAACATTATAACATATATGGACCTGCGACGGAAGCAGATTTCTCGCCACCGTTGAAATTATTAACGACGTCGGACAAAAGGGAATCCGGCGGCGGGCTCAGGTACGAGCGAGTTTGTTTGTTTCGTTGTACCTACGCACTACGAGCATTGTCGACGACGACAATTTCGCTGAGAGACGATATAATTAAAAATAAATACGTATTAAACATTAAAACGCGACGGACGTTATTGTTTGTTCGGGAACACGCACGGTCGGTTCGCGATGGTCGCTAATTTTTCCGACGAGTGGAAAATATTTAAATACCACAGAAAATCGGATGCCAGCGTATATAAACGTCGCTAATAAAATGCGCATAATATCAAAGGCGATACAGGCAGACTTGGATATTCGTAGTGTCTGTGTTCTACTTCTCTCGTACTCTGCGCCATTTAATATATTATAGGTATAGTCTAATATTATTGTGTTTGTTGTAATTGCGCACAACGTTAATTAGAGAAATTATTACCTATCATATTTCGTAAACAAATATAAAATAGTAAGCATGTTTCGAAATTTTTAAAAATATACTATACTCGCAAATGTGGTCTTCGTCTCACGAATGCAAAACATAGCAAACGCTGTATTTCAATAAATACAAGCTTTATTAATTGTAAGAACCACTCGCTCGGAGACTGAAATCCTAGCAAAAAGCAACCGCATTGTCACACTTTACAGAGGAGAACATACTTTACTGTGCAACGTTATTGTAATTTGATCGATATGAGAGCTAAAAAACAAAGATATTCAAGTTTGAAAAACACAAAAATAATGCATTTTTAAACGATGTTTACTATTTTCGTATTTGTGATATTATCGGAGAATTAAGAACAACTTGGTCCAGTCAATGTTCTCCCCTTTATGATGTGAAAATTTGATTGTTTGGCTTGGACTAAAGGCTAAGGGGTTCTTACCACCGAAAAAGAGTTCTTACCGTTTTGTATTTGTTAGACCGCACATGCGGGTGTAGGGTCTTCTCAAGAGGGTTCCTCACGGGTGTTTTTTTGTCTCCACCTGAACGTACAATATGTCAAATTTTTGATTCACAATAAAACATTTTACTCTGTAATTTCTAAAATTATAGTGAATTTACCTCTTATATAATTTAAAGACAGAAATATTGTCTAGGGCATATCGGAGAATTTTATTGAAATAATTATTTTTAAATAAGTTACGATCATTTTTAAATGTGTAAAATTTCGCCGTGTCTTACGTTTGTGAGACGAATACAACAAATGTCCATATCTTAAGACTTTCGGTATTGAAAAACAGCAGAAGCTACAATAATGTAGGTAGGCACATGATATAAGTATTTAACAGATATTATATTGATTTTGGGTGAGAAATATCATCGTATGGCGACAGTACCGATTCGGTAATCTTCCGATATGATATTATTAATTATTTATAACTACTGCTGCAGTTGACTGATATTGGAAAAATGCAGGGCATATTTATAAAGAAAATCATGGTTTGTATCTCATATAATAGGTACGGAATTCCGCTAGAATAATCCGATCGTATTAAAAAAGGGGTTATAAGTGTGTTTACCTACAGTCGTCCTACACATACCCGTGAATTATTTGTTATTACAAAAATAATTTTTTTACATTTATATATCACAATATAAATATTGGGTGTGTGTATAATTATAAAATCTAGAATAGCAATAAACTAGAGAAGTCATAATTTAGCATTAATCATTTAACGTCTTAGTAAAACATCGATAGTAATTACTGATTATATTATTAGCAGTGTGTAAACTTTTTACTTTTGAAAATTAAAACTTTATTTTTTTTTGAAATCACTCGTCGAACTCTTTACTTCTAACGCGCATGCAAAATGATATCCTTCGAACAGCGATTATTATTTCTAAAGACTTCTGAGTTCTGGGTTCCACAAATTAATATTTTCATTGTATATGCAGTACGAATGAGTTATTCAAAACTACCCACGCACGTGAATGTAGTTCACCGAAATTTAAATAATTGATTTTGTCAACGGTCTTAATTCGTTGGACCCGCAATATGAAATTACATTTCAAAACAACGAAAATACAAGTATATATGGCATAATATTATATTACAATTATTATTGTAGGTTTAGTTATGTGGGTAGGTACCACAAATGCAGAATGTTCAACTTTCTTCGGCGATAAGATTCGGTATAGTGCCAATATACTTAAAAGATAACCCCAGAAAACTGAACATTTCACTTGTTTGAGTAAAATTATCTTAAAATGGACTCGAAAACCACTAAGTAGTATAACATATTTTATTTCGTTTGAATAAATTCACTGTTCATTTTTTATGATCAATATTTATGACAGATAAGTAGATATAACTTTTAACATAAATCATGTTATAATACTAAAATGTTAATAATAATTATTTCTACACACAATTAAAATGTACCTACAATGTATATAATTGTAAAACAGTTAATGACCGTAATTCATAATAATATCTACCTAGTAAGTTATTTCAAACCATAGATATTTTCTTCTCCTTTTGAGTTTTGGACTGCCGTTGGGGTGGAGATCTTTATATTTCTAATTTGATTTATTGTAAAGAGAAATATATACGAAATTTTAAACAAAAAGCAGCGTCAATTAACAAATACATATATTTTAATAATCTTAAGAAAATATTAAAATCACAGACAAAAACTCTTAAAATATTACAGCACACATAAGTTAAAAAAAATGTTTAACTTTGTATGGGTACCTACTGGAAATACTTTATAGGTAACAAAATAAGTAATTTCGCTTTATTAGATATTGCAATGTATTCGCTTTCTATTATGGGAATTTTTAATTATAACTTATTTATTCATGTCGTATAGTAAATTTGGTTTAATAGTAATCACTAATCAGTCTAAACTAACCCACTGCTGAATTCGGGGAAAAACTAACTAACTAACTAACTAACTTACAAATAATGTGGTTGAAACTGAAATATCAATATTTTTAATTAATATTAAAAAGGATTAATTGTATATGTGTTATATATTTATAAAACTGCTGGTTGACGTTGGTAAAATAAAATAAATTTAAAAAATGTAAATCAAACGTTGACAAAGGAACAGCATATTATAATTCAATATGCAAATGTCCTATATAATTATTATAGGTACAATCGTACATTAAAATATTATATCGTATATTATTTGTTAATAATATTGAATGTTAAATGATTATTATTTATTTGCTTTTCATGGGTGGAAATAGCACAAACACACAACGAAATAATTTGTTTTTAATTAAAAAAATTCAAATTCCAATTAAAATTTTTTTGCGAGACTAAAAAAGTTTCATCACAAGACTCTGCTTTTGAATTTATACAGCTACGCGTATTTATTTTGAGTAATTTAGATGATTTTTGTATGATCCGTCCATTTGTAGTTTTGTAATTAAATTTTCCATTTTTTTCTTGCCGTTTCGGGTCGATGATTGATTATAATTTATTATTATTGTAGATTAGAGGACATGCTATTATTGTAATGATTTGAATCCAAACGAGAGGTATAAATGCATTTCTATCCCATACGATAAAATAACAGCTGGCATATTTACATAATACACTTTGAAGAATGTTGAATTTCCAAAAGCTATTATAATACTCATTGTAGAATTTCTACAATATTATCTACTTTAATCCTAAAGCTGGGGCAGTGTGCACCAACCACATTTTGGGTAATTTTATCGGTTTCGCGGACATTAACGCTTAACCGTACTCGTATTGGCCCCCGGTGCTTTATATTCATATTCATATGCGCATTATAGCACACTATACACCAACATTTTATATATATACGTACCTACTCATAATAATAATAATAATAATAATAATACCACATGCACCTGTACTACAATATAATAATAATACACACTCGCGTATGAATAATACAGCAAGTCGTCTAGTCCCCCCTCCCTTTCCTTAGGCGAGATCGATCTTACGAATCGCAAGTGTAACGATATAGACGATATATGTATGTTCACGTCAGCTGTGCTAAGAAGGATTTTTTCATCATTAATTTTAATTAGAAAAGTTATGGTAGGCCGGGCGTATACGCGGAAACGGACATAGATTCAATGATAGTAATTATTATTAATCAGGTAGTCAAGCTGTCGCAGTACTAGCGTCTAGCGATAAGTGTTTGAAAAATGTGTTGCATGTACTTCAGGTTATCTAATTAGTAAAACGTATAATTTTATTCATAACACTTTGGTTAAATAGTCAACAGCTATCAGTTATTATAATATTGTTGTATCGTTGTGCATCCTGTAGTGTATTAATAATGTACTGAAAATCGAAAGCCAGCCAAAGCTCACACAATGGTTTGGTTATTTATTTATTCGTATGGCACACAATGGTTTGGTTATAAGATGTAACTATAGGGACTTTAACTCGTGCCGACTTAACGAAGAATCGGCAAGCGTATAGAGTTATGCAGTCCAATACCGTATGGTTCATCAGCGAATACAGTTAGATGAGTTTATATTTATCGATACTCTACAGCCCAATACCCTTGAGCGTATGATTACAAACACTGTAGTCGATGTACGGTTATTAGGTTACGTGGCATTAACAGCGAGAGCACTGTGTGCTTGGTAGCTGCTGCTTCTACGTCAATGTGACACGAAAAGTCGACCATTATAGGACACCCACGTGATCGCTGTTAATTTCGGAGCCCAATGGAACAACCACTGAGACCCTCTGAATTCGATTACGGCCACTTCGATGAAACGCTTGGCCAAGCACTATCAGCTTATTCAACATCTGTTCGCGATGAGTTGCTGACAGATAGGTACCGAATTTTCACTAGATCCTTCCATACTATATGTCTATATTATAATATAACATAACTAAAACGCATAATTGTGTATAGTCATTTTTGCGAATAATGAATGACGGCCCGCGACGGAGTTTGTTATTGTTCGATTGGCCAAGGACCATTTATAAGTGATCGTCATATAAGTACACCTATATATTATGATTATATAGGTTTGTAATAAACATCCACGCGTAGAAATGAATTTTCGATTTTTGTTTTAATCATTAAATTTTTAAAACGACACCAAACTAACTAGTACTGGTATAGTTGATATTGAAAAGATTCTGAAGGACACAAATTATGTATTGAAAATGTTGATAACTACAAAAATAATGAATATTAATAGTACCTATTTCATCTAATAACCGTATTATAACTATACGATAAGAAACTTTCGGAATGTAGTAATGATTTTTAGCACCGATAAATTATACATATTTTGGTGATGTCATTACTAATTTTATATGTTTTTTAAATAAACCTAAAATAACATATATTTTTATTTTTAAAACGTTGGTGTTAATATAACCATTCTGTATGTAACAGTTCTTCCCCATCGTCTTCCATGTGTACATACATTCGTATATATATATAATAATATACTCATACGGAGGGAGGTATGGGGAGAATTCGATTAACTCGGCGAAACGTTCATTTGGAGCTATTGAGTGAGCTCGTGACCACGTGACCATATTATTATCTCCAAGTAGTTTTTGGCAACGCACGCACGACCGGCTCGTTCAAAACCCGCTAAATATAAACGGGTGTTTTGATGCCACCGCATTATTTGGCGATATTTCCGGGACGGTGTAGATCGAGACGACGTGTAACACAATGCACAATACTATAATACCAACTGGCAGGTGACTTTGGTGTCGATCGGCCACGTTGTTGGAATCATATCATCATGACTGTGTAGCACAGGTAGCCCAGGTCATATAAATATGCGTATGCGTTTTAATTATTATAATTTTACCCCCACCTATATTCATTAAAGCCTCTCGTTGACAAAACTCCACATTGTTTTTTTTTCCTGTGTTTATGTCGATTACTGGATTATTTAAATGGGGAGCGAAATCCGTTATGTTACAATTTATAAAGGTAATAAAATACATATTATATCCTTATGTAACCGAATTTATGGTTTATTTTTATACTACAGTTTATTTTTTAGTACATTTTATTATACTCAGATAGTCGTTTTTTGCTATTACTCTTCCGAATAGAGTTTTTAGGAACCATACTATAGATCGTATTTGATTGTTATTTAAAAAACAATATGTGTAACTACCATTATTCTCAAAGACTTTTTAAATAAAAAAGTTCTAATATTTTAATGAGTTAAAGGTAGCTTATAACTATTGTAAACTGCCGTGCTTCAATTCCTTTTATCGAACTCCGGTTACTTACAGCCAAAATTCTTAAGAGAGGGATATTATTATATTAGTTCATCCGCATCCACATCCTAGCGGATATCAACAACGAAATCCCATTTTTTAGTGTGTCACATTTAATTAATTGATTAAAAGCTCAGTACCATTAAAATAGTGCACACTATTCAAAGGTCTGTATAAATATTATTTTTTTTATTTTTGTCATCATGTAACATATAATTCGTGGTTATCCAAATGAGGAATCACAAAATATTTTAGTGATCGGAATACAAGATTGATAAAACATACTCTGAACTTCAATAATATCATCCAGCAATGTAATGATCGAACACCAGAAGAATCGGGTATGAATGTAAACAAAGAAAGATTTGATAAAAATAGACAACAGTTTTCTTCAAACACGATTTGGCTGTCTGGTGCTATGTAGTTGTATAATACATTAAGCTCGAGCTTAAATCTCCATAAAGTACTATATCTGTCCTCTTTCAAATCAATACAGTGGCAATATTAAATATTTTGAGCATTATGACTATTTACTGCACACAGATAGTGTTTTTCGAAAAAAATCACATTATAAAACAAATAAATTGCACAATGTTATAAATATGTATGTAGGTATAAATGTATATTGTTGTATATTATAACCATTTATTCATATAAATTTTTAAAATCTAGAAACGGATAAAATAAAAACCAAAAACTACATAATATCATACAACATCAAAAGACTATTTGTCTTAAGAATAAGAACCAATTAATTTTTTTAATCAGCATTTTTAAATTTTCTATTGCGTTGTATTACGGTAAAATATTCAATCCACCGTTCGGAATAACAAGGTGTTAATAACAACAGAATTAATTTTGATCCAAGCAAATTTCACGGAAACACTTATTGTCGGTATACTTGGAAAATAATATTATGGTCTTTAATATTAAAATCTTATAAATACTCAGCATTACATTAAACTATTTTTTTTCCAAACAAATCAAACCGTTGTGGAAACAACCATCTTCTTGTTCGATAAGGAATGTTCGGAAGGATTCAATTTTAAAAAGTCCGGAATGAAATTAGCTACGCATTTTCTATTTACAAAACATACGCATATTGACGTACATGGAAATAATGCCGTTACGGTGCAGCCAAAAGATTCATCGCTAAATCCATGTCTATTATTACTCATGCCGTCTTTTTAAATGGCAATCTTACCTCCTTCAATGTCAGAAATAGTGTTACAAAGTAGCCGTGCATACATCACGTTTTCGCAAGGCTAGTAGTGAATTGAAATGGTATTTTATGTTTACAGTGAAAATAGTAACAAAAATGTTCTCACCCAATAAATAAATAAGTAATAAGAATTGTAGGCACCTACCGCTTTTTGTCACTATTGTTGATGTTATTGTCTTTTAAAAAAAAAAAAAGTAATTTAGTTTGTATAGTTATTTATATCGCGTGGAAGAATATGTTTGAAAAAAAATCAAATTTGTTGTAAATCATAGTAAAACGTCAGTAATAATAGGATTAAAAACTTAAAAATGTGATACATCAGTTAGTATACTTAATATACACGTTAGTATGCGCAGGATGTTTATTTTTGATATCAAATTTTGTCCAACGGGGTGATTTCTGTGTCTTAGATTAATGTATTCGTCATCAAGTAAATATTTTCCAGGAAAAACCGAATATGTTGTATATAACGTACAAATAAGTTCACTATATTGATAGGATTCCTGGAAAATAATGGAAGCACAGGAATAGGACAATAAGCGGAACAATACACCAAGAATACCGTACGACGCCTACGTCTCAAACCAATTTAAGATTCAATTATAATGACACACTCACTACAATGCCCTGTGCCGCTTTTGTTATTACTTATTATTGTTGTATGATATTATTATTATTATTATTATTATCTCCAGCATTTAGAGGTAAACAAAATGTATAAACCACTACGTGGCACACAGGTTTGGGCGCAGATTCGTGAACAAATACGGTGCATTGGTGCCGTGGCGAAACTCTATATTATAATATGTATGTGAATATTGTGTATTCACTGCAGTGATATCATATAAAATTAACAGGCACGTGATTCCCCGCACGGATTTTGATCGTTGGGAACTTTATAAATAAAACACACATCGGCATAATACTCGTTGTGCGTAAGATTCAAAATTGGAATGTTTAAACGGTAAATACGCTCGTGATTAATTTTATACAAAAATATTAATTCAAAATTTTAATGATCATAGACATAACATTTGAGGTTTAATCCGATATTTTATGAAACCAACCGGGTCTGGCTTTGAAATATTGAATTTTTAATTTTCCATGGGTGGCAAAAAAAAATTAAAGCACACGTTGGTTATTGAACCATAGGTATGTTTGGAATATAAATTTAAAAAAAAAATTAATAAAGGGTTAAACTCGAATGGGATATTGTAGGTTTCAATATAAAAAAAATTGTAATGAGCTTTTTGATAGTTTTATCCAAAGGTGAGAGTTAAATAATATCGTTCAACAATAATTAAATTTCAAATTAACATCGACAATAATAAAATGAAATTACTTACTATTAAATGTATATATTTAACGAATCAAATAATATGGATTCCGTACTTACAGAAAAGTTTTAAATAGTGAATGACTACAAATTAATATCAAAAACTATTAAATTATGCAAATCAATAATCAACGCCTAACAGGCAATGAATTTAACAAAGGAATCTATCGAAAATAACTAGAGGAATTCGCTCTGCTGTATAGTAGGTATCGAGGGTACTTTTTCATTGATTATTTCATTGCAATGGATGTCCAATTCGAAGTAAATGATGGATAATTGCACAAAACAATTGTGAAAAACAATTCTGAGCGGAGATGATCTGTCAGCTTACAATTCTAACTACTAAGTATATTTTATTATGTATTTATATTGCTATTAGTATTTTTTTGATATTAGTAATTCGGTGGATTAAATTGACAAATACATAAAACAAAATGCATTTATTATAATTGTATTAATTGTTATCAAAATAATAATATATTATACTATTTTATATGACATATATAAATATATTATTGTTATAACTTGTATTATGAATAGAAAAATGTAATAATTCACATAAAAGTTTCAAGTCTCCACTATCCCCGAATAATATTTTTGAATTAAAATTTTCAACAGAAAATACTAAAATCGTTTAAAAATACTATTTTGTCGTGATTTTAACTTACGTGTCTGTAAAAAAAATAACTGTCGAACAAAGTGCAGCGTGTAAATTAAACGATAATAATTACGCAGTTTCAAGTCCCTACGAATAATATTGCATTAATATATATGTTATAAACACGCATAAACAATATCGATAGGTACATTTCATTAGAATATAGCACATACCTACATGGCTACATCATTTTCATTAAGGGTTCTATTAGATTCGAGCGTGGTGGATACTTTTACTCATTTCGTTTTAAATCGTTTGTTATGAATTTAATTTAATATGACTAATTATTAAGTATAATATTAACTGACTGTGTAAATATGAAATATTATATTCTATTAAGTCAACTTTAGTGCGTTGATCGTGATATTGTTCATATATGTATACATATAATTCCGACGGACGCTTATCTTATTAATTTAATTTCTTAATGTGAAATTATTAGTGTGGTGGCATAATAATAGAAAGAAAGAGAGATTCTGCACGAATTAGGATATTATCGTAATATATGAAATAATAATAATGATGCATTAAATAATTGTTTGCAACACTTTTTAGAATCAATCAAAATATGAAAATTGTATGTTGAATTATATAATTTCAAAAATGGGGTTCAAAATTAATAATTGTATGATTTAACGGATAGACACCGATAATAGTATAAGTCCTAATATTATTATGATGCCAATATTTTGTATACCAAAAAAAGTTGAGTAGTTAGTTTGTTCTCGCTGTTTAGTTCATTATTTTAGCAAATGAGTATCTACTTACTTACATTATTTGAATTGTTTACATTATATTATACTTAGATGTTTAAGTATAGATAGGTATAAGTATCAAACACAGCATACCTATATAAATACTATTTTAGATGGTCTGCAAATGATAATACACGACAGTCCATTAATATGTTTTTCGGGGTCGTTTATAAATAATATAATAAAGCAAAAAGAGGGTGGCAAATGGATTGACTAAAAAACTCTTACGATTTCTAGAAATAACATATAAATACAAATTGTACAAATGCTACGACATTTACCAAAAGTAAGTTGCTTTAGAAATACATTCTAATAAAATACTATTCCTACAACACAAGTATTTATAAAATAAAAACCTAACTAATTTTATATGTCGATTAGTAAATCCTAAAGTTTTGAGTGTGAAAACATTAAATCTTTCACTCGCTATAAGCGAAAATTGTTAATTTTTATAGACAATGTTCAAATACTAAATTACTATAATTCAAAATACTAGGTAGTAAGTACATTTAAAATCAGTAATTAATAATGATAAAATTACTTTTTCGTGTAATTTAATTTCCATAAAATGTGTAAACTAGTTCAAACATAAGATTAAGGTAACGTTGGGGGTGTAGCGGACAGACCACACATGAACTTTTATCATTTGCAAAGGTAACTCATTTCATCTCTGAGTAACAAGTAATATAATTCATGGTAGTTTTTAAAATACCATGAGGTAAATAACAGACTGAATAGTGAGATGGACATTGTCATGACTCATGTGTTTGTGCGTGTGTATAATATATATATATATATATATAATATGCACGCACGCACGCACATACACACACACCGTGTCTGGGGATTTGAGGCTCAAAAGAAAATTAAACGAATTGAAAAAAAAGCGGATTTTAATCAAGTTTAACGATATTGACTGATATTTCGGTTAGTTATAGTCCTAACCTAACTTATAAATTACAACGTAATTATTCGATTGAAATGCTGTCGTAGTGTAAAAAAATGTAGTGGCTTGCAATCAAATGCGTATAAAACATAATATTATTTATATTAACATAATATATCATTCCCAGCGGGTAACAATAACGTTATTGGCACGTCCTGCAGACCATTTTCGCCCTGGGATATTATCCCTTCGAGCGAATGACAGCAAAATGAATGACAACCTATCATTGCAACTCGGTCGGAATTTTTTCAAGTCTTTGGCGTTTTATTCACATCATCATAGGATCAATCACATACCGAGAACAGACGTCCAGACACAAGGCATTGTTCGCGACCATCGGTGCGGTATAGTCATCAAGATCTATTCTAAATAAAATCTTACTTTTTTCTGCCTTTTGCCCAAACCATTTCAATTGCCATGGATAAATAATTGGTAGTGCGTGTGACCTATCTATTATATATAACATTTTTGACTCGAAAAGTTTTGATCCTGAATATAAGGGAAACCCGCCGTGATTCAGAAAAGGATTTTTCAAAGGTGACATAAAATCTTAAATGAACTCAAGTATACTTGTGATACGTGTACGAGCGAATTTATTATTTTCGTCTACAATTTAAAGCAGCATAAGAATATTAGGTTTTATGCTTGAATTTTAGTTGTAGATACAATATTATATAAACATATTGTTCTCAAATTCGGTCGAAAAATGTACTTTTTTTCATAATTAAAACAAATTACTAAAATTAAGATAATTAATGTTTAAAACAAATTTATGTTCTAACTGAATATTAAATCATCTAGATTCTAGATTATATTCTAATTGTGCACCAATAGTAAACACTAAACACTGTATAAGCATCTGTTTAATGTCGTAGTCAGCTAGTGAGGTTAATCTCGGTATCTCTTAGATGAATTGTGACTCGAAAGTCACAAATCTTAAAAACTTCAGCCGACACCTTTTTTTCCCGGCAATTAAAACGAAGTCCTTGCTTTACTCAATAATGCATTCTCTCAAGTTTTTATCAAAACAGTAGAAGTCTGCGTATACAAATAAAAACATATTAATATAGGTAGTATTATTTCTTCGAATTATTCTTTTATATATTATTCTAATGAAAACTTGTGTTAATGTATCATATTTTAGACTTAAGTTTTCCTGCTATGATCATGAACTTCGTATTTTAATGATATAGTTGTTTACAACTTAGCACTTATAAAAGAGGAAGATGTGTTGCATCAATAAAAAATACGGATTTTACTCACATGATACCTTATAATAATATGAAATTATCGTAAATCGTAATTCTGTTTTTATTTTAGTATCGAAACGTTTCGAAGGAATTAAGCACATAATGTGATGTTAGGGTATAGCACAACTGTAGGAATTTGACTACTCTCAGATCTCAGTAGCAATATTTACTCAGAGTTTGCTGTGTAGGTACACTGCAGGTGTGTGGGAGATTGATCACGTCCCTTGATCTGAGTAAAAAACATCTATCCCTGCAATATGTAAATCATAATAATATTAATAAATGATACATAATCGTTTGGAAAAATCTAAGTGCGTCAATGCGTATTATTGAATTGAAAAAAAAAAAAGAGAAAAATATCGCGTCCAACGAATGGCGACGAAGCTAGGTTATCCGACGGCGACGGTCGGAGACGGATGACGGCTTTGGGTCAGCGAGTTGACGATGTGCCGAGGGTGTGGTAGTGAAGGGGTTGGGCGCATAGCTGTTGTAGGTTTATGGACGTGTATTTCACTAAGGGTTGAAATGTGCGCGCTGGCAAGACTACTGATTTATTCATCGGGATCGCGGACTCGGACGCGATGGCAAAAAAAAAAAAAAAACGGCAGTAAAACAAACACTTGCGGTAGTGGCGTGTACAGTACACTCGTACGCGCTCACTCGTACAGGCGGACTATAGCTCACTCGTAAGACGTATATGTATACCTATAATATGCCAGCGAGATAACGGCCGTCGCAGAAATCTTTGTAAATATTACAAAAAGTCCGTCCGAGTGCCTCATTGCGCTCGTCGTACCTCCCCTGCGGGTGGTGCACCGTGAATGATAAATTCGGCGTGGCTTGTGCGGTAAAAAAGGGCCAGCAGTAAAAACGCGCCCAATCGACGTGGGCGGCGGTGTTGGGAGGGGAATGAAAAAATAACGTTTACTTTAAATTGTATGCATACACAACCATGGTAATGGTATATAACCATAAAATACACAACTATATTTATACGTATGTACCTATTGTACCTACGTGCGCTTCATTTGTACGTCGTATTTTGGCCGTAAAAAGGTATTAAAATTGCATACCTGAAACGCTTTTCTAATGTTACACTTAAGTCCACCGCTGGTCTGCAGTGTATATTTTTCTGCTAAGCCGCTCGTAATGTTCATTACACTGCTCACTCTATTGTAATAATACACTTGAAATACATTCTAATAATGTTTGTATACATCGGCACAGAGCTCTCAGTTGTCATCGCCATCGTGATTTTTTTTTTTTAAATCAATGTTTTTTATTTTGAAAAATAAAAGGTTCATCGTGGGCTTTACGAACCATTAAGTCCTCGTATGAACCCGGAAACACATTTAATAATTCTTTAATGAGGAATGCGATAATATTAAAATTCTGAAAGAAAATATTTTATTACGCGTATTGCATCGACTGCGATTACAACCGCGGCCGTACAACGAACGAACGGAAGTGTCGAGGTTTGAAGCAGTCATTTATGAAGTTATTATTTATTTTGTGAATATGACACGTGTCTCATTATTTATAATCGAGTTTTATATTTCATGAGAAACTTTCCGGCTATCAAGTCGATGTCATTTTTACAGATTTTTCAAAAGCTTTTCATAAAGTTGATCATAATATACTTACCTATTTCTTCTTTGTGTCATTGGCATTCGAGACCTTTTTCTGTCATGGATTTAGTCATACATAATAGGAAGCAAATTGTTAAGTATAAACATTTTAAATCGATAAATTCTATCCAATGGTCTTTTTGGAGTACCAAAGGGTATTTACTTGGCTTCTATTTTATTTCTAATACTAATAAATGATTTAAATTTTTTAAATTCAAAATTGCTATTTGCTGACGATATAAAATTGTTCATTCTTATTACAAAACAAATAAATCTATACCCATACATCTCAATTAGAATTATATTTCAACATTTTAGCAAATCGGTGTGAAATTAATAAACGATCATTAATTACTAAAATATGCAAATTAATGACATTCTTAAAGTCTCAAAACCCAATACAACACAAAAGAAATATTAACAATCTCCCTTTCCATCGAAAACTTTGATCTAGTTCGAGTAGAATTTTTATTTTGAAAAAAGCTTTTTATGTAATAAACAAATCATCATTCGAGTAGTAACTTAATTAATTTATGTTAATTAACCGAACCACCAAATCGATCGAGCTTTTAATTTTATTTTCATACACGCAAAATCCATATTCCGCTTGTATCACTCTCATAATTATAGCAACTATACTACAACCCAACCTTCCACGGGTCTTTAAGCTTTTTAGTGTTTTTAATTATTATTTTATAATTTTTATTCTATTACACTACATTATTACAATAGTACTTATCAAATACCTATAAAATATAAATTTATAATAACATGTAACTATATTTATTGGTGAAGTATTTAATGAAATATTCCCCCGTTAACGAATTAAAAAAAATTTAAACTAATATATGAATCATTATAGAATAATATTATGTAGTATGTACCTATATAAATATATAACAAGTAAAAATTCATTCATACTATTTGTATGGTTAATATGGAATTACCAAGTTAACAGATACAATAGCTGAAATTACGTTTTACTGAATGTCAGTTTTTACCTCTAAAACGATATTCGATCAAAAGCCTCGTAAACGACTATATTTTATAATTGTATATACTTTAATTTATTAACTTACAGTTCAATCATTCAACTTTCCAATTTCGAAAATCAGATTTTGTAACATCGATGTGAATTTAATAACGCCTTGAACAATATAAGTTATAAGCATTAAAAATATGTGTAATTGCATGGATGCTGCCGACTTATAATGGTTACAATAGCTTAAACAAAAATATAAATTTTAACATTAATTTAACTTTACAATAAGTTTATTCACATACCTAGTATAATGAAAAGTTTGGCTTGTAAATTAATTATATTGTGTACCATTCTATACAAATTCATATCAAACATCCATACTATTCAAATAATGGTAGGTATACTCGTATAGCGTTTATCGCGTTTTGTCACATACAATAATGGTATACTTATACATATTTAGCAAACGGTAAATTGTACTATAGTCATTAATTCAAGTATTCAAAAAGACAACACAAACTATACAAGTGATTAAATCATATAGTATAATATTAAAAAATTGCTCTGTTCAAACGAATATTGAAGGAAGTTATGAAGGTAAGCAATTGTTTTTTATAACACTAACATATTCCATTCTTACACATTTATAGGTAGGTACATGGAAAACGATCGTGTTGAAAATTTAACACGAAACGGTTGGAAAGTAAAACTTGTTAAAGAGAAAAATATAATTTTCAATTCAAAATGTGGTTTTTTGATCATAAATAACACCATAATTTATAAAATATACCGGAAACCTTCTTTATACGTATATTATGTATAATACGCAGTGTTACATTATGCTATACATTGTGAGCGTAATTTATAGGACCAAAGTAAAAAGAACTTTAGCCATGTCACATTTTCCCTCCTTCTACGTTTATCAATTTAAATAATATAACTTCCGCACGCGTGCTCAAAAAATGATACACACCCCGAAAAACCCACCTGAATTCGTAATGAAAAATATTATTATTTCGCGTATAGATCTTAGTTTCTGAGCGGGACTATGAATATATTGGTTTTACAATGAAGCGTGTTTCAAAAAAAGAAAAATGTTGTATGTCTTCTCATAACTATTATGATAGGAGTGGAACGTTGTAGGAGTAACATATTTATTTAAATGCTTTTGATACTATACCAAGCTAAAAATGCATTATATATATTGACGAACAAGTGTAAAAATTTTAAATTTTTTGTTTGCATATTTTGCATAATTCACTAATTTCAAACACAAGTGCTTCAGTACGTATTTCTCAACTTTTGTGCAAAAGGTGATTATTTAGTTTTTTTCTAAAAAAATTCATGTTTTTATTTTATGACTTAGGTATTCTAGCACATAACTTCATAAATATTGAAAATAAATTTTTATTAATACTATTAGGTAGTAGGTACCGATAATATTTTTCAATTCAATAATTAATTATTTGGTGACCAGATCTCCAAACATAAGATATTTCTTTAACATTTTAAATTATTTAATGAAAAAAAATATGATATTGTTAAAAACGAATAATAGAAACAAATTAATAAATAATAATTAATTTAATAAACATTTTTTTGGGTAATTTTGAAAAAAAAAGTTCGTATACCTATTTAATTTAATTCAACATTTTTGTTTGCGAATATTTTGTATATTTTAGGTATTATAACTTCCGACCACAAGTCATAGCCTCACTTTAAAGCAATGAAATGTTTTAATCTTCAACATTGGTGGTAGTTTCTTGCACCTTAAGTATATGATCTAAATTTGCGAAGAAGGTGGTTGGGTTAAAAGTATAATATTCTACATACATTTCAATCTATATCAAGAACAGTAAAAAGAAAATGAAATAAACGAACACAATAGATAATTTTTTTGTAATAATTCAAAAATAAATAACAGAAAATAGTTGACATTTTACCAAATATTTGAATTATATTTTTCTAGCCTTTATATAATTTTAAAATATTAAAGTTGTTTTGAGCTAATTATAGATAATTTTAGACATTTTTTTTATACAGATCAAATGTTCGAATGAAGTTCAAATATGAAAGTTCAAATGTTGACAAAATTATGAAACTGTGTTAATTATTTTTTAAATGCTTAATATTTGCGACGCTTTTGACAAGTCACATAAATCATCCAACGTTTATATTTTTTCAACGGTTTCGACGGAGAGTAAAAAACCCAAGTTTTTATTTAGCACCTATTTTGTTGGTAATAATTATATTCATTGGTACGTTTTTTATCACTCCATCAAACACTAAAATGGCCACTTGATACAAAAATCCTTTTTTTTAGAGTCTGCTTTTCAACGACAACACCAGACGACACATAGTAAATTAATGATTTTAGTGGGATGCTTAGCGATTCACTCTTCTCAGGAGTTTTCGGGGTCACCACAGTACCTATGTAGTATGCAAGGTGATAATTTGAAAGTCAAACACTCATTTTCTTTAAACGTGAGAATAAATATTTTCTTATGTAATTTGAAATGATTACAAAACAAAATTTAAAAAAAATCTATGTATAATTTGGATTCTGATCAGAGTTTTTTTTTTTAATGTGAGAGTTAATGAATAAGTTTAAACTTTTAATATCGAAAACCTATTTCATCGCTGTACGGAATTTAGGTAGTGATTTATAACTTATAAATTAATAACAATTATATATTCGATGATTAATGTGCGAGTCATTTAAACATCTATATTATGCTATGCAGGAATCAATTACATAAATGTCTCGAAATGTTTATTAATAGTAGGACATTTTAGGTAATTAGGATGGGCATATCCAGACGACATTAGTACCATTAACTAATGGGAAATATATAACATAATATGTAGGTGTATGGTAACTTTTGAATAGTTAAAAATGAATTATACGTTTAGTTGCAGATAATATCTGCTAGATATAACTATAAGCTTTTAAGTTGACGTAGACCACGAGTGCGTATTATAATAATTTACCCGGTTATAATAATTTACACAGTATGTATGTGATTTATAAGTATCTAGTTTGGTGATAAAAGAAAAATATATCCAACGAGCAGTTAGTATTATTTATTCTAATGTTGAGTGTTTTAATTATTACACAGGACGGAGAGAAATGCGGATAAAATAAAACCTAAATAAACTCACACTATAATAAAATATAAATGCGCTTAATGCATTTCATTGGATTGTGGCCTAACGACTATCTACACTGTCAAATAGTGGCAATTTATGCTAGAAACGGAGCAACGAAAAATACAAAAGAGACGTACAACTTTTTTCCCCTCCTTGAATAATTTTCGTACTGACGTCAGAGCTTATTTAAAGTTTTTTCGTCTATCTCACACCGCAAGCATATTTATTTGAATAGTACCATTATGTCGAATATGTTCGTATTTCGAGACTTAAAACAAATAAAAGAAAAATAAAGTTTTTATTAACTCCATTCCTGAGACGGGGATCTGTCATTAAGCTACCTTTGAAAACGGACCCATTTGAAAACAAATGCCCGATAAGATTCAAATGGAAACAAAAATGTATGCTGTGTGACATTAAATGAAACGCAGAAGTGGCCTTATAGTGGGTAGGTAGAAGAAAAGAACAGAAATCGACTATTCCGTTTTGGCGGTTAATATAAATAAAGCTGGCTGGATGAAGAACAAAAATTATTTTTATGTAAAAAAATATATCTACCTACCTACTTATAAATGATTTTGTTTTCGAACGGATTTGCATCATAAATGCCAATTACGTGTCGACCTAAAACGAATATTGCTTAATATGCAGTTAGTACGTACATTTACATTTATTTAATATAGAATAGAGAATGAATCAAATCGAAAACGTTATGTGATCATCTTAAAATTAATTCACACGCAAATAGTAAACCATTAAGTTTATAGCCTGTGCTCATAATCTAGTAAATCCGAGATTTTTTGTTTCTTATACGCATCGAAGGTATAAAGAATTAGATTATTCGAAGCCAGACAGTAAGTAAGTACAAAATAAAAGTAATATAGCTGATTGTATGGCTATGGACCTTATATACCTACAGTCTACATGGAATCTGATCGGATCGTGTGAGGTTGGTCATGATGATTTTTTAAGTTGCTTTGACCTATATTTGAAGAGGACTTACGTTTTTAATTGTATAATTAATTTACGGAATACTTCTAATTTGAAAACATAAAAAATAGAATTTCGAACAAATAGTTAATTATTTATGAGTGCTTATTTAAAGTTTATATATGAGCTGAGTAGAGTGACTCAGCGAGAGGTACCTTGCAAAGTGTTGATCCTTTATTTCTCTCATCCGAAATCATAATACCTTTAACTAATTAACTACCTAATTGAAATTAAATTTATACTTATCGAAATACTCCGAAATAATATATTCTGCATAGGAAAATGAAATGTGTCTTGACTTAAAATATTAAGTTAAAAACGTAATACATAATAGAGATAATATCGATTAAGAAAAACATAATTTTTTTCCAAAAATGTTGTTTAACAATAATACTTTAATATTACATAAAATTATGCAAAAAGAGGTTAAGAATTTTTGAATTAATGTGACAACTCATTTAGTTGGTTCACTCTGTATGATATATAATAAATCATTAACTAAACTGTATTTATGTTTGAGAACTATTGAAGTTTTCTTATAAGGTATGGAATATTTCTACATATTTATTGATTTATATTTATTGATATAATATTGACTTTGGCTGCAACACTCATATTTGTTTTTTTTTCAAAATATTAACCACCCCATGTTTAACTTAACGGTTAGAATGTTAGATCATTACAAACTTAAATCATTTTTGGCTTTCAAAAGCTAACTTTTTTTGTTTTCATATTCTTATAGCGTAGTTGAAAATGTAGCAGTAGAAATTTAAATTTAAATCAAATAAAAAATATAGAAGATTTCAAATGAGAAATCGGAGAAGTGACATTACGTTCTAGATTCGGAGTGTACATCGTCATTGAATAACTCACTGTAATTGACTTATTAATTCAATTATAAATCATTGAAAATGAAAAACAAAAAAGAAATATGAGTATTTTTAGTAGAACAAAATACAATATTATAGAAATAAGAATGTATTTCATTTTATTTTTTTTATCAGAAATCAAACACATAATAGATAAAAAATATTAACCACCCGGTTCCTATAAATTCTTTGAACTGTAAGCACAGTTGATACTAAAATGTTGGACAAAAAAAACTTATATGAAATAATACGATATTTGTAATAGCATTTTTTTTCTGTAATAAGTAGGTTCCTAATATGGTGTGTATATTTTTTTTTATCAATATGATATACATTTTATTTTTTATAGAAAATAGCCAAAATAATAATATATTATCGGAAATTGTAAAATAAAATTATGGATTACCCTACAGTGTGCAGCTACTTTCTACATTACAACCACTGCTCAGTGCTCATAGTACGCATACAATAGGATATTTTAACATTTAAAGGAATTATATTATTTTTTTATTATTTATAATATACATTTTGTATTTAATTTAATTTAATTAATGCATTTATATTGCAAATTAATTATTGAGAATTTAAGTTGTTATAAATTATACTGTATTTTTCGACTTTTATTATTAGTCTCTTAGTAATTTTTTGTTTGATAGCACACAATATCATAAGTGACTTATTGTATTACGATGCAATGATCTGGATTATGAAATCAATTGTAGCTTCATTTCACGAGGTAATACGTTAATACAATAATAAATGTTCACATGGTTTGTCATAGTTTATGAACGCAATAGTACTATCGATTATTGGTTATTGTTTATGTAAGTACTGGCTTACTACACTAGTGGATAGACCACTAGAGCAATAAGAGTATGGGCACATCTATAAATGCAAGTTTATATAAATTCAAAATACACGATATCCCAATGTTAAGAATACTCTAGTTACTTTTATTCAATATGAGTGATCAGCAAGATTTAACCCATTCATAATTAAAATCTTCATAGTTTTAATATTTTTTTTTATTTCTATTAAAATATTTAACATAAACAGTGGTTGCCGTTTAATAATCAAAATATGATACTCCTTATAGCATTAACACTTTAAAATGTGCGTAGGTATTATAGGTACCTATATGGTAACTTATAAAAATTAAAAATAGAAATTAAAAAATGTATTATTAGTGCAAGAGAAAAACGGTGTAGCGCAAACAGTACATTGAATAACTTGCATATGTATATGATTGTATAAAAATCGAATTTCTCCGATTCTTTTTAAATAACTTTCAGTTCATTCATTACATATTCAAACCCGTAAAAGCATAATATCATTAATTTAGTTAATGTTCTAATGAATATATAATTTCATAAGATAAACTTTACTAAACAAATATTATAAGTAAGTAGTTAACTAGACTCACTTCGAAGTTTTTTTATGAAATTCATCACAGATTTTAAATTAAAAAAAAATTAAACAAAATAAAACAGATTTTGCTCCTGAAGTGAGCGAGACGAGTGAGTGCGTCTCTATTCTTCGCCGCACTCTCAGTTTATCTTGTACTAGTTATACTTAACTTACCTACTCATAAAAATAATGGAATAATACTCAAGTTGTGAAAAATTCCCCCGTTTAGATTTTAAGTGACATAATGAATGGAGTAGTTTTATTATACTACATGTGCAATTTTTATTTTCCTCATCAAAATTTAATACAAAACATATTAGTGTTTCAAACGAATGGCAGATTTCCCATTAAAATTACATTTTTTTTTTTTAATTGTCAAGTTGCTTTCTAATAAATTGAAAATAACATTGAATAAATGTACTCAATATTATTGCCCAATCAAACAATTATCTGTATACATTATGAACAATTATTATATCTTAAAAAAGTAAAAATAACATTTTTTAAAGTTATTTAAATTAAAATATACGGTAGATAAACTTTACTCTAGGAGTTTTCTTAATATTTATTAAAGGTATTTAAATACTTGAAATACAATATGTATATTTATTTGTGTACATTCTTTAATCTGCGGTCAATAACCATGTAACTGGGTATGTTAACTAACAAACAACTGTGAAAACAAAACATTTCATGTTTGAAACAAAATAATTAATTTGATAAAATGGTGGATTCTTGAAACATGTTATATTTATTCAGTAGAGATTTTAGCAAATAATTTTACATAGAGAATAAAAGGATATATTTCTAATGTTAATAAAAAGCCCCAGGTAATCTGTTTAACCTTTTGAAACGTTTTCAGTGCACTCGAATGGTTTAAGTTTCATTTTTAGCCTAAAGCAAATAGACTATCGTATGCCCGCACGACCTAAAATGAACTATGTGTGCTCTAATGAAATTAAAGTATTACCTTTAATTAATTTGTACATTTGTATGCCATTTTTAAATTATCAAACAAAAATAACGTTTTTATTTACGGAATTCTATTCAGATGCTAAATACTTTCTACTTTAACTTCCAATAGTATTTTGTTCAGCGTACATGGTGTGTAAGCTTAAATACACCATATATGTATCTGCATACAAAACAGTAACTGTATTGTGTAGTTGGATAATAAATAATAACCTAACCCTTCTCATAATATTTTATTCACCACTCATAAGGAATTATACATACAAATGTATTCAAGCAGGTCTGATAAACATATAAGGACCAAAGTCAACGAGCCTGCATTTCAACCATAATAACTATAACATTTTACACTATAGTATGTCAATTGTCAATGTGTAAATGTGTTATGATTATATAGCCAAATTATTCCATTTTTGTTCATTAATCGATCGTCATGTTATAATTCAAAGGACATTTACTGTATGATGAGAGATAATTTTTCAGGTATTGACTAACGAATTCCATTATTTTTAAGATATTTATATTTTAAAAAAAACAAGTCCCAGGATAATCAATGCCTCAATATTTTTCATATACTAGTTAATTTAATTTCCAGATAACAAAACAAATATTTTTAATTCCATAAATCTGTTGAAGTTACATGCCTCAAGAATACAATATAACATATTATAATAATATGATGTAGTCATTTTTAAATATTTAATAACAATAAAGTTAATTTTAACTATAATAACTCTCATATTATGTGTTTTCTTACAAACTACGTTTAAAATAAATTAAATAAAAATACTTTGAAAAATCTAATATTAATATTAAACAATTTGTCCTGTATAATTCTGGACATTATTTTAAATTTGTTGTTTCATTTTCTTCGTATTGTTATTTAAAATATTGTAGTGCTGTTTTTGTTTACTTTATTACCATATTATCAAAGGATTTCATTAGACGGTTTTATTATGCACAAATACATCATTAATTGACGTAACTGTGCATCTTTAAACGAAATAAAAATTATAAAATATGTATATAATATATATACGTAACGGTATACTTATCAATCAACCACAGACATACGCAGATATTGTAGACATTTTAAAACTACAAACTTTTTGATAGTATATCAGGAAAGTAATTCAACTTTAAATGTTTATTTAAATTCAACCGTATATAATCTAACACTTTAGTTTAAATGAATCCAAAAAACAATTTTAACAATGAAAGTCTTTAAAAAGTTTTGAATTTATTTTTGTTAAAATAAAATGTAATCAAATAATATTTGACAATACAACAGCAATACAATAGTGAATTTACTCTTAAATACTACAGTTTAATAGAGGTATATAAATAGATTAAAAACGGGAGTATTGTCACTGTCAAATTCAATTTTTTAACAAAAACATAGCAATGTTTTTTTAAAAATATTTACAACAGCCAGTATTTTAATTTTAAACAAAAAATATATGATAGGTTTATATAAATCATATATTATAAATATACATTTTTTATTTTTTTACTTATATTATTCTGTAATTAAAAAAAATAATTATTTTATTTCATTTATTTTATTGAGTTAGGGTTTCAACATCTAAGGTCATTAGCCTGGGTTAATTAGTAAATTAGGTTAGGCCTATAATTATTATAGTATGTTGATGTATTTAATATAAACAAAAATGTCTATATAAACCAAAACTACATAAATTAGCTGAAAAAAAGAAATTATAATATTCTAAATGTATTTAAATACAATATATTATTATGAATACCGTTCTGCCTATTTAAATATAAAATAAAAGTATTCTTTATAAGAGTGATACTTATAATACCACAATCAATAAAATAAAAAGTTTAAAAATGAATAATTCTATATAATAATACACAAGTCATAATATATCCCACGTATAGTAATGTAATATTTCCAATAATTCGTTTTTTGGATACGGAAGTGCTTAGAAATACATACAGTAGATGTCAAGGGCTCTTTAGGCTATTTCTGTAGTATTATTTTTACACGACACTAAAACAGGGAAAAGGGCGTTTACAATGCAGTATTCACTCAACTCACAATTAATTAGTCGTTGGCGGAGGAGACGAAGGTAACAGTTTTAATATGGTGTTAAGTGACCTAGTGGTCATTGTCGGTCCCTCAAGTGCACATGCCAAGAAAAGTTATTCTGGCCAGACTCTGGTGTTTGTCTGTAATAAATCATTCCAGTTGTTGTGAAGTTGATTGTGTGCAAAAGAAATTGCGACAAAAGCACTTGGTGGAAATTATTGTTGTTCAACATCGTCCTCTTACTTATTTTCGGGAATTTTTTAACACTTTGCTTCGACACTCAATAAATCCCAGATATTATAATGCTATATTTTATTATTAGAATAGGACTATTAAGGATAATATAGCGGTGTTGACAAAAATATATCTAATCATAATTTTAATATTTATTACATTTTTAGAGCTTTGCTTTGAGAATGCTTGATATAGGTTCAGCGCTGAACTCGGAATAATGTGAATTTAAGGACTTGTCAAAAATTAAATACTTAATGAAAAAAAGTTAAGTCGACGGTAAAAAATGAACGAAATTTTGTTTAATATAGGTAACATTATACAATGGGTTTTTAATGTTTTTATGATTTTTCCTTCTTATATGACTTAAATTACGACGAGTCTTATGAGATAAAATATTTATGGAATTTTCATGTATAAACTATATATTTATAAGAATATTAAATACTATACGTTTATTTTTGCACAATGAAGTATTAAACTGTGATATAAAAATATAAAGATTATTACCAACAAAACCATTATAGATTCATTGGGATTTGTTGCAATGTTTAAAACTATATTTCAGTGATGTTTTACGTTATATTTCATTTATTCTGCATTTTTATTTTTATTATTTTACAACATAAAACTATATATTATAATACAAAATCGTTTTATAACCATTCGACACGGCTGGAAAGTTTAAGATAAAGTAAAATGTAAAATTTGTCACGCTAAATTCGCATATAAATTGAGATTTGACAACGATCACAAACTACAACTGCATTTAAGAGCTTTCTGTTTTGGGTTTTATGAACAGCGGTCTTAGGGTTGGAAGAAATAGTTATACCAGTGTCAACCCCAGTTCTCACCACTAGTATTTTCGGCTCAATCACAACACCCTAAGGTTATAACAGCCACATACAAGTATGCCATAACATTTATTTTAAGTATAACGTTGATAAGTAATTTTTGGAAAAAACAGTTTTAATATTTCATTGAAATAAATTTTTAAAAATATCATTTAAAAATAACGAGACAATTTAAGCACGTTTACATTTTGATTTGTCCAATATATTTTCAAAACTGAATAGAAATATAATTATTAATGTTTTACCATACCAATTTCCATAAACATTTTTGCAATCCTAAAAATGTCGCATTGTTAATTATAGATTATCAACTGTAAGCAATATTCCAAAAATCGACAATTTTTTTTTGACTCAGTAGCAGGTACTTATATATATTTATTGCATATTAATTTTTAGGTTCAGGCTAAGTAGACTAAACTCTATTAGAACCTTAACAACATCATAAAATACGACTCTTATTTTAAACATTTTTACTCATAATCATTAATTGAGCAGTGTTTTGTATAAAATAAATTATGTAGTCGTTAAAATTGCACTTACACCATGTCTATGGTAAATTGTGTGTATAATTGTATAATTACTAATTGTATTGATTTGTAACATTTCAACAAAAATTAATAAATATTGACCTTATAGTTAGTAAAATAATTATAATTAGTGTCATCTATTGTTAAGCACAAGATACATTTTGTAAAAATTAAACGTGTCTTCTAAACTCAAGATAGGTACCAAGGCGTAATTGGCCCTTCAAGTTTAATACAAAACAGATTAAATTCTTTCTGTTTATTTTGGTCGATTTTTCATAAATGCATTACTCTGTTAAGTGTATTGACATGGGATTACAATTATTCATACAAATCTTAATTGATTTTTTTTCTTTTATTTAATGTAAAGCTTTCTAAAGTCCTTAAACGAAATATTTTTTTAATGATATATATTTATCATAATTTCGAATTTCAAACTTATTTTTATTCTAACATTATGCAGACACTGCATATCACATCTTTCTCTAGACGATGAGATTGTAACCATATACAGTAATCTCATTTATTGCACTTGATATTGTATGAATAACCCTTTTGTTTTCCTCACACAACTATCCAAAACGATTTTATACATTTAACAATAACGTGGGGTTGTATAAGCTCATTTTGTATGTAAATTTTTGTTTAGTTTTCCGAATAACCGGAATTGTATTAAATGTATATTTGTATTAAATTAATAAATAACATTATAATTGAATTCTTGTACAAACCCCAGAAATATTTGTGATACACACATAATGCACGAAACACATACGCATCATATTTGTAATAAGTAGGTACTAAACCAATAAATCGAACTCTTAAAATGATTCGGATTACCTATTACTTATTTCCATACAAATATGTTAGAACACTCAAAATTAATTTGATATTTAACTTGAATTGATTACTGAATGGTACAAATGTATCTTAAACATAAACATAAACAAACATATTATTTATCACACTTTGTCCCATAAATATATATCTACTGTTATAGATTGATTTTCATAAGCTATTTAAACAATTATATCTATTAGTTAATAAAATAATATTTTTTTTCTACGGCAGATGAAAATGCATAACGTTTAGCGCATTTGTTGAACGTTTAATAATTATTATTATTAAGCAAGTGTACATACGCCTAGTATGATCAAAACATCATTATTTGTTTTCGCTATGCGTTCGAAATTCCAATCTTAAGACAATATAACCTCTGTATGTATCTACAAGCGCCATTGTCGGAAAAAAAAACATGAGATAACACCCACCGGAGATACTGTGGGCACTATAAAAATGCGTAAAGATGGTAATAACAAACAACTGGTAGGGAAATGTTGGGAATAGATAATGGGTTTTTTTCCTAGGGTCCAAACTTGGGTCCTCTACGGGAAATGCATCTACAATCGGCCGCGACTCGACGCATAACCACCATACGTGCTCATTTTTATAAAACGTGAGGGCCACACCATTGTGTTTGGTAAATTCAAAAGAATTAAGATACCCCAAGTACACATGGATGTTAAAATAGTTTTTTTAAACAAAAAAAAACAAGAGACTTTACGATACTGTTGTAACGTGTCGGCGAATTCCTGTTAATAAAATGGGACTTTATAAACATTTTTTTTTCGATATTGTACAAAATATATGTAATGTTGATTCAGAATCAAAAAAGTCGAAAATGTAACACAAGGTTCTTAAAAGGTTGTTCTTACACCCGTTAAAACTGTCGAAAAAACAATGTAGGCTATAATATTATGCACTATTTATTTGCATAAGTCTTTAAAAAAAATCCTTAAAATCACGAACAATTGAATAATATTATTTTGTAGTTAAAAATGCACTCAATTTGAATGTTTATACATTGACACCCAAGGCTTAAAAATGTTGTACGAGGTTAATCATTAGTTGTTATGAATGGATTTAAAAAAAAGTTAAGCATAAAGCAACATTTATTTTTTATGAGCGTTTGAAGTTCAAATGTTGATGAAATTAGATATTCAAAAGAAAAATAACCATTTATTTTTATACGACTTTTGTTGTTTTGATGTAATTTGTAAAATTTCATCGTAGCGAATGGAAACTTATGGCCTTTACGAATATAATTATACATTTTCTAAACATTATTACATTGCCGAAATATTTACACTATAGTTTTAAGATATATAATATACGCATCTATCTACACCATTTTAGGGCTTGTAGCGATATTGACTCATACAAGTTTTATGCAATGTTTTTTATGCAAAGTAAGTTTAGCCATTGATTATGGTACTACGTATTATACTTTATAATCTGTGGTTTAATACCTACCGATTTAAGAAAAACATACTAATTTTATAAATTTTAAATGCAATAAAACATAAGCTACCTATTCTTGGAAATGTATGCAGATCTACCCGTTTACTCATAATCCTTTCGTTCAGAATTATTTTTTAGCATAATATATTATAATGGTTTATCATTTAATTCAACTTTAACATAATATCATCCATTATGGTGATTATATATTACACTCAATGTGAGGTGCACTAGAAATCCACTACCGGCAGAGAGACCTTTTTTTTAAAAAATTTTTTGTACAAATATTTACTTTATGTATCTATACTGAATATTCTGTATAATACGTAGGCACGGAAGTTATGGTATCAAAACGATTAAAACTGTCGACGAGCCACGAGGAAAAACGTATAGGGTTGTTCGCAGGCAAATGTTTCAGGTGCCTTTTAATTATTTTATCTTATAATGTGCTCGTAATTCAAATGTTATGTTCATATACTCACTATATTATTATACGTTACTTCGAGGTAATATTGTTACATAAAGCTATTCATATTTGCATTATAATAATGAAAGTATATATTTAAAAATATAAATAAGTAGCGAAATCTAAAAACAAACATTACCTACGGCTAAATAACATAATGTTGTACAATTTGCCCATTTATTTACTTATAACTTTATAAGATACTAGTGTGTATGTGTGTGTGCGTGCATGAAAATTAAAAATATTTCTCAGAAAATAACAACCATAACCATTTTTGTACTCAATATTACTCGTTTCATACATATATATTACTCAGTTATACATTCATAATAATATGTATTCAACACACTGTATAATGCCAATTGTGTTTACAATTTGAAAATATAATTATGACTGAAAGTAAAAAAAAACTAGGCAATTAATTCGAGTACAAGTATGTTAATATACCATATTATTTGCATATTACGAGTAGGTACCTACTTATGAACTTAAAGTTGAATTCTATTTTTAATTTTATACAAATCAGTGCATGCGGGAATTCGAAAAATGTATTATGTAAGCTTGACAAAAAATTAATCTGAATATACGTAGACTTTTATAATTGTCATCACATCGTATAGACTTAATACGGCCTAACAATTTAACTTCCTTGTTTATAAAAGATTTATATTCACTATGTCAAAGTACTATTTTTTTGTGTGTTAACTTTATTAAAAGCGTGAACATTTTAGGGAAAGAAAACCACATGTCTGTAATTTTATGGTACACAGACTGGATGTTTAATCGCAGTATCGACCGTAATTACAGTTTTTTTGGCATCTATTTGGTGGTACCCTTTTTATAAAAAAAATAAATAAATACTCTTAAATGTTGTCATTTAAATTACAAAATCTGGTTTTAAATCAAAGGATGCGTGCATTTTTAATTTATTTTAAAGTTTTTGTTTTCAAATACAATTTGTAAGAAAATTATATTTAAAAATAAATATTATACATCTTTAAGTAAATGAAAAATTCAGGCTGAACTCATCATTGGACTAAATTATTTTTGGCAAATTGAAGTCATCACTTAGTACGAACATATTGTTAGAATACTGCAGGACGATTATAGTTTCCACTCTAGAAATATGAGCGTTGTAAAAATTCAGTGGCATAATTATGTGGATAATTAACATTACCTACCAACAACGAAATTACGGTTTTCGAGGAAATAAGTATTTAACGAAAATGTGTTTAGTATTAATTCCAATGGCATGAATTTTCTTAGAAATTATATCATTGCAAGTAGAATCCCACTACTTCTTGAACATGCGGGATAAAATAAGTGAACATCTACTTGATCTGAAAATATTATTATGTACTAAGACAAATTCGGTGTTTCTCGATGTCTCTCGCAAATTTTAGGTGCCTACTTACCTTTTTTTATTCAAACTGCCTCGCATACTGTACCAAAATTTTTAATTTATACATCAATAGTTGAACGTGTACTATCGATTTCCATTGGGTACGAAAATGTTTTTTCTAAGACATACAATATTTTGGAAGACAGATTAATGTATCAAATGCAGTGCAATTAAACCGATCACTGATTGTCAGTTAAAGATTAATCGACTATCTTATTTGAGGTTAGGTTAGGATGTGTTACCATAAATAAGACGTTTATAAGTTTATAATATTTTTAAATAAACGTTATTAAAAAACTTTTAAAATGTTGACAAAGATTAGAGCAACCGGTTGGAGTAATACTAACATTTAAATTACAGTTATTGAGATTTTAGTTCAAATTTACAATATTAGAAGAGTTAAAATTATAGAAGATATATAAGTGAAGGAAATGTGGCTAGTTTTTGGAAACCACAGGCTCTCTTTGTAAAATAAATCGGGCATTAAATTACCTTTCACAATGTTTTCACCATATAATCCCACGAGGCCTAAAAGTGGAAACGTCAGATACCATCTCGGCAGACAAACGAATGTAAAAGAAGGCATTTGAAGAGTACTTCATGATACTTAGAGATATCTTTATATTATCATTTGCAAACAATTCGGATCCAAGAGTGTTCGGAGGTACTTGACGACTAAGTAAAACACCAAGTTAGATACTACTGTACTTGTACATTGGTATAACAGATATGGACAAAAGATCAACCGGAGCACACAACAAATGTAGATCTATGAATAAATCCAGCAAGTTTAATTGTTTCGCCAACGCATTTCAATTCAGAATTAATTTCGGTACAATACACAGTATCAGTTACAGGTTCCGGAAGGCAATGCACGGATTTAGTAACATTAAGGTGGTTCAACTTGTCACGAACCTTAAGAATGAGAGATACATTTTAGCTCATAACCAAAAATGGGTTGACTATAGTCAACATTGACAAAATAACCTAATATAAAAGAATTATTAAAAACAGATTTGCCAATTTTAATAACGATCATTTGTTAATCAAGTTCATAAACTACAAATACAGTTTTCTAGGGAATAATTTCAATAAGTAAGTATTTACTTTTGTGAATGTCATAAGTTCATTACAATCCATTACAAAGACGATTATTACAATAATGATAAACACAAATTGTAATAATCCTCTCAATCACTTGCAAATGCAGTGAATATATGCACAATGTGAATCCGACGATAGCAGTATCTATATAATATTATATCATGTATATTTCGTATGACGAGCATATAGGACGACCTGGTTAAAAATATGAAATTCTGATAATGTTGAACTTTTTGTAGATCATTTCTCTTTCTTTGGTTTTAAGGTACTTTGAACTATTCTATGCACACCAGCACCCCCGGAGACAGAATACGAGATATGGATTCGAAATGCTGGTTTGTCGATGTCGAAAGCTAATTGGATAGAAATGCACGATGGCTACCCAAGAGGTTTTCACACACGTGCAATAATTCAACGAAACAGACAGGTATTGGACAAATTGCCCCACCTCCAGGAAGAAACCATTTCATTTGTCAGCTATAATTCAATTTTAACCCTCCTTTTTAAATTCATTTTTTGTCAATGATATTCTTTAAGTTATATTTTTTTCTGATATCGAAACCACTATAGAGCAATGTTTCAATAAAGTAATTTCATCTGTGTAGCAATTTTATACGCATATATAACTGAACATTGACATGATAAATTGTGCATGGTTAGTTGAAAATATGATGTATTATTGTTTTAATATCAAATAACGCACACATATAATATTAATATTCAATTAGTATTTTTATATGATAATAAATTCAGGTAGTAATTTATTTTAAGATCGATATAGTTTAATGATAGTCAGCAGACGTCAATAAAATAAATGTTATATTTTTCAACACAATAAAACTATTTCAAATATTTATTTTTATTTTTAATTATTACTTTTCCTGCAGAAGATATTTATGTTTAGAGTTGATTATTTGATTGTTGGATACATATTTTATAAAAATGTGTATAGGTATATTATAATCCAAAGACAAAATACAATGCAAACTAAGTGTTTTCTAATTAAAAATAAATGTATACTAAGATAACATAATATAGTTAATTTTTGGAAGTAGGTAAGTATAATATTATTAAACTAGTAGAGTTAAAAATGGTAAAATAAACCTTAGTGAATAAACAATAACTGTTTACTTTTAAGATTAAATTAAATTTTACAAAATACGAGTTATATTTATAAGCTTGTATAATAGGTATACCTAAAACTAAATGTTTTATCTAAATAAAATTTAAAAAAAACAAATGTATACAGTTATTCTTTAATGAGATTAAATAATAACTTAAAATAATCATTCAATTTCTTCATATGTATAATTTAACAGTTAAAATAAAATAATGAAAGTTGTTTCTACAGAACGTATTTGATATTATTAGAAATTCTATATTGGCGTTTCTACTTTTCATATTATTTTCAGAACCCAGAAAAATGTTGGTACATAAAACCATATTAGACAGTTACGAGTTGGACTTTACTGAAATAGAGAACGAACCAAAAGCTTTTTTGCGAACAATCGATACTCGGAGAACAGGTAACCGTTCAGAAGGTTAAAATTTAAGATCGGAAATAAATAACGATTGGCTACTGAGCCTGTACAAGCTGGAGATTTTCAATAAATATTTTGGTGTATAAACCGTTATTTCCAGAATTGAGGTTGGCGGAAAATGAAAATATCTTCAAACGTATAAACAATATAAATATTATTATATAAGATACAATTTATATAAATAAATGTTGTGCGTAGGTACATAATATAGTACCCGAAAACTGAACAATTTTGTTTTTAAAACGCCTCGGAGGTGATTTAAATACTCTGACTTTAAAGTCTACTCGACCATAAGTTTGAAATTTTTAAGATGACAAATTTGCCGAGGTGATGGAATAAATTGGTTGGATTTTTATATTATTAGAGAAGTATTTTACAACAACACAGACTTTAATTTTGAACTGTTTATTTATTGAAAAATATAAAATTATTGTATTGATCTTCGACCCACTAAACATCTGAATATCTGAACCTATTCGACTCATTGAAAGCATAATATGATATGTTTGTGCATCATATAATTTTGTTTAAACTTGTTTCCCTAGAATTTCTCAATTATGCCCTTTCCCTTTAACTTACTTTTGCAAAACTATGCCAATGAACAAAAGCTCCGGATTTAATTCTTAAGCTCATAAAATCCTAACTCAACAGAAGTGTTACCACATTTTATTATAAATTGTTGAATATTTTTAATTATTTAGTAGAATTTTGTATACTTAGTTTATTAAGTGTGTCATACTTTGTATATTTTTCCAGGATATCAAAAATAAATAAAATAATGGGTTTTCGTGTTTATACACATTATGACTACCTAGTCGTTAATGTTGTCAAATATTCAGTTTATATATTACAAGTGATAGACTGATATAACTGTATAGGTAGTGTAGGTATATATCTAGATTATCGGTTATATTTACCTATTATAATTTCATTATTTATCATAGTACCTGACACCTACAAAATATAATAATTGTAATATTTTATTACGTTTTGTCTATAAAATAACGTAGAAGAGAAGTAAAAACAACATTTTAACTGTCCAAGTTCTTCTAAAATGCCACATTCGTTTTGTTTCTGATAAAATGAAACGAATTTAAAGCTTACGCCATCGCCATGAAGATGAATGGATAGCAAACATGGTTTCCTTAAAGGTGTGCAGTTAATAATAGACAGGGTTTAATATAGTAGATTTATTGTGCATATACTCGGATTATTTTTGAGCATTGTTGTATAAATCCATCAATAGGTACATACGTCGTTTGAAATTAATTGGTTTTAAGTGGTTTTTTTGTGATTAAGTATTAAATCATAAAATGCCATTTTAAGTGTCTTAAATAAATAAAAACAATCAATGATTTAGAATAGTTATTTTTGGAAGTTGAATAGATAACGAAGTTTCGATTTTTTCAAATACACTATAGAAATTTCATAAAAAAAATAAACTGATTTATCTTCAAATAATATTCAGTTAGATTTTTTAAAAAAAACCGATATAAAAGTAAATAATACTAAAATTAAACGCTTGAATTGTATCAACATAAAAAAATTTAAAATTACTTAGAACATACTAGTATATTATAATTTGGTTAGACATGACAAAATTAGTCCCTATTAAATGATACATATATAATCTAATAAATCAAACTGTATACAAAGGCTAAAATAAATATTCATAATCAGAAGATGAACTTACTTTACTTAACGAACAATACTATTGAATCAGATTAAAATATCAGTTTTAAAAAAAGTAAATAATTACACGATAAAGTATAAACATTCACAGTTATGACGTAAAATTTCAGAGATTTAATATTCAAGACAGTTCTAAAAAAAATTCTTAAATTTAATTTAATTTTTTGAATAGAGCTTACTCTTTTACTTACGGCATGAAAAGTTAGAAATATTATTGCATTTTAAGCATATTTCATAACATTAAAAATATACTCTAGACGTTTTTGTAAATTAAGGTATTTTGCTTTTAAACATAATTAATAATCAGCACAGAAGTAATGATATATTTAACATTTGAGTAGTAGTATAGCATTCGCAGTATTGCTATTTTATTACAACAAAATTAATCTAAACAAGAACAAATAATACATTTTATTCTTGGAAATTTCCTTTAAAAATCTCATACTTTCATGACTAAATTAAGGTATTAATTAAAAATGAGTTCTTATTTTAATTCTAAAAAATCTTATGTTTCATATTTTTTATGTTTTGTTCCAAATTTTAAAAATTATTCATTTTTATTTGTAGGGAAAGATGTATTTTAAGCAAAAAAAAAATTTTAATGTGGAGTATTGATGAAGTCTATCACTGGGAATGACCCGACGTCGGGACGTTATTGACAACTACCAACTAATTGTACAAATAATATTATGATTGCTCGCAGGTCGTTCGACACACACACACAATTTAATATATAACATAATCTGACTGTGGTCTGCAGCCGACGATTGGTTAGTATCGTTCTGATAAAAACGATCGTCAAAATCCAGCAGTGATGAAAATAAATTCTACAAATTACTACTACCTATATATCTCTTGATGCCTTTTAATGTTTTTTAACCATGCATGTTAAATAGGTACAGCTAGTGAACTTTAGTTATCTATCGAATCGAATAATTATTTAGATTCACGTTTGTTCTCAAACATGATTTAACATCAAAATATTTACCTATAGTTGATTGCATTGTTTGACAAACGTTCATTTATACTTAAAAAAGTATTTTTTTTTGCATAAAAATTATCACTTCTTTCAAAATAACATGATATTATAAGTGCGCATACATAATACGTTTGACCCATTTTGTTAAAACATTATGATTGAACTATTTTTAAATATATGATTTAACGTTATTCATGAAAAAAATAAGTCATAGATAGTTAATAATTATAGTTAACAAAATTATGGATAATAAATCATCGATCGTTATTTCTTTCAAGGTTTGAATATTGTTATGTGTGTTTACTTGGAAATTAACATAAAAATATTATCCACATTCTTATCGAAATGACACAGCCAAAAATCATAATCATATATTGGTTATTCAATGAAGCGTATTTATTTGAAATCAAATTTTGACCATTTAAAAAAAAATCTTATGGGTAATCATAGGAATACTTAAGTTTAATAAGTATTATTTTAATTCATAAATATCCATAAGTCTTACAGATAGCAGACATGTAAAAAAACGAATACGTTTATGATGTCATGATAATATGATATGATCATTATCCCCTCTTAATTGTTTTATAATTGAGTACAGTATATTGTATTTAGCAAACGAATACAGTTTGTCTCTTGAAATATTCTATAAGAACAAATTTAAATAAGTTTTATGAATAGGTAAATGGTAATTATTTTAACGTTTGAACAAGTATTTAGATTGACTTACTAAAAAAAATGTTTATCTGAGAAGACACGAACGAGGTCAGTTCATAAAATGTAATGTTAAAAGATATAATGCTAGTGAAACAAATATAGATACAATATTGCTAAATAATTAATACTTGATTAAAATGTGCGAAACTTGATTGATAAAGAAAATAATAGATCTGTTTTGCGATTGAACATAATATTATTACCTATTAAAGACTCGTATTATAACCTCGTATTATAACCTATAATCTATATTACTACCATAATAAATTCACAATTATTGTCATAAAAATAATGGGATATCGGTCTGATAAATTGTCGATCACTCAATCACAAAACTACAACCAAAATGTATAATATATCCATTATATTTTTGGTCGTAATATTAAATGGTATATACGTAATATATAAATAAAAATATAATTCACGTGATTTTTCCTACAGTGCCTAAGGTTCCTCTTTTATCGTAATTTCTCGAAACATTTTCTTACGAGATCAATTTTACATTCAGTGTGCTGTCTATAAAAATCTGATACGGACTTTCAATCGTTTTTTTTCTTTTTATTATTATTATTTACACGACTGCCTAAGGCTTGTTGAAATAAAATGTCATCGGGTCAATCGAACCGCATAAAAAAAAATATCTGTCACAATATTCTTGTAGTCAATATCGATACCCTTTATCATTTGCTATCATAAGAATTTTGGAGAAAGAAAAATAAAACGAAAACAAAATTGACATACACGTTAAAAATATTAGTACACAACCAGAATTATTTTAAGTGGCCTAATAGAACAGTTAATTTAAATATGAGTAGTATAACCATTTTTGCACTTGAGAATAGGAGATTGATTGATTTTTATATTGGTAAACGTATAAGGTATACTTAATTTTATTAATCATTTCAATGTTTAGTTTTATATAAATAATTAATGTTATTGTATAAATATCAAATACTTGTTTGCATTAATTCGCTCTAATTATTACAAAGTAGGTATAAATTCTGATACAATTTTTCCCAAATAAAATCATTACTAATAATGATGTGGTAATAACATAAAGTTTTCTTCATTAAAAATACAATTATAATTAATTCGACAAATTTAAACCTTTTTTATAAAATGTAGGATAATGTTTAAACTGTGCCTAAAATTAATTATAGGTAGTTAAAACCAATTATGGATAAGTATTTCAATTATTCAATGAATCGAAATAATATGTAATAATGATTTTTACAAAGAATATATTAATCGTTATTTCTATAAGTTGCCTTTGAAATGAAATTGACCAACCTGACAATGGTATATCTTAAAGATTGTCCTATTTAAACTTGAAATAAATACGTTTTATTTTATATCCAATTTTAGTAAATATAACATTGTCGAAGGCAACAAAAACGACCGTACGCTTTCCGAATAACTAGCGTTGGTAATTAAGGAGCGGCTTTCGCTTCAAGGCATCCCTCTCGCTTTTTCCGATTTAATTACATTTTGGTTCACAGCTTTAAAACAGATCCAAATTTCAAATGCTTAATGAACTTCCCTTTTGTTTTATAGAATCCTTAAGATTCATCGTCCTTTTTGCTCTTATTTTTTTTTCGTATCTATATCATTGTTCATTGTACCTACATAATGTACAATGTGCAGTGCGAACTTACTGTTAGTACGAACTGTAAATAGGCACCACAGTGCATTTTGTTTTTCACTGCAGGAACATGTGAGGCGGTCCAAAAATATATATATAACGCTAAATTAATACTAAATTATTACAGTTGAACGGAATTGAATGATTCAATAAACAGGCACGATCAATCCGCTTATGATTTTATGAGCTACACATGAATTGCATTGTATGCCAGTCGAATCTCGCTTTCGTAGCAACACAATAGCTTATTCTATTATAGTTTGAGCATATCATACCGATTAAGACCCAAATTATTAATTTAGGAATTTACTTGAATAAAGTAGGTACTTATATTATATATGCATAGTGTATTACTTACATATTTTAAAATCTTAAGTTGTAAATGTTCATTGAGGTTTTCATTTACAATAGCCGATATGTTCACTAGTTTGATAGCAGCATGATAACGTACGGAATCTGAAACATTAAAAAAAAACCATCGATTATTAACTGTATTGGATAAATATTTAAATATTTAACAACCCGGTTGATTTATCATCGTAATAATTTCTTTGTTATTTATCTCTGTGATAAATATGTGATATAGATAGTAAATCGGAAATTTAAAAATGGAGTTAAATGTCTGTTTTTAACAATAACACAATGTCAATTGAGAAAACCGGGAAAATCGCTTTTGCTGTAAAGTATGTGTCGAGTGTAACCTCTTCATAAAGTAAATCACTGAAATGGATGTGTTGAAATTGAATTCAATGATAAATAATTGTATACAAAAAACAATTCTGAGCAGAGGTGGTCCGACAGAAGGCCATATTTCTAAGGATATTTTATTATACATATATATTGCTTTAATACATTTATTTTTCTCATAACAATTTTTACTTGCAGATAAATTGATTCATGTCAACCATAAATAGCATATAATATATAAATTTGCAATAGTTACTAAAATATTATTTCAAATAACATAACTATAGTTGCTGTTAGCTAATAATCAATCCTGAGGTACCGCTAGACGAAATCAAAATTATTAAATTAAACAAAATATCGTATAATTGCAAAACGTTTCTGGTGACTGTGAATCATTTTTTTTTAAACACAACAAAATAACTATAAACCTTATTTTTTGTTTAAATATCCAATTTCAAACATATTTTAACTTCAAACGCTAATAACAAATTGTAAATTCAATTTTTAATCACTATAATAAATTGTGCCATACTTAAATTGAAGAAAAAATAGTACAACATTTCAAACTTATAATAGTATAAAATATATACGTAACTAGTAATTGTGAACATAAATATTAGCTGAATAATTCACGTCTTTACGGTTACTAATGTTTTAACTACATCTTAAAAGAAAACAAAATCCAGTTTGATGAAATTCTGTTTTGCGTAAAAATGTACGTTTTTGAGTAGCTTTTTTTCCCGGTTAAGTTAGTTGAAATTAAATATGGTATATATGATTGGTTCAAATCCGAAATTGAATACAGCTCGAAAAATTATCAATTTTGTAAAAAAAAGTGCACCACACATACCTTTCAGAACACAACTTAATAACACTAAATGTATGCCTAAAAACTTACTCCGCGATATCATCTTGAAATTAAAAAAAATATGAATGAAATCGGTAAAGGCGTTCTCAAGTGATGCCGAGGCCGTGACAATGGGATCCATTTTTATATACATAGATTATTTCAAATAATTTATGAATATAATGTTAATAAATATTTGAAAAAATATCCACTATAAAAGTATGTTTGATTTTATACGAATATTGTTTTCAAAGTAGAATTATATCATAATATACAAATTGGAGCCACTATTAGAACGAACGAACGATGTATTTGTTTAGATATTTAGTTTATATTTCATAAAACAACTAAATATATTTTGAATAAATAGTTTTTAGGTTGTTATTTTTTGTATCTGGTTTAAATGATATGGAAAATGTGATTCAAGAAAATACATATAAAACACGGTAAAGCACTTTCGGTCATAACAACTATATAATAAGTCAGTTACAGTATAATTTTTAAACAAAAGGATATAGCTATAAAGTTAGAACAACTTCAAAGAAAGATTATACAAGTCCCTTGTCGATCAACTTCTCTCTTCTCGGTAATATTAATATACTTATAAAAATAGAATAGATACTTAAGATGTTTTATAAGCATTGTTTACATTAAATCCTATAATTTAATATTAAGCACATCTCGACAAGCATTATTGTTTTACCAAGTATTATTTTATTTATTTAACAATTTAGGTACATAATATTATGAAAAATGCAGTCGGAAAAAATAAGATCACGTTGTGTATGGTTCTATAAAGGCGAATCACTTTTCACTAGCAGCTGTTTCCGCCAGCCAAGTTTGTGTTGATGATGTCAAAATTCTAGTGGCTTAGGGAAAAAAAAATTATTCGATAAACAGCTTTATAATACTACTCTCTTTAACGGTTATATTTCTGAATTATTTTTTTACCTCTGGTGAGAAATGTCTTATATTTTGAATACAGTAACTTTATTTTTAATCATTCTAATAATATATTATCACGTATTTTGTGACAGATTGATGACATTTTGACAGATAGTAAATATACATACAATACGCGCACATATAAGGTTTGTTAATATATCATACACCGCTGCAGCGTTCACACTGACATATTGTGCTTTTAATAATAGTTGTTAATTACACGTCTTGATTATGATTCAATTCGTTTAGTACGAAAAATACCTATGTCTATACCGCGGTTATTGTCATATGCACATCGCGGGGGATCGTTATAGGATGTGGGCGGTTCCGGTCTACCCGACAGTGTTGTAGTCATATCTCGGGAAAATAAACAGCTACCTATATGACGTCATACTCGTTGTTTTTAGATGATAAACACGTTATGCCGCCTGTGTACATATCTCTAAATATTCTGTAGCCGGTGCATTCCAGGGTAACACATAAAATGTAATTAAAACTAATGGAGAAACTTTCATGTGGCTCTTATAGCCATCTATGTCACGGCGATTATACATACGCTGAAATAATATTATCATCCTTAGTGCCGCGACAATGTATTGCATATGCAGTAGAAAATGGCAGTAAAAACCAGATGCAGAACCGCAAATTATTACAATAATAATAATGAAGATCACACACGACTGTCTAGTCGAGTGCACTTCAATAGTTATCGAGATAAATTATGTGTACATTTATTATATCTCAACACCAAAAGAAACCAAAAATATCTATTGTAAATTGATTATAACACGAGGAGCAAACAAGCTACAACGGTTTGTGAATGTCACGTCTAATATTTTTTTTAAACACGATATCAAAGAATTGTATTCTTTTAAAGTTACTCGTGTACCTACATAAGTTTTCACTGTCGGTATTGCATAATATTCATTAAATATTGATAAAATAATAGATATTGGGACTTGCATTGTATCAACAATGAATTATTTGCGAACAGAAAAAGTGGGCTGTATCAATAAATTGCGCATAAATCAATATAATACGAGAATGAATATAGATTCTCAACGGTGATTCAACAGTCAATACTCAATCAAGATTTTTTTGTCTAGTACAATGATCATCGGCTGATCTCTCTCTTTTTAAATTTGTGTTTGATTGGATAAAATATATCATTATTAAATCAGTATGCGTTTTGCCAAACAACTTTTTTTTTCAATACATCACAAACAAATATTTTCATAATTGGTTCAATAAAACAAATTAAAGTTGTTCAGCAATAGTAATTTGTTTCAGCCATCGTATAAATATAAATTATACATGGATTGCAAAACAATTTGAATGAAAATAAAATTACACGCATATAAAAATAAAGTTGCATGTTATCGTTTCGTGCATTATTCACACTTAAAACTGAGCAAACTTTTCGTTTGTTTGATAGTTGTTATTGGCTTATCTCGGTTAATCGATATGAAAGGTAAGTAGATACCAAAAAAATAAATATTTTGGTAACACCTTTGATTATAATATAATACATTTAACAAACTGGTAACACGTAAGTATCCAATAGACTCATCACTTTGGTACTGGAACGAGTTCTTATTATTTCTTGATTATTATTTTTAAGATACAATTTTTAATTAAATTTAATGGAGATACATAGTGTTATTTATATTAAAATTAACAATTAATGGTTTTAAATATTTTATGGTTTTTGGAACAAACTTCACGTATAAACAGCTTTTAATTGTATAGAAATTGTGATTGAAACGTTGAATCCGAGGTTGAATCGATAAATATCTCATTTGGTGAAAACGGGTATTAGTGGAAAAGGGCAAGGTTCACTTTTAGTGAAAACTTGTATCGCTCCCTTTGTTTAGTTACTGATTAATTATAATTTTGGGATCGATGAAATGAGTCGTGAGCGTATCTCGCCGTGTTTCATGTGCTTGTACACACCAAAGCCCCGTGCACTTTAATTTTCAAATACATAGGTATTTACAACAGGCAGACTTTAGGACTTACAATACAATATGTAACAGAGTAATGAACACAAATTCATAACTATACTTTTAAAATTTTAACAATCTAGATAAACGTATAATAATTTAGGAGCGTCATACACTGTTAATACCCATTTGTCATTCATTTTATTTTTGATATTACAGATTATTTTTAAAAAATAATGGGAGTTTTCAATTTTGACTAATTAATATGTTGAAACCGCATTCAAAGTTAAAAATCGAATATTTGTTTTTTCTTTACATACGAGAATATCATGTGTATAAACACAAGAAAAAATAAAAAACGGACATCGTTTTAAAATGAATACATTCATCGCTTCGTTTAGAATTTTAAACAATGTATTCAACAATTATACAGGATATTTAATATTTATATTTTATTGAACTGCCAATTTTATATTTTTGAAACGTAAAAATAATTAAGGGTGGGCATGGTCATGCAAACATAATATCTGTGTATTAAATATACATTATAATTTACGGTAATGACTACAATAATATTAATATAATATGTGAGCTCTTAAAGCATTATTGTTAATATTGATTACATTTGTCCACTAAAAAACAAATCTACAAGGTATATGCTTTAATAATATAATATGCATAACAATAATATGCCTAGCATGGATTTCGATAAAATAAATACACGTAGAAAAAAAAATATAAAAAAGTTATCCAACGTAAAGTCATCCACCTTGTGGAATTTAAAAAAATAGTGTATTGATTTTTATTTAAGCATATATTTTTTTTATTCCTAGTGGAGACAAAAAAGAACCCTTATTTTTTGCAAGTTTCGGACAATTATATATTACTGTGGAACTCACTGTATGTTATAAGTCTAAATGGACGAGAACTCCAAAGTCCCATGACGGTCCCATTCCACAGGTACATATAGGTGATGCATCAATAATATTGTGATATATAACAAAGACGTATGCTTTGTGCAAAATTTGTAAGTATAGCAAAATATATCAAGGAAACAAATTGTATCGAGTTTCATTTAGTTTCAAACGTCACGATTTCAACTACGATATAGATTTTTCTACAAAAAACTATTCAGCCATTCGGTATTATGACAATAAACAACACATATTAATACTATCATTGAAAAATCAAACATTCATGATATCGGGAAAAATCGTGTACATATTATGTGGAATGGGTACATGGGATGATCCGAAGCAGAAGCTACCATGACTACACAATATTTACTTAGATACCTATGTAATCTATGTACTACTATATGAAATTAAGTCACTTTCTTTTATTCGGGATAAACTCCCAAACTACTTATTCAATCGTCGTGCAGTTTTTTTAAATTAAAGAGGATAACACAGAGAAGGTTTTAGGCATAAATTTAGTCCGATAAAGTCAATAAATAATTAGTTATTATTAATTAAAACAAACGTTAGAATATACCTCCATCTTCATAGAAAATATCCAGGAATCTGAGTGAGAAACTTAAATTCACGGTCCCAATGTAGATGGAGGTGGCAAAAGCAGCAGTAATTTCGAAGGGCTTATCGAGATTGATGACTGCAATACTAAAGAATCACAAAGGAAAGACAACTATTTACGATTGTGCTGAACAGCCAACTATTTTACTCAACATCAGAATGGTCACTATAACAGGTATACGAAATAAATATCAACATAACATAATGTTCGCAAAAGCATTTGGTACTCTGAGTGGCGTCTGCATATCACACGACCTTCATACCCTAAGCCTTCATAATGTCTGAAGTAAATAGCTATAAAAAGAGAATGTTCCCAACGATGTCACAAAACACGTGATATTCGTTGGTGGCGTCAGAAGTGAGCCAACGATTGGGGATTTGGATAACAGCTGGACTTAGGTTCCAGAATAAAATAATTACATATGAAAACAAAAAAAATAGCACATTTCATGCACTATTATAATATTATGCAGTAACTTTTAAGTAACGCGTTTGAAAAAAAAAACAAAGATAAATGAATAATAATAATATGACCAAGAAAACCGTCAAATAAATATCTATATAATCACATTGCAGGTATGACATTAAACGATAAAATGTTGAAAACAAGAAAAATGAAATAAAATATGTTAAAAACAAAGGTGACAGTTAGAAAGCATATGGGGGGGGGGGGGGATATCGTCAGATAACTCTGGAAGTATATCGTTTGATATCGACAGATGTCGTTGAAGACGAACTGTGTTTTCAACTGCGAGTATAACAAAATGTCACACTGGCATCGCTTAGATTTCCCTTGATTATTCACGTTTTGTTATTTAAGAATAACCAATAATATAAATTATCAATTTAAATGAAATTCCTTGTTCAGAAATCCAAATGAATGGCTATTAGACCGATTTTATGTCTGAAATAATTTAATAAACTTCTAGTGTTCCAATAACATTATAATTAGCTGTAATTATATGAAAAAATGTTTGAAACAATATTTTTAAATAAAAAAAAAAAATAAAATCATGCACAATTCATGATTAGGTATCTTAAAAATGGCCAATGGGTTTAACTCTAATAATATATTAATCTTGATGGCTTAATGTAATTCTTTGAACTTTATTTTGACAAAACAAAGAAACACAAACATGCATATCCAAAGTTCACTAAACAGGAATACACCTTTATAATATAAGTTTCCTAAGAGCAATTTATCTAAACCAAACTCATTCATGTCACAGATGTATATAAATCTATTTAGAAAACTATTTGTGGAGATAAGTGTGTAAAATTAAACTCTACAAACATGCTAAGTACTTGTTTTCCGTAAGTAAGTAATTTATTAGACTCAAATAAAATATTATGTAGGTATTAATGTATTTTTAATATTAAAGTTAAATTGTATACACCTATTCGGTGTTCAAATACACAAGCATTTCAGTCAAATGCTGGATATTCTTATGTTATATTATTTAAACTAACTATATAATATATACTAGTACATTTTAACGAATATACTCGTAATATACAAATAATACTAACCTGAAGATCCAAATCTTGTATGTTCACAAAATAATTTGTTGAAAACAACTATAGGTACATATCAGGATCAAACTTATCAACCTACTAAATCTTATTTTATACATACATATTTAAATCCAATGGCATCTACAAATAATATACTTTATAATATCAATAAATGATGAGACGAATATTTCCAGTACTAGTGTATTGGAGTTTTATAAACCAAACGGTATTAAATTATTCCTGTAGAAAAAATTAACATAACTTTAGACTTAGATCATAAGATTCATAATTCACATATATGTATACATTACGCAACACTTAATATCAAACGACCAACATTCTCATAATAATAATCACACGATAATAATATTCCATCTCGATCATCTAGGAGTATGATACAACAAATATCTAGGTATTATGAATAAATCAATAAACGTCTAAAGACAAGTAAATCCAGATATGGCGCTACAAAGTGGGGGATGACAAACTGAGCTACGCTTTACCAAAGCATCGCCCACACGGACGTCACCCTCTCGGATTCTCAAACACTCAGCTCATAGACTCTCGTAGATCTGTCTTCGAATCACTTAAACTCTTCTGATGGACTCACACTCGGACCACTCGAATTGTCGTATTATTGTTTCACGGCAGCGCGATGTCTTTAAGCACTATCCTAGGAGGCAGTATTCGACGACAATGAAACGCAATATCTAATGTAAAGCGGATTCAACACACCACTAAAAATTAAAGAAACATTGTTTTTCCCATATTTTAAAAATTAGATAAATTTATTTATAACTTTAATATATTGCATTGATTTAAACACCGACAATGAACTTGTATTGAAATATTCGTGTTAGTATTTATGATAAAAAAAAACACTTGTTGTTTTCTTGACTGGCCGACAGTTTAGTCATGAATAAAACACTAATTAATCTTACACAATATAGTGTACATTTAATTATAATAGGATATATTGTAGACTGAAAATCGTATGATAATAGCGTGCATCGACCCACACCGAAGCGATTATATATTCATCGTTTTCAACTAAACGATTTAAGTGATGCACTTTTACATCAATCTTATATTATTGAGTAGTAGAATAGAAATCACCGTATGAACCACTCAACCACAAATAGTTTTTATTAATACCTAATAAAACACCAAAGTAGTTCTATTCTCTTTCTATTATTTCTAACATAAAACTAATACCTCCGTACTTATTATATTTTCCATCAGTTTTTTTCTATTTTACTACACCAACGACTAGGTAAATCATATGGCCATGATTGATCCAACGAAGAATAAAAGATAGAAAAATTAGCAGCTTCCGTGGTAATAATATACGATTTTTTATACATAGTTAATGGAAATCTATAAATCCACATTATTTTTATAAAAAATAAGGCGATTCCGATATAATATAAATTTAACGAAATATTGCATGTGCCAGTTAAGTGATTAATGTTTGGTATGATCTTATTTGTTTTAAGTTATAAGAAATATCACTCCTCAGATTTAAAGATTTACTCAAGCGAATTTCAAAAGTTGAACATCAAAAGTATATTTAAGTATAGCCGTCTATCAAAATAATGGTATGGATATTTGAAGTTCAACTTAATAATAACTATACCTACTGCATTTTGTATGATTCTTGAGATCACTTTTATCAAAAATGTAATATCAAATAAACAATTTTCAACATAATTAAAAAATACATATTAATGAAAATTTTTTTCAGTTTATTAATTATTTGATATCAGCGTAAATCCTCATGATTAAAAAAAAACAATATATATATTATATACATTTTTATTATGTATTTGACAGTTATCTGAGATTAAACTAAATTTAAATGAACAAATGTGTCATTACATTACTATAATAAATTACAATAATAACTGTATTTAAATGTTTTGTTTTTAAATATTTTATGTTCACAACTTAATGGAAGTTGTGAACGTAAACTGATTTCGAAAAACATTCTCCACGGGTTGTTTTTGAATTGCAAATAGCTAATTATAAATTATCATTTTCAATAAACTTACGACGTGAAAAATGTATTGTGTATAATATATTAATATATGGACATTGCAGGACGTAATTACATTTTATAGACTAAATTCTATTTATACATTTATATGCCACTAAACTTTATTCAATTGTACCTCGATTGCTGCAAGTTACTTAATAGACAAAGTTTTCTAGAATAAATTGTTTTTATTGTTTAAAAACTCACTGTGTGTACCTACAATCGAAATTACTATCTAACAAAATATATATATATTTTTTTTAACGGGTAGGTATACTCGGTCTGCTGTATAATATGCGGAACTCATGACATTTGACGAAGAGAATGAATGACATACAAGGAACAGGGAGTTATACTCAATACTCATGTATGTTATTCTATATAACCAATCACAAACGTAAACAGGACCACATAATTGGTATACACACAGATACCGGACAAACAATCATCAAATAATAAAATTACTATTCTCTCGAAATTCATAACTTAAACGTCGAATTTAAAGAAGTATCACACGCCTCACAAAATGTTCAAAATATTAATTAGAATAGGTACCTACTATAAATTATTTCAAGCTATTTATTTCACGCACTTATATTTACACCTACCTACGGTTCGTTGGTGTAATGGCGTGAACATTGACTGGGTGTATGTCAATTGCGCCAGAAATCACAGGTAAGGAAAAAAAAATTATGGGATTCAAAAAGGTTATACATCAACTGCGCCGGACGATATTTAGGTCCAAAAAAGATTATACATTAATTGCGCCGGCAATACTGAAGTTGAAAAATAAGCTGATTACACACTAGGCGATTTGAACGTACTCGTCTGCGTTTATATTACACACGGACGATTTAAAATCGCGACGTTTTAAACTGTACATACTATACGTTATCTATCTACATGCAATAAATTGGTCAAATCGGAATATCCGCTAATAAAAATGAGATAACATGATAATATGACGGTACTATCAATATGTTTCAATTTGTGAAGTCGGTAAGTCACCATTACAAGAAATGAAATTTTAATACTTTTTGACAATTTATTCATATGTAATTTATCATCGTTTATTTATATGTATTTTAATTTTTTAAATTTTTTATATTTTTTAAATTACACTTTATTTTATATATGTTTGATAATTATATTATAATCTAATAATAGTATAATAATATGATATTTTATATTGATATTTTATATTTTAAAATATCTTTCTGGCACAACAGATATAATATATTATGTATACCAAATTAATTTATAATAAATTTATTGGCGCAAAAGACGTATACCATTTTCGTTTGGGATAAATCCACCGGCGCAAAAGATGTATAAATTTCAGGTAGTCTAGAAAAATCGACGCAATTGACAAACACCGCATTGACTGACCTCTTATAAGCACCTATTATAGTAGTATAGGTATTTAGCAGATAAGGATTAAGGTGGTGGATAGTCACGGGATGCATTCGTCTGTGTGTGTGTGTGCACATAAGAGATGGGTCAAAAGCGTATAAACACGACGAGAGCTTAACAGCACGCCGACTTTATTTCAAATTAGGTATATATTATTATTATATTGACGATGAATATGAAAACAAGGTTAGGGTATGTGAAAACGAGTCATCATCGACCGCACTCTGAAGTTACTAAGATATTAAAAGAAAAAAACCTTATGCACTATAGTAGATTTGAAGTGTACATCATACAATTGTGTAGGTCACTGTAATGTATGTGTTATATATATTATGAAATTCAGAGATGAATCATTGTGTATGAATACGATTCTGAGCGGAGACAATGTTTCAGCCTCTATTTATAATTATTTTTATATAGGTTAACTATGAACAATTTATTGTTCTGTTAGTAATAAGATAGGTCGAAGTTACTCTAATTTTTGAAAAAAATCATTTCATATAATATAATATCAATTAAGATCATATTTGATCATATAACATTGATATTAACAATTACTACATAAAAGTCAATACCAATTTTACGTGGTAGTAACTATAAAACGTTGTCTATCTCTGGTATACGGTGTATCGATGATAGATTAATACCAAACGGGGCAATACGGGAGGATCTTAATAATGTAGCTCAATATTGGAAAAGCTGGTATATCGAAAACAATTTAACGTATATTGAAATAAAATGTAATTTAATATATTTGATTTTGCCGATGACCTAATAGCAATGCACTAAACAAGCGATGAAACGAGAATACTTGGGGGTACACGTATATAATATGGGGCATGTCGAAGGACGAAGAATTGTTATTGTAAATTTTTTAAAGCAATCAAAAGTAGTTGTACCTATATAATATGGCGGGGGACTTCGTGATATTATAAAACGGAATATGCAATGACACTCAAGTCTAGGATGTATACAATATACATCTAAATATAATTTATAATATGCAGGTACATTAAAGTAATAATAAATTATAATTTAACATTTGATTTTTTTCTGTCACTTGTCTTTTTACATGCATATATAGTAAGTTATAAGTATTAATTAATTTTGTCATATAACCCTTTCATCCCCATAATACTATACTAAAACCCTCTATTATAATTTATTTTCGTGTCTACTACGCATACGTTGTACCGTGCTGAGAAGATCCAAAAATAACTCTAATCGTCATTCACTCGTCCAACCCTTCGCAATGTCCTCTAGACGTGACTACCGCGGAAACGGACAAGACAATTCTGAGGGTCTTTGAAGTCAGTTCGGTTTAATGCCCATTTACCCTCTACCGGATCCATTGTGTAGACAATGTTTGTTTTGTTATTTTTTATTAGAACCTCTCCGTTGTAGGTACGGTTGTTGGAAAGCCGGAAGTACCTTGGGGGCGTTGTAGTGTTCGGACCGTGTTTTTGGTAAACGAGTCAGAGGATGGATTGCGGTAGTTTGATCTTTTTAGATAACCAACACTCAGATGATGTTTTTGGTAAAATAACCTTAACCTCCCAAGAAAATCTCCTACTTCTATGCCAAAGTCACCAACGCTACCTTCATGACAGTCCAATTGGTTCATTGTATTATTTTTCAAAATAACATATTATACACATTTCTAGGGATCATGGCCCCTTGGCATGATAAAATCAATCCTAGATTTAAGTATCAGCATGATTTAGTTTTTCACGGATGTCATATTTTAAACTGTAATCGAAATTCGTGTACGCATACAACATATTTTTTATTTAAACTAGTCGCATTTGCATTTTATGGTAAACGTTTGTACTTTTTATGAATTATTTAAAAAAAAATCATATTAAGCAAATAATGTTTGACAAAGGGCTTGCCATGTTAAAATCCAAAACAAATTTAAAAATCCCTTATAGTGGAATTGAATTTATTCTTTACAAATAAATAATATTTTAATAGTATACCTAAAGGTATATATAATATATAACAAATAAATATTATAAAAAGAAAAAACTTACAAAAACATAACAATTTATTGATGGATTCAGTATAATATGATCCTACGATAAAATTAAATGAATAAGTAAATGAATAATTTTCAAATGTATATATTTTAATTAATTTATCACCAAATTTTAGTAAGATAAATACTATTTCAGTTGTATATTTATTTATACATATTATGATGATATTATAGAGCCTAGTGTGACTCAGTGGTTGGCCTCAGCCATCAATGTGTTCTGAGGTCAAGCATCGGCTAGCGTCGCTAGTTCCCAGGTTGGTCACCACCCGGGATTTTGCTAATTATAAAACCCAAAATAGTAATAGTTATTGATAGTTGCCAATGTTTAAGATCAATAAAAATAATGATAATAATATTATTATATATTAAAAATGATTTATAAGCTATAATTTTTCTATTTGAATACTCTATTAACCTAACCTAATTCTTCAATAGCCGTATTCGGAGCACATAACAAAATATAATGCAAAGAAAACAATTATTCGCTGTTCAAGAGGATGAGTCAGCGCAATATTTGTTTACTCCCTCTAACCCACATATAGCATAAAACGTTTTTAAATCATTTTTCATGTATTATTTTTAACAATTATATTTTGAATTAAACTATAATAATAATATATATTTAAATTTTATATTGCTAGTACCTATTTGTATGATTAAATATTTCTAGAGAATGTTAGGTTGTTCAATAAGTGTATCGGTATAAGCTCAAATGGTTTTAATTTTAGTAAATAATAATATTATTACACAGTTGCCACTCATCAAAATAAATCCATGATTACTATAATTATAGTTATTCATAATTATTCAATTTGATGAATGACTAATAATGATAACATTTATTTTGATTTGTTGAAAAAATGTATAAATAATGATAAATATTTAATACCCATATTGTTTAATCGTTATATTCATCGATGACTAGTCGATACATAGATACTCATGTACAATCTATAAATCGGCAATAATTTACTATATTTTAAACAACTTTTTTTTTTTACTCCGATAACTGTTTTATCGTGGATTAAATATAATATAGAGTGTATTACCATAGTTTACCATTTATTTTTATATTAACATTTTTAAATGTTAAATGAGAATTATTTTAAAGCTATAAACATTTAATTTTCTTGAAAATTTTTAACGTTTTTGGAAGTATTGTTTTTACGTAGTTAAAATCATAGACAACATTATTTTTGAAAAAAGTTGCACGTTATTATATTTATATTTTTTTTATCGTTTTAATGACAGCATACATTTGTTATATCAAATTTCCAAAGACGAATATCTTTCATCACCTATTACACAAATCAAATTTCAAACGAAGAGTTAATTATAGTTATAAGTATTTAAAGGATAAATAGTATATATGTGCGGAGAATTGAATATAAAGTTTACGGAGTGTTCCCCTGTGTCACTCCACTCATGCTAACTTCAAATAGAAATTTGATTTTTATATAATATTTTTTATTTAGAATAATGAACTAAGAATGTAGCCATCATTAAAAAAAGTAAAAGCTTTATAAAAATAAAAATGGTACCTAATGATACAATGGTGTTCAAAAATTTGTTATTTAATGATTTCAACTTATGTACAAAAAAAAAATTAAAATAGAGAAGACTTGTACATATAATGAGTGTTTACATTTAAAAGAATCACTACTCACATAAATGGATACAGAAGTTTATCTTGGTTTGATGTAATAAGTTTTACGTTATTGGACTATAATAACTACAGCTTTCATTATTACTCTGTGGCGTCCAATTGAAGTATAATATTATTGTTTACTAAAGTGGTCTGTCTATATTGTGCTACATGTATTTTAATCCACCCGACCCAACCAGTTAAAGTGTCCATTTGTTTAATTTTCACAAAATGGGGTATAAGAAATCTTTAATTAAACTCATACTGCAGAAAAACTTGTTAATGTGTTGTGTTTTCTAACTTTATACGTAATTTAGCGCAGTTTTCGTTCTGCGTAGCTGAGACAGCTGGGTCTGCACGTCACGTGCTCGATATTTGAAAATTTATAGGTAACGTTTAAATATAATTTTTTTTGCGCTCGGTTCGACTACCAACTACAACTACAGTTAAGAAGCGTGGAAGGACAACGCCTACCGTTATGAATTGTTGATGATTACGCCATGTGGTCAAACAATACATTTAGATCCGGTTAATCACACGCATATGGTAATAATATCTGACGGTTGCTAGCCGTAGGTATACTTAAAGCATTCGGTAATTAAAGGGATTAAGTTTTGTGTTACTAACGAATGCTGCAAGTTACACCCTATTAACAATCAAGTGCCCAAACAAGATCTCGCTGAATATGACTACACACACGATATTATGTGTTCATGAAACTAATAATTTAAGACTGCGGTAGTGATTTTAACGCCTAACAATGTATTGGTCTAACACTCTGCGGCTGAGTGTACAGTATACCAGCGCGATTATACAAAAGTATCGTGTTGTCCAATATTATAATATCTACATAATAATATGGGTACATTTTAAACATGGTGGAAGATTGTATAGGATTATAAGATATCAATATTTTGGAACCATCCTATTCTTACAATATTATAACGATTATTATAATAAACACTACGATGTTATTGATTTATTGATTGCACTGTAATCAGAGTATAACTCCAGTTCCTCCAAACATTATACATTTATTAAAACTATAGAGTGAAATTGAAATCACTAATTTATCATATTATAATCTCCTGGAGAAAATAAAACATCAAATTAATTAAATGTATTTATTTTCTTTTTAACCAGTCGATGTATCAGATATCAATGGACAAATAATCCTTGATGACTCCCGTGGATGCATAAAGACAAATATATTTAGTAAATCGGTGAATAATCAATTTTTCCAATGCAATAGTCACTTCACAAAGAGCTTTTATTATATAATAGAGTACTGTTGTCTGGTTCTAAGACAATAAATGAAATAGAATAAGATATCGTCATCATTATTGAATATTTAAATTGAATGAATATTAGACTTGTAATGACTAATGACAGTGTTCTCAGCAAAACACTCTTGGAAAATTCGACTAGACACTTCGAACGTATATAGCTAGTCCGCAGACGTACTTAGCGTGTAAGACTTAAATGTAAATAACTTAACAATAACATTGTTGAGGTACTAAAATCTATTAATTGTACAAAAGTACAGATTATAAATATGTAATAAACTATTTTTCTAAAAAAAACGACATTGCTGAATAAATAACATCTTACATTTGTACGATGAAAGTTATTTTGCTGATTTTTAAAAATCTTTATCTAATAAAATAGAACATAAATAGTTTCATAAAATCATGGAGGTAAATCTACATACCAACTTCAAAACCCATTTAAAATATATCACTAATAATATTGATCAAAGTGAAACTAAGAAACATCGTACGATTATCATTCTTATTATAACATAAGTGCAAATGATAATGCAAAAGACAATATTAAGGAACATGCACTACTGTAGGGTATATACAGTCATAAAAAATAGTTATTAAGCCGGTTAGAGAATATTAATATTCCGTACTTAAAACTACAATCATTACAACACTATAAAAAAAAAAAACAGTGTAAGTATATAATATTTAGGTATTGTATCAAAAACAGGACTTTGCATAACAAAGAAAATGATACATGCTACTAAAATTACCAGTAAAAGAGATGCTGGTGGTGTAAAATAAGTAAATTCTATTTTGCAGAATGAAATTATTAGAAGATTTTTGCAATCGTTATATTTATTGACAATTTCAGACTAGTGTTCGGTTGATAGGCAAATAAAAGACACAAATTGAATTTTGATAATCCACCCTCGTGTAGGCCTGCGTGGTTACATTGTATTCGTTCCTACAGTGAAATAACTAAAGTATAAAAGAGCCAACTGACAAATCGTAAAAAACAAAATTTAATTTAAAAATGTAATTTAGCAAGCACCGAATCATATAATAATATTGTACAATATATTATTACATTTTTTCTGCTAGTATGAACTATTAACTTGCATGGATTAAATAAAATAAATTATCTACTTTTTTGTTAGCCGTGCATTAACTAAAATAATAATAAATCTGACGACAAATGCGTTCGGCTGTGCGTCTCATCGAGAACGTTGAGTTGTGGAATCGTGGGTGGACGCGTGAGGGGATGTCCTTGATTACTCCGTCTATGATATTAGAACGCCTTGATAGTAAGAGTGTGGCCATACGGTTAGATAAGATAAGATAAGAAGTTTGGCCGCCATTAATATGCAAAACAGATACTTCGGTGTAATATATGAGTACCTACGTAGAACATGGTGTTTTTAATTGTTTTCATTTTAAATTTTGATCTTTTTTCTTAAACAATCATTTTATGAGCTAAATAATGTAATGTTTATTGTTTATTTTTTTTATTATTTCAGTCATCAGATAGTATTGTTTCATTAACATGGCACGTATTTACTACCAAATAGATATTTAATTATTATTAAAATATGCTTTCGTTAAAAAATTAATATACATTCAAAGAAAAGAAAATGACAAAGCGTTAATCGTAAAAGCCAGAAAACAATAAGCTTATTCAGCTGCAGTTGTAGTTGTGATTTGTAAATCTATAGATTAACCTGTTAAAATTAAATAAAGCTTTAATGTCATAATATGTGGGTATACATTGTGATAAATGATTAATAGTAGACATAAATGTAGTATGATCATTTATAGAAGATTCATGACAAAGTTATATTCCATAGCAACCATAACCGCATACAATTATGGAATTAATCAATATAGTTGGATGTTAGATATTATAAAATTTTTTTTCACAATAAGTGAGTGTAAAATAATAGCCAAGAAGGTAATATTTACTTCTACATCAATAATCACGGTGTAATTATTATCCGAATTCGTTAAACACGTGTATTTTCCATGATATTAAGAAAACGTCATATTAATTATATTAAATGTCTTAGGAGAGATTTAAAGGTCTTAAACATTAGACATTATATAAAGTCATGATTTGAATATTGACAAGTATTTGATTGGTGAGATATTGTAAAATGTCCGAAATCACAAATACAGTAATCCTCTATATTTGATGGCAAAAATGTATAGTATCAGATTAGCAACATATATTGCATAGGATACATATGCATTTAGAGCAACTGGTGTGATGGTTTCTTTTTTGCACAATATTATTATTATTAACGTTTTCTGGGACAATAATAAAGGTACAGCGAGCTGGTCAGTTGGAGATTTATCATCGTTAACAGCGCGTCTTAGGGATAGATAGTTTCACTGATTACTCGTACGTTTGGTTTTGGTCTGTGAATAAAACTCGTCAAAATCAAATTGTAATAATATTATTAATCGAGAAGCGCATAATTGAATATTGTAAACAGAGAATTATTTTGGATCGAATGCATATATTTGTTATAATTAAATTGAGGTCAGTTGAGGTTTTTGTGCAGTCGTGTATGAATATTCAAACATATAAGCAGTGAATAGATTTAAATGCGAAGATGCTAAGTAGGACTTTGGTATTATATATATATGTATATTATGTGTAACTAGATTACCTATGCTTGTATTTAGAATATTTATGCGGGTAAAATATATTCTTTTCTATAAAAAAAATATATTTAGCGAAATATGATTATAATATTAATATAATGGTAAAATGTGACCACAAAACATAAACTATTATTTATTCGAACTGTGATACAATAATAACTATTGCAGCCACAGTCTCATACAAAGGGGGTAACATGACAGCGATCGAGATGGCCATGACCGTATTTGTAATACTATGAATTATAAATTAATATTCGATATTAACGATATATTATGGAATGCAATAAAATAAAATCCAGCACGTGCTTTGTAAAAAATCGTACGGAATACCTATGTAATTGAACTGGGGTTTACCAGTGGTGTATTAATTGTTTCAAGACCCTCGACCATGGTATCGTTATTGGAGGGTGGAGGCTTACATATATCCCGGAAAACAACGAACGAAGTTTTTATATAACGTTTAATGAAAATACTTATTTTTATTAGTTTCGAACAGCGAAACGTTGTTAAAAAAGTACGAGTATACTGTTGCCGCGTTTTTGCAGTAGGTACCTACTTACTACGATGTGTCGCAGCAAGCAACTTAATTAAACAGGGTTGTTGTTGTTATTTTTACTATTACTATTATCATCATAACACCAAATTTCTTAGGTCGTATGCCGAACAGCTAGTAGTTTGTGAAAATTTAACTAGATCATAACAATATATTGACGTTGTAATGCATTAAAAAACCTATAACGTTGAAAAAACAAGCTGCATACTATTATAATATAACATGATATACGCATATTACATGTCAGAGCTCGTTCCCGAACAATCATATTTTTTTTTTATTAAAAATCATGTTATGAAGTAGATATTGTAAACTAATTAATTTAATTTAAATACCATTTTTTGTTATAGAAAGTAACTATTGAAATTATTACGTGGCGTCATATAATTCCGATCAATAATACATATCTTATTTTTTGTTTGATTTCATAACCGATTCCCATCACATTGCTATTCAGGTAAAAGTGTAATACATACTTGTAAATATATTTCAGTTTACGTAAGAGTGAACTTTTCCTAATTTGACGAATCTACTACTCAGTTAGTTATACGGCGCCACTGCTAGGCAAACCAGCGTGGCGATGGACATGACCTAGGTAGTCAAAAAGTTAAAGTTAACTTATTTTTAACTAAGTTATATAACGAGTTACAGACTTTTTTTCTTTAGAGAAACTTCCAACTGAACGAATTGAAGTGTTTTCTATGATATATTATGTAGTTACAAATTCGTGAATCAATTGTATAGTTACGTTTAGATGATTTTTCCCTTATGTAAATTCTATAGGTGTATAGTATATATATATTTTTTGAAAATTATAGTTTTTATGGAAAAAAGAAATAATCGGAAATAGGCGTTGTATTTTATGATGCTACTTTAAATTCTAAATTGTAAACTTTTGTGTTGAATGCGTTGAATGCACTATTTCTGGATTTATAGGGTATAAAAATAACGTACCTACATAAATAACACTACTGGTATACAAATTTTAAAAGAAAATTACATTCTCACCCAGACACATTAATTTACATTTTAAAATCTCACAGTAAAGACAAAAAACATTTTGAAGCGTAATTAAAAAAATGTAGACCTATTAATTCATTAACACCTTTTTATACACGTTAAAGACTTTGTTGATATAAAAAGTTGATACTTAATATATGTGTATACATAAATATGATAATGTTTCAAACATCTATAATTAGGGCTGTGAATAAAATACATTATAAAATAATTTTTAAACTTCCTAAATTCAGTTACACTTCAAGATACACTTGAGTTCACAGAAAAATGTTCTCATTTGTAATATTTTAAAAGTAATACACTAATAATAAAAATATGCAATATACAATTTTAATATAACTGCCTATTATAATATGCACCTATCTATAATATAGTAGGCCCTACTCCCTACATATATATATATATACCTATAATTATCAATGTGTATTATTTTATAATATAAATAAAAAACAATACATTATTTTGTTTTTTATTTAAAATACAATGACTATTTTGTAATAAAACAATTGATTTATTATGTAATATAACATAAAATAATACAAATTGTTTTATTATTTATTTATTGAACGTATGGCATGCAATTTACAACCTAATGGCATAATATAGTAATAAATGAATAAACTGCAGAGAGTAATAATATAATATATTATGTTATTGGAATATATTTTGTAACTTTTTAAAAACCACTAAAAGTAAAATAATAATTACTTTTTTAAAGTAAGCATTAAAGTTGCAAATTATTTTTGATCAAGTGCACGCTACGCGCACTGGATTCATAATATTTATGTTCACCTGTGGCGATGACGCTGAGAGTTGGTCGGTCAAAAATTATAAAACAATAAGAACTTATCAATAATAATAAAAAAAAAAAACAAGTCAGTGTTAAAACTTAACAGCGCAACTCAAGTCCACGTGAGGTTAGGTGCCTTATTACAGATTCCATTATAAGAGTGTGTAGGGCATATTGTATAATATTTTCAGCGGGGTAATTGATGAATCGTCCCGATAAAGAGGTAACATATTTAATGTGTCGATAACATAGAAATAATATAACAATAATAAAACAATACAGAGGCTTGACCTGTAGACGAGCCTAAAATACTCCTAGATTCCGTGTCCACCATTAAAGGATGAAAGATTTCGTGTACGCACGTACTATATTATATTGTTATTTGTTTATATTATATATATATATACATTATAACGAATGGATAAAGTTTCTGATGGTTTGGGCACCAAAGAGGTACAATAACTGTAGCGTGTCGTGTGAACGAACATTGCTATAGGTTATGGGAATGGGGAATTAAGGGTGACGCGACAGAAGCAAGTGATGGTGATAGGTCGGCAGGAGGAATAATATATTATATACATATATATGTATGTGTGTGTATGTGTGTGTGTGTGGGTGTGTGTGTGTGGGTGTATGTTCAGCAGGAGACCGTTTCATTAAGAAAATCCCATAGCCCGATGCTGTGACCGTTGGTCCGTTATGGCGGCGATTGTCCGGGAGGTTAAACACCACGGCCTGCATGGTGCGTGGTGCGAGAGGGGGATCAGCAGTGAGAGACGGAGGGATTGCCAAAACTTTTCGTATATTTGTAGTGCGCGCATACACGCGATTGTATGTCTCGTGTAATATGTGTCTGCAAACATGACAAATCCCCGTCTCTCGCGCCCATTCGACGTCGTTTCCTGCTCGGAGAAGCAAGTCCTAAACAAACGGATGTCTAATATAATGCTTGCACACACAAACAATATACATATATATATATATATATGTGTGTGTATGTATATATACAGTGAGCTAACATTATTTATAAATGATTAACGGTGCAACTAATCGGTCGCTAAAAGTTCTGAGCGGCTCTCGCGGTGGGAATTGTGTGATAATTGCAGAGCCGCGCTGACACGTTATGAGATTATATTATGTAGGTGAATCACAATGCACGCACATCTCTATTTCAGAATCTAAGCGATATGAGATGAATGAATTTGTTTTACAACTATACGTGTTTGCGTGATTTTTGTTTTCTGGACCGAAGAAACTTTTTTTACCAGGATAATTGCTTCCATCGTTCGTATTGGGAGGGATTTATTCGGTTAAACAATTATAGATATGGTTTTATAAGGGAATTAAATGTAAAAATGATCAGTAATTGTTTAAATAAACGTGAAATACAAAAAAAAAAGGAAATTGGTATGGGAGATATTATTAATCATAAAATAAGAAATGCAAATTACAAATGTTGTACAGTTTATCATAATGTTACTCTGAAAATCACTTTTGATTTTATAACTCAAACAAAAGCTTGGCTAGGTGTAACCTAACTTAAATATACTACAATCAATTTCAAATTTCAAAAAATGATGGAATAATTGCTTTTAAATAAAATAAATCTAAGATATACAAATAATTGACTTAAGAAATGATCGCATGACTATTTTAAAAATTAAATATTAAAATTAATTATAACATCTCTTTATATCCAATTTATAGGCCTCCAACAGACGTGTTTATTTGAACTATTGACGAATAAAAAAGATAAAATCATTTATAATAAAATTCTTAGATAAGAACTGATAAAATAATACAAAACTTGGGCTCATTTTATCTTTATACTGATCTAATTTTCAGTGGTGCTGACTGATAACTAGGTAGACGCTCATACTAAGCATTAAACTTACGGAAATTTCTCACACTAAAACCACCAAACATACATCGATGCACGGAACACTAGAGGTTGAGGATTAAAGGATTGACCAACCTGGTTCGTATTTCTCCAGAGACGAAAAAAAGACATGTATCAGACCACCAAATTATTATATTACCAACGTCAAGTTTTTTGATTTTTGATTTTAAGTTTAAATTGAGCTTTTGCACTCGACAAAGAATGGGTTATAACTTTTGAAAGTTATAGTTAATATTACAGACAATATAACGAAAATAATATTGAAAATATTATTACCTACCAATGGTACAATATTATAAACTGGCAACTTTAATTTATTGTTAGTGATATCTACCATGAATGTCTTAGTAATTATACGTCCAAACATAACATTATCATTATGGTTTATTGGACGCTCTATGGGAATGAGATTTTTGATGAATGTCGTATTCTTTATATCACTATACTTTACTGTTTATGAATAAATCGGTGCTACGTCCCTTGTGACGAGGTCAATACAACAAACCTTGCTTATGTAATAATAATAATAATTCACCGAGTCCCGCGCGATGCGTAAAAGTTTAAGTATGAAAAATAATTTAATAACAATATGAAAAATGAGTATCTCTGTAGCCGTGCCTTGTGACAACTACAAAGCACCTACGATGAATGTAAACATGTGAAAAAGGCAAATATAAAATATAAAAAGTACTCAGTGAAAATAGTTACTTACGACACCCATATGTATTGAAAAGCGTGCATTGGGCACAGCTAGGGTGAGATTACAAACGAAGAACATTTACGCTATTATATAGGTAAACATGAATATTATGTCATGAACTCATAAACAATATTAGGAAAATAAATGGTAGCAATGACCAAATAAAATTTGAAAATATGATTATTTATAAAAAACTTAAATTGAAATATAGTATTTTACAATTAAAGTTATGTATTCACATAACAACAACGCATACTCTTGTACAGAGTATATATTTAATTAATATGCAAGCAGTTTTTTCTTGAATGCACAAAGCAAAACGAATTCATCTAAAAAAATACATAACACCCACCAAAGAAGTAAAAAAAAAATTATTGTAAATTATTCCAAAGCGTTAAATGTATCTACAACCGTATTATAAATTATAATTACATTTTTCAACATATAAAACTTTACAATTTAATTATTATACTCATTTCATTTTTAAAATAAAACTGATACAATATAATAATAGAACTAATAGAACTTCTGAACTTTTTTTAAACAATTGTTACTGTTTTTAACATTTGTTGTAGGTACTTACGATTGAAATGGATATATTAAAATATAATTTAAACAATCCCGTATTAATATGCAATAACAAATTGAACACTTTAAAACATATTATAGTTTAAAAAGATGAGTAAAAAAAATAGTATAAACCAGATAAAATAAAAATAGCTAGACAGTCTCGTAAAATAAGTGGAACAAATGTGTGCTATGTAAAAAATTATTGAACATATTTATTTGCTAGGTTGAAAAATTTCTACTCTGCAGTATTTCAACCAGAGTTGTGTGAGTTTCGAACCTATATCTAATAGCTAATAATATACACTTCCCATCTAATGTCGTATACCAATCCCAAGCGATGTGGCAGGGAATTAGGAAACGTAAACCATACATACTATATTATATAGGTACTGTATATGTGTATATTATGTATTGTATTGACTATCGATACACTGTAAATGGTTTATGGTATATGACAAATAAAGTAAAAAACATAGACAATTATTTAATAAAGATACGTTTTAAAGAAGAGTTGATATAATAACATATTATTAGCGTACTAAATCTATAGATATAGTTTGTGCGTATCAGATATACAATATTTTGCAACAAATGTACCTAATACTATAATATTATGTTTGTTCAATAAATGCAAATAATTGTGACGAAAAATCGACTCACGTGAACAATTGGCACATCGATAGTTTCAATTAAATCTCTGAGAACGTATAGGATTAAAGCCTACACACGACCAGATGTCACAGATAATATGTCACAAATATATTATTATATTATATAGAAATATCTCGAGACACGTCAACTCTTGCTAGGGAAAGTTTTTACAGACACAGCATAAACGTAAGTATATCGACACTATATAGTATATAACCACGTTAATACAAGTCGAGTATAAGGCTTTTGCGGGCACGTCTGAATTATAAAAATCGATGGTACAGTGCAAAGCTCTCGTGGACGATGACATATTTTTGTAAGGAAGGTTGTTTATACGGATCCTAGGACGACGTTGTGTGTTACGATCAACGAACTGTAACGGACAACTGAATATAATCGCGCTGTGTTTTGGTTGGTTGTGACTTGTGGCTGTCCGGTTGAGTTCAAACTTCAAAGACCGAAAGATTATAGTACACCCACACGATACTGAACATGATATTATTATATACGAGTAGGTAAACACTAAGTCGTATATATTATACCTACGTAACGTATGTATAGGATAATGTAGAATGTAAAATTCATCTCTTCGATATTTTCTGAAAATACTTCAATCAAGGAAAAAACTTGCTACTTGATAGATACATAATAATTTATACAAACTTTTCGATTTTAAGATTTAAAAAAAAAGTATAATATGTATGATATGTAATACAATTTACCGATATTATAGATATTCTAAGCTTAATTCTCCTATAAAAGGTGAGGCCCTAGGAATGGACCCAACAAGTTCCTTACTCTTAAGAGCAGACGTGCATTTACCCAAAACCATCCATTTCAATTCCTGCCACCACTACTGGAATTCCAGCTCCACCACCACAGAGAAAAATTAAATAACAGAGGGTAGGGCGGGAGAAACGTTTCTCCAGTTTTTTTTTAATTTTTGAGAGGGCGAGGCTTGAGCAGGAATTCCCATAGTAGTGGAAGGGATTCGAAGTAGTGAAGCACTAAAACATAAAAGTTGAAACATTGAAATGGACGGGGGTGGTAAAGTTATAGTTAAGAGTGTCGCTGAACATATATATGTATTACATATTCTGTGGAATCTGCTGAATATAAATAAGACACATTTTTAAAACGAGTGCTCACAAGTCACAACATTAGCTCTCACGCTGTTTATATCGTACTGTTTTCTCGTCACATAGTCATGTTGGCTGTTTTTTTTGTGCCATTTTCCAAAGGATATTATTGGAACTAAACTATAGAGAAAACGCTGGTGTCACCAGTAGTAGCATAAAACACGTTGAGACAACAATTGGAACTTCTGTGAAGCCGAGGGATTCGCATTACGATCCGGATTATTGTATTACTCTAGCACACGGAATATGTTACTCTTTCACATAATCAATGGATTTTGTTTCATATAGTCCATGTTTATTTACATATTATTATAAACATAAAATCCATTGTGTACACACGCACAGAGCACAGTTCACCTACATACAAATCATTGCGAGTCAAACAAATGAAGTTTTGTGAAATAATTAGTCGAATTAAAATGCCCAACAATAAATGCTGTTTTGACGAGATTATAATATACCAATACTACTAAAAAAAAATTATATATATATACAACTCAGTACAGTCATGTTTTGTAGTTAAATTAGTTGAGTCAATTTGCTTTTTCATGAAATTAAGTTGATAATAACCCCGTTAATAAAGTACTGAAATGTTTTTATTGTTTTTTAAAGTTACACAATTGTTTACAACATATGTTTAATGTATATAATATAAGTATTTAGTTTATTTTCATTGTTTATTATATTATTATATGACATTATTGTATAGCAAAAACTAATTAAATAATAAATATATTAAAATTATATATTGTTACTTATATCGGAAAACATGTCCTATATTTCACGACCACGCAGAACGTAACTAAATGTAAGTAACTATTTTCAAAAATCGGACTAATATATTAATAAACCTAGAATGAAAAAAAATCTGTGGTAAATTTGAATTTAATGGTTCGTCATTACATGTAAAAACGACCTTGAACGTGTAGAACGTGTTACCTATTCTGTATTTCTTATGATTATATTTATTTATATTATTACATATTAGTAATTTATTTTTCTATTACTTATAGTTTATCCTTAATATTTTGAAATGTACAGCGATTCTCCTATATTTTTGACATACTTAAGTACCAATTACATCAATTTTTATACCATAAACGACATAAACCATACACAAAGTGAAAAATGTAAAATTTTCTACTGCTCTTAAAGTGACGTCCAATACATATATAAATACACATTATTATAAAACCAGTAATTTCATTGTTCCCTCTAGAATCTAAATAATAGTAACTGTAAACACAGGTATTCTATGTGATACAATACATAATTTGATGAATAGTAATAATATTGTTTGTTACATTATAATTAGTTTATAATATTATATGAAGTTGAAAAATTGATTACAATTTTTAATGAAATATTTCAGTGGATCGATTATATCTGAAATTCACCCAATTAATACAACAATACCGAGACCAATTTCGTTTTGTACACCAATAGTTTTATAGGATGAAAGAAATTTTAAAACCTGTGTATAATATCATCATATTGTTGTATATTTATATATTATATTGGGCCAATTTTAAAATTTTTTTTTCAAAAACCAATCCAGCTACGAACGTTTTGAAATATTTAAATTGCCATTATAGTCTAATATCTTGATGTTATCACACTAAGCGTTATCTTTTTTTTTAAATATAAAGTATATAATTGCTAATACATTTTATACCTACAATACAAGTTTTACTTAGATGAAGTGTGCATTAATTTGTAAATGTATACGTTTAGGTGTAAAAGTAAATTATGCCAATTAACCAACATATTACAGTATGTAAATATTATTATGTGTGTATGAATGAATTATATGACGTATGAATAAAATTCACATATTTTTAAATAATGAATTTATTGGTGTGAATTAAATTTAAATCAATCACATTTTTTTTTCGCCAATCAGATAACAGTTCCAATAACAACTAACACGAAGTATTGATTATTTTCATCTAATTTACATAATATAACATTGAAGTATATTGCTGCAAGAAAAAGGTGTGACTCATATTTATAATTATTATATGTACATAATATAATATATATAAAATATGACACTAAATTTTGACGGGGAACATCTCAATAACTATTTATAAATTATTAAAAAATGTCCATCAGGTTTGAAATACATTTTCAACAGATTAAATTAATTAATTATGACAAATTCATGACTTACCAATGGGTGTTGAGTGATTTTTGTACAAGTTACAAGGGCATGGACTATCATTAGTTGTATCAACAACATCTTTGTTAATATTGCATTGCTGTATACAAATGCTTGACGAACCGCATTCTGAAAAAAAAGAAATATGCATCTTATAAATACACCCAAATTATAATAATCTCTTTGAAATTATGACATAAGTGTCTTACATAACCAATTTATATAAATAATAAATATATAATATATTTGAGTATATAGAAAATTGGGTACAAAACTATAATGTATTTTAGCAATTATAATTACAATTTAAGTGGCTTTAGTTAATTTTACCTACGTCAACCTACATTTATACAAGCGAGAGTACCAATTGTGTTTATAATATTTTTTGAGCGTAAATTAAACAGTTCACATTAACAGTAGCTAATACTTAATCGTAATATATTTCAAAAACACCCTCTAAGACATTAGTTTTTATTTTAGAATGATAATTTCTCACCTTAAATATAGTTTATACAAACAGTTATTCATATGGACACATAATCAAACAAAAGGGATGAAAAACTTAATACTTAAACGTACCCATTTAGATAATTTAAGACATTTGATTAATAAAAGAACAGTGACTAAAATTAAATTGTGTGATAATATATATAAAACATAAATTATAAAGTATTGGTGATTTGAAAATAAGGTTTATTCAAATTATATTAACATAAGCGCAGACATTTGTATGTGAATCACTAAACATCATTATCATTTATATTATCATTTTGCAATTAGAGCACCTCCGGTGATTTTAAAAACGCTGAAAACCATAGATTTTAATTATTAGGTATTTAATAAATTATATTATGCATGTAAAATAGGTAATCATTTATTACGAATTCTTGTTGAATGTCAAATTGATAAGTTTTAATTAGATTATGGCCAGATAATAGATTTTTCTAAGTAAATAAATCCAACTTGACTATATGTATTCATTAAATTCGATGGATTACAATTTTAGATTTCATATTTAAAAGCTAAAATAAGTTAAAAATTATAAATATTAAACAGTGAATTCATAGATGATTAAACATGATGTAATCATTTTATTGAAAAATAATATTTAAATAGTAAGATAAGAAAAAATACGACCAAGAAGAATATTTATTGGGGTTTAAAAATACTAATACTTATTATATTATTTTTAGAATATAAATAAAGCAAATAAAGTTTATTAGCTTTAACAGTGAATCGTAAAGGAGGTCCTGAATTGAATTCATGGAACAGTGAACGGAAAAAAAGCTATGCAGTTCATGGTACGCTAGTTTTCGACAAAATCTCGATCATTTTTCGTTAAATCGAGTTGCGTTCAAAATCGGTTTCTAATCATTACTTTTTAAATTTAAAATAATAATAAAAATACAATAGTGACTTGGTAGTCCAAGGTAAGCAATCAGAAAAGCGATATGAGTGCCCAACACGTTCAAAATATAAATGCGAAGATTTATATTTTATTCATTCATGTAGATTGTTATAATAATATAATATTGTATTATTTTATTATACATTATATTACGTTATAATTGTAAGAACTAGTTAAAGGCACATGATTTTAAATTTAACTTAAGTCTTCACTATAGAATCCATACCATCTATACTAATATTATTGATGCGAAATAACTCAGTCTGTCTTTTGTGTACTATAAACCTGATTACCGTGGCTGGTCAATCCAGTATACATCCAAATACTAAAATAAAATATACAATGAGACATCGTCGAATTTGTCTCATTCTGCTAGGCATGGTTGTGCTATATGAGTCATGTTCATATTTTTTATTTTTATTTTAAATTAATTGCTAATTACCCAATAACTCAGTTATCGACGTCGCGTCATTAACCACCATACATTCATTATAAAAGTTTGATTTTAATGAATGGTTTGCTTATTTCAGATGTGATATTGCCTAAATATGAGTCAAACAGTTAAGTAACTAAGCATGATTATTTTTTTAAACGTCTCCTGGACCTAAATACTCACCTCTAGCCACTGCTTATAATTTATAACTAAGTAATTACTCGTATTATATTATAATTTTATAAATTTAAATTTCCAAAAAAAATATATTCCTATCTGATATATTAAATATAAAATGTATAATGTAATTCAAATGAGTAAAAATCTTTTGAAAATTATAACAATAAAAAAATAAGAAACATAATGATTGTTTGAAGTGTTGTTGTTTAACGATTTCAAATTATATAAAAATATGTTTTCGAAAACATTCATACTTTTTTAAAAGACAAGTGCAAAATATTTTTAAAAAATCAACTTTCAGTATTTAGTATTTACAAATATTTATACCTACGACTCAAAGATTGTTTGCATAAACATATTGACAAATAAAAAATAAAGAATATTATAGTGATGAAATATATAATGGCGCTGACAATCAAAATTAAAATATTATGCAAAACACATTTACAAAGCAACGTATACATGTACTATTATAATATACTTCGTTTAACGTATTATTAAAAAATTCGTCAGGATGCGAATTAATGTTGTGGGTTTACAAAAAAATTTTCATTTTAATTTTTTAATTTTTATGGATTTTGATTATAAATAGTCTGTGATTCTCTCGACAGAAATTTAAATTAATTAATAAAATATAAAACTTACGTATTAAGGACGAAAAGGAATTTAAAATTACATAAATATCATATTGTTATAGTAATACCGAGCATTGATCTAAACCCAACTCCGACATATCCCCGAGCACACGGGAATTACTTCACAAACTATAGCGATTACCAAACAAGTAAATACACATACAATGTATAATACATAGTTATATAGAATAAAGATATATACTTAAGATACTTAAAATATGGGATGAACTGTGGATACCCGTACTCGAAACCGCTAACGCATTATATTTCATATGTCCATTTCCCCGGTAAACACGTGTTGCATCTACGCTACCACGGTATCCACATACACGTGTAGTATATGCCTATATATATTATATTGCAGTACACATACGTTATCTCTTTATTTACGTACGATAGATCATCGACCTCCCAAATCAACCCATTCACATTCCATTCTCACATATCTGGAATTCATACCACTTCATTCTAGTTTTTTTTAACAAGTTTTTATTTTTATTAATAGTACCTACGGGTTGATAGGCCAATGGTAAACAAATGCATAATAACAGATGCATTTTAAATTAACACCAATAAGGTCAACGAAAATATTTTTTTTTACAAAATTGTTTGTGTACCAATATAGTTTTCATTGCAAATGTTATTACCTATTTAAATCCTTAATTATTAAGCCATTCTTTTTAGTTTACTACACTAACCATCAATTTATGTATTCCTATTGTACTTGAGCCTTTACAGGCGTTTTAAACTAATAAACTAAACTAAACTAAACTATTCAACTAGATGGCACTCTTTTTCTGAAATTTTTTTTGGCTTTAGTATTTTGAATATTTTTTGTATCGATTCCTGAATACATGAGTTTATGCAGTTAAATAACCTTTCATGCATACATAAAAAAACTGACAAACACTTATTTTGCTATATGCCATCTCACCAAAACATATAATTATAATATGCACATAAACGGGCAATTAATTGGAATTTCTCGAGTACAGAGCTGCCTTACAACTTGAGTAATATTATAGTGATATTATATAAGTGTATATGTATATCAAACTGATAATGCTGTTTAATTTAAAAATCTTTTGACATGGAAAATTAAGTTTTATCTTAAGGTCATTCAGACATGATAAATGTTCTTGAAGTCGTTGAATTAATTTCATTATTTTAAACAAAACTAATTTCATTTGTGCGAATATCTTAACAACTTAAATATAAACGAATGGTTGTTTATACATTTATTTATACATGTATTTATATATATTTATGTGTATGTATATGTAAATATGTAATATATATATATATACATTATACATTGTAAATGTATATACTGTAGGTACATGTATACAAAATAAATTAAGACTAAAACTTTTTTGAAAAAAAATTCCTTTGAGCAATTTATCTTTTAAATATATTATTCATATTTGGAAACGTGTAGCAAAGTAAATTTATGTATTATGGTAGGAAAAAAATTGATATTTTATAGCGTTACGTTTTTGTATTCTGTGTAAGGTAAATCTAGAAATGAGATAACACATATTATTATTATATACCTACGCGAAACATAATAAAAAATACCTCGATTTAACCTGTTAAACTATGTATATGAATTTAAGACACATCGTTTTCAGAGCGAACAAAAAACAAACTATCCAATTCCCAGAGGGTGAACCGATAACAACATACAATTAAACGCAACTTATTGTTCCTAATCTTAGTCGTATACATTAATAGCAGTAAATCGAAAAACAGTTTGTATCCTGGAAACTGTTATGGTATTCCGAAAAAATAAAACCGAACCATGATGGGTACGAATGTTTTTCAAATTGTTTATGAGCTTATAGAACATTTTTTTAGTACATTCCCAAGAGTATAATCTACACCTGTGTGACCAATTTAAGTTTTCTTATCGACCTGAGGTTTTCGTACGCATTTTTTTTACAAAAGGACAAAAAATAATAAAATACATAATATTATACATTTTTGTTCATCGTCCATCGAAAGCGAACGTTCACACACATATATAAATATAATAAATACATGGTCATAAATATATTACATGTAATGAAAATCATTGTATATTTGAAACTATGATTATGACTGGCAATTCAAATAAGATACAAAAAAAAAACTTAACAAATCTAATTATTTGACGAACTAAAATTAACAATAGTCAAAGATTAATGAAAAATTTCCTCCCCATGTAAAGTGTAAATATGTATACAACTTAACATATATCTACAATAGCAGATCTAGGGGGCACTAGGAACCATCCGTTCACAAAAAAAAATATTATATATTTTATAATTATATATGTATAAGTATAATAATATATATATTGTTATATATTTCCCTTATGTTTTTAATTTAAGTGCCCACTCTGTATAGAGACTCTAGATCCATCCTTGTATGCCTACTGTTGATTTTTATGAATGTAACCTGTATATCGATTGCTAACCTTTTTTAATAAATATTAATAATAAAATACATTTTAATCAAGTACCTATACCAAAAAAAACGGCAGTTCACGTTTGACGTTCTAATTCCACATTATTCAGATTATCGAATCAAACTCATCAATTAAAATAATATATTGTATATTATATAGAGTTAATATCAAAAAGAAATTAATGATTTTATTTCAATTGTTTTTTTATGATAAAAATTTTTTTTTGTCAACAAAATACACTATACAATTTTATTTCTCTTTCAAATTAAATATTTATTTTATAATTTATTAAAAGATACCATTAAATTTGTTTAAAAATAATCCAATATGTGACAAATGATAATAAGAATATAAGAGATTCTCTCGTCCATATAATTGTAAATTAAATATTCTATAAACTATTTCAGTTCGATCTTCGATATATACCAATAAGTAGTTAATGTTAATATGTACACTTTGTAGTATTCCCAGCATAAGTCACAATCTCTTAACATTTTCTGAATTAAATTCTTTAGTTTAATATGTCGAAGTTTTATACCAGGTTTCATATGATAAATGCAGGTCGAATAGGATACTACGAATTCCACCGGGATGTTAATACTATCAGGATAGAACTAAATTTAAAAACTTTCGTGTACTAAATATTATGTACTTGTTAAAAAACCGAAACTAGTAATAAAATCCAAATATACAAGTGACTTATTCCATAACATATTATAATATTTCCTAGTCCCAATTCCTAGCAATACAATTTCTCTGCAGCTTACTTATTCATACTTATTAGTTATTACATAGTTGGGTACTAATTCAATAAACATTTATACATGGGAGGTAAAATAAAAACAGTTAATTAATACACCATATAACTTGCAAGAACCGTGTTGTAATAATAATAATATGTTGAAGACTGAAACATTTCAAAAATAATAATAAAAAGAAAAACTGGAAAATGACTTATAGTTATATATTTATAAGACTTATAGTTTTAATTCGGGTTAAGTGAAAGAAAATTATTATAAATCAGTTTTAATTTTGTATTTATAGTGAAATAAAAAACATCTAGAATAATGATTTAATAAAATAATTTATTCTGTCTGATTCAAACTCTTATGTAGAACTATATTAAACGAAAACGTATATTTCAATTATTTTCGTTTTGCTATAAACTTGTCACCACTCTTGTGGGGTAAATATTTACCCCATACAAACTTGACATGCGCCTAAATTTGAATCGAGTTTCTAAAGTGTTTGCATCATTTAATACATTCCAATAACATAACTGACTATATAATATTTATAACAAAAAAAAAAAAACTTATCTAAGCAGGTTTATATAATATACTTGTATATATTGGTACTCCGTGAGAGTTCAAATGGCAGCAGAAACCACGTGAGTTGTCATGGCTTAAAAATCACCTACTGCATACCCAAACGTTATTTATTAACAATCTTGAAATTCGAATGATACTAATAAATTGGTATATCGTACCAAATATTTATAAAATTAACAATTTAATGTTTATTATAGTACACATACACTTATTGTATTATAAATGTATAATGTATAAGAGTGCTGTAATTCTTTTAAATGGTAACATATTAAAGTATGTATAAAGAAGAAAACGTGTCATGACTTCAGTTGAATACATCGAAAATCTGGATAAGTTAACCGAAACACATTTACATGGTATAAGATGTAGTAATACAAATTAAATAAGAATAATTACAAAATTACAATATATTGTCTTCATAAATAGAACATGTTCAGTGGGGCCCAATATTTTCTTGAAGAATAAATAAAACTAGAATATTATCATTGTCAAATGATATAGGTACTCAAGCATTAATAGGACGTACAATTTTGTGACTTAAATCAAACATAATGCTACATTAACTATTTATATAATATGCCTAAAATTCTATATGATATTTTGACAGTTATACAAAAGTAAAATTAGATTCCATTTATTATTATATTAAAAATGAACCGTTGTTCATGTAAAGTGCCAAAAAAAAAAAAATATATTAAAGTTAACTTGTTTCTTTTTGTATATTTTGAAATTAAGAATTACATATATTTTGACATACTTCACCACCTGTCCCACCAAATTCACCCATCTCAACACTAACTAATATAATTAAGAATATACAAGAATAAAGGAAATAAGCTGCGCATAATATGCCGTTGTATATTTTGTGTATCATAAAACATATAAATAACCTTCGCTAATGTTTTGTTTTTACGTGACATAAATAATATAATCTAACTCAAAAATCCCCGTATGCAGATAATAATAACAAGGCTAGAATTTGTGGAGGAAAAAATATAAAAAATATGCATGAATACATTTTAAAATAATTAGATAAGCTCTTAATTATATCTAGAATACTAACAGCTTTAAATTTTTTGTTAAAGAAAATGAAGCTTTTTGTACTCATTATAAACGATAATCAAACTGGCTCGATTAAAATACAATTATAAAACAAATGAAAATTATTAAAATATTTAATTATTAAAATGTGTGAATTTATGTTTTTATAAGTATTAAAAGTAAAATAGTTAAAGTTTGATAGTAAAATTGATCATGTACTGCTAACATTACAATAGAAGACAGCGTCAGGAAAGTACCATACGCATCTACCAATGCACTCGAAGTTCATTTTAGTAGTCCTACTTTGACCCTATAATTGGCACGATCTTCCTGGATATAGGGGTTTATTGTGGAGCTAACAACCCCACGTTCTAAAAATACCATGCTAAGAAACTAATACAAAAGCCTCAAACTACAGACAACATAGTATTAACGAACGGAATCAGGAACAGATTATGGGATTTTAAGATTGCAACATGGAACAACACACTCAGTCTCTTTAGAGCAAGTGAATACCAAAATCTCATACCTATTGGCAAGCTATAGTTTAACAATAGCAACGCTCCAGGAAATGAGATTGAATGGCACTAAACAAGTTATTTTGTGGAAGGGGATTTACCATTTACAATCATGAATAAGAAAAAAAAAATTTGAAACAGAATTCACAGATTATACACAAAAATATAGTAAAAAGTGTCTTCAACCATCATCCTATATAAATACAATAAAACTAAAATTTTAACCTATTATAATTTATAACTTACAATTAATTAACTCGAGTTTTTGTCAGCGATCCCTTGAAAAATAGAAATTCATTAAAACGTCAGGGTTTATTAAAAAAACAGTTTAACATAAAAATTAAAAGGTAGCAGAAATAACACATTATGCACTATAAAAATACTCAAAATAAGTTATTCTCGGAGTGAACAAGAATGAGACTTTCCATGGCACTATTAAGATCAATCTTAACATATGGTGTGGAATATGGTTATTAACATAGCAGATGAACAATAAATTGATAACTTTCTAAAACAAGATTTTGAGTAAAATATATGGTCCTATTTTTGATAATATACAAAATGAGACTAAGATATGTACAATAATAACAACTACAAGAAGAAATAAGGGTGTCGTGGTTTACACAGTATGTAAGACTCTAAAGAATTAAATTGTAAGGTCCGACAATGCGAAGAGAAAGCAAATAAAGCATAAGTGCAGAAATGAAATGGAATCTAACTGGGAAGAGACTAAGAGGCAGACCTAAGAATCGTTGGAAGGATAAAATAAAAGAGGACATGGAATAACTTTACGTGCAAAAAACTGGAAAGAGCGCTTTCAAGATAGAGAATCTCGTAGGGTTTTTTTTAACAACCACAAAAAATCTTGATGATACGTAAAGCGAAATGAAAAGAAGACTACTAAAATAATAGTAGTAGGTATAGCAAGTATCAATATATATTAATAGAACATAAAAAAAAACTTAAATATTAAGTATAAACTATAATATTTATAACTTCACTTAAAATATGAATTATATTCAAACTAAATCGATTTAGAAAGTAATATTGTACTAAAATAAATGAATTTGTGACGATTGGTAACATTTATTTCCCTGGTTTTCAAGAAAAAAAATTAGAAAAATCCATTATTTTTCATGTAACTCATTCTAATTTTGCATAGTACCAGCTACTTAGGTTTAATGTTACTTTTATTTGCTTTAAAAACTTGGATCTTTTTGGGTCTTAATCTTTGTATAATTTGTTTTTATTCTTTGTACTTTAAATCGGTAGACAACTATACGTTTAAGTACCTAAATATTATAACTTGGATAGGCAGCTATTTTTATTTTGACCAAAAATGCAGTTATCCTATTTCCGCTTAGTACGGCAATATAACATAATATTGTATTATATTGTAACCATAATATTATCATAACCACAATATATTTAATATTATTATCAACACTTTTACAAGAACCAAAAAACATGCAAACGCACGCAAATTCTAAGCAGATGTCGTAACTATTATTTCTAGTGCATCACGACGTCCACGGGGTTATGCGTACAACATAAAATGCAAAATTGTAAAAAATAATAATCGTGTAATATAATAATAATAGTAATAATAACATGTAACGCAATAAGTCGGTTCACTTACCAGCAGTGACGTTGACCACGGGTACTTCACATTTTCCGCCAGTGAATCCTGCAGGACAATTGCATATCGCGATCGACCGGCCGACGTGTCTGAAATAACACACACGTTATAAACGTTTTAGCAGAGGATCCCATTAATTAAACTTCACGACTATTTGTTTAGCAACATAGGCCCTGTCAACGGTTTACGCAGCTCGTTTATCACACTCATACATATACATATTATATCATATGAAAAATGTGTGTGTGTGTGTGTGTGTGTGTGCAGCAAACCGCATCTACTTCCCCCGAATAATACAATTCGTGAAGTTTTTGAGTTTTTTATATTATTATTGTTATTACATTATAATATTCCAACCCTAAATTTTTATATTTTCACCCTTCCAGCCAGCCGTAGTGGTTTCTCACAATCGGAATATATAGTCAAGTGCATTATGCGTATCATAATGGTATAGTCGGTGGTTCTTTTAAATGTTAACATTCTATTTATTTTACTATCGTTTTTGGAACTAAAATTATAGTGATTTTAAGTTATGAAAGTATTTGCAAAAAAGTGAAAACTGTTCGACAAAATGTGTGTTTATCTGTATCACTATTACCTTGTATACTCTAAGCTAACATAGGTACAGGTCTCTAGGATTTCCAGAATCTAGAAAATCTAGGTAATTGATAGGATTCTTAGAAAAATAAAATCGACGAGCGCCCCATCAAAATAATTAATTCACTGCATATAATCTGATGATGCTAAAAAACAGAATTTAAAGTAAATGATTTTTGTATCAAGTGGTGTGTAGGTATTTCAGTATTTAATGGAGCCATCAAAGATGTACCTATGCATATTATTATTACCAACAAAATGGATTCTATTTGAAAAGCATGTTATTTTTATTTTTACTATCCATTGAAACCGTAAAAATAATAAATAACAAAATTTAAACGCCCTATGATTTATGTGACTTGTCAACAGCGTCGTAAATACTAAGCATTTAAAAAAGCTAAAGTTTGGATAATTCCCTCAACGACCAAATTCTGCTCCACTGAACACTCAGAGCTCTGATTTCGGTCCATTATGGCAAAGCACATTGTCCAAAAACATTTTAAACCGTCAAATGTGGTTTAAATCCATCGTGCGTGCGGACCCTATTTAAAGTACGTTAAAAATTAAAAAAACAACACACTACACTAAACACACGATTGTGTGACTACGGATCGTATTTAATAGTAGGATTATAATTTTTTATGCCAATAGTATTTAATTAATGAATATCGAAAATGGCACGATAATTGAATGATTAACTAATGTTTAAAAGTATAGTTGAATATGATCATTCAAATTTTAAATAACGTAGGATATTATGTAAATGTTCGTCAGCCTTTTAATATGCACTAGCTTACTTATAATATTCTATATTAGTATCTTTGACTTCGAGATGATAGAATTTTGAATATAACTTTTGTAATTTAATATTATATTTATCGTTTGAAACAATATCATAAAAAACAATAACAGTTTTCAGATATATTTCATTAACAATTTGAGCACTGTATAAAGTAACTGAAAATTATTATGATTTTCATACAAATATGAGCATACAATTATGTCTATGTACAGTCATATTATATAAACAATAAACAATACTTTTAATTTAAGTCCAGTTATAGTTCATACTTCATAGGCATCAAACAAATAGTATAATAAATTAAATTAAACACATTTTTATCGGTTGTTGAGAATTGTTGTCCATAAATGTAACCTACATACTTGAGATCAAAATAGTAATGCCGTAAGAAAGTGCAGTTTTCCAATTCAATTTTTTTATGTCTGATAACACATCTCCAAGTAAATTAAATGATTCAATGTTCATTATTGAGGGTCATTTCTGATAAAAATTTCATTTTTATGATAATTCATCGGGGCAAAAACTTTTTAAATAATTGGGATAACCACTATGTACCACATAGTGAAGTCAAGTCCAAAAAGTCCATTTTTCTAAAAATATTGAGTTGATTTAATAATCATAATAGGTAGGCAATCTATTTGTGATATTTTTAAAGGTATTCAAACAAATGTAAGTCTAATATACACTAAATTCGTAGATAGTAAGAGGTATAGTAACATAATTCTGAAACTGTGTTATTAATGGCTGCTAGTGTCGTAAGAAAAATACACTGAAAGACGAAATCGAGAAAAAATGACATCATATTCCACCAAATTAACTGTGAATCAAATTTGTTGTTAGTTGACAATATACTATTTATTCTAACCTAAATTCTTTACTCCATTATAGACATATTAATTACTATATATCTATTTTTAATGGGTACATTTCAAAAAAATTTCATCAAAAAACCATGTAATAATGTTTGTTTTGACTCTAATGTGAAATTTTGGTTTTGCGACTTGTGATACCAGGATTCTATAGTACGGAACTAAGATAACAAAACAGTGGCACAACGTTAATATCTTGAAAAAAATTATTTTGTTTTTCTATAATTATTCATGAAGGAATCAGTGTAAGGACTTCGCATTTTCATAAAAAATATTGAATTATTTTCTTTTATACAAAATATATAGTTTTGGGTTTTTGAGCTTATTCTAAAAATTATTAAATTTAAACTTTTAATTATTTGATCGATGTTGATAAAATGTATGTTTCTATGTTTGATTAATTTATAATTCCTAGTAAGTTTTTTTCACAACATCTCATAAAATGGTTTGTATTTTTAAAAGTTATTTACTATACATTTTAATTGTAAATTGTATTATATAGTTTATTCTATATTTATTCATTGATCAGATTTTATCATACAAAATTTATAATCACAATAAACCTGAAGGATATTAGATTTATATATCATTGAGATTAAAACAGAATACACGCTGACTTTATATTCAAGTTCATAATAATCCTCATACCTCAGTAAACTTGTAAAATATCATGAAAATAATTAGAATGGAACAAGGTAACGGAGAAGACAGATGCTACTATAAATTAGCTTTTCACTGATCTATAAGTACACCTATATACTTATTGGTTTTATTTTTTGAAATTGAAATCAATCATTTATGTTTGGTATGAATGAAAAATTATTTTCAGCAGAGCTCGATCCCCACGCAATTAGTTAGTTTTACGTTTAATATAAGTTAGTCTTGTTTGACATTGTAAAACTATAAAACATTTATCGTTTCTTCCAGAATCTTCAACACGCCCTACCATCAGCATCTCCAAATAGAATTTAAAATATTTTAACTAAAATCAATATTAAATAAAAATTCATAAATTTTCATCTCTTTTAAACATTTAAACACATTTATATAGTATAATACATAATACAATTATATGGATGTTACTTTTATATTGTACATCATATAAATTATATTTTATTTGTTCCTATTTTAAACATCACAACATTTGTAACATATTATATGATTTGATTGTATTTTGTATTCAGCTGTTATCCTATGCAGCGACATGTTGTACACATATTATTTCGCATGATGTAACAGCCGATTTTTTACCACCGATATTTTGTACTCCTGCTGAGGTTAAATTAAGCTAGTATGTACTATATTTACACCTTTTTTTGGAAAAATGTATCTTGGGAAGGGTGGATTGAAAATTGATGACATTAGATTCCTAACTATGAACCTTCAATAGACCTTTTCATCTAATTTTTTGGTTTATACAATTATTATACTGATCAAAGTAAGTTATGTTTAATTCATTGTATTATTTATTTTCTGTTAAACTTATCGTAATATAAACAAATTATAATTTCAGGTATAATAATGTAAATTCATGAAACGAAAAAGGTAAAATGGCTGTCAAAGCAACATCATATAAAGACCAATTTTAAAAAAAAAGTCTACTAAAGTCACACATATATATCGGTTATTGGAATCTTTGTGTGAAAAAATGCCACACCTATTTCATATTATTTTTATTTGGAAATGATAGGCAGATTCATTTTTATTCCTTTATTTTACATATGTGTGTCTTCTATCCCTGATGTCATAGATAAATATCTAATCTAATGTATTTTGTTCGTGTATATAGTAACATAGTAACACAGGTTTTATTTTCTGACACTGAAAAATTGTCTAAGTCTTTGATGTGTAACCTTTTATGAAATAATATTAATCTAACATACCAGACAGTATTTATAGATACTTTCAGTTACATTCCATCTTCTTAAAAAACCAATATTACATTTTTTGAATATTATTTATGTTAACCAATAAAAATGTGTCTTTTGGAAGATTTTAATAGTTCATAGTTTAAAACCGAAAAAAAATATAAACATAAATAAATTTAAAAACTATTAGGAGTTGAAAAGAACCAGTATGAATGTATTTTTTAGAAATGATCGACCGTATATTTAATTAAAATTAACTTTAACATTTTAAAGAGGCCTTGCACCCGTATCATTTAGGTATTTGAGTTTCGAGGTTTTGGGTACAGGATATATTCGTGTGTTCAAACACCGAAATAACACTTTCTAACAACCGTTTGGGTGTTAATAAAATCATTATTATTTAGGTTAATGTGGGTGTTTTGTAGTTGAGGAAAAACCTAATTTGTAAACGGTGTAGGTACCTAGTTTTTCGTGTATGAGTGAGATGCTGTAATTCAGTATAAATTTAAAACATAAACTCACAAATTTTACAATGAAATAATGACAGCAGGCGAACATTGAAAATTATAAAAAATTAACTAAACTCAATTGCACTTATCAAATACGAATCATTTGAAAAAGACGATTTATAAGGTAAGACCCAATTTATCTCTTATCAAGTAGACAGACATAAGTTGTTTAAAATATTTAAAATAGGTAGAAATATACAATCATGAATAAATAACATGATTTCTGGGAAACGGGGAAATATATCCTAGATTCGAAAAATGTGCCAATATTTTGCATATTGATCGTATATATTTGCGAATTGGTCAAAATGTTCATAGAAATCATTAATATTATTATAATAATTTATAAACTATTTCTGTAAAATTGAACTTGTATACTCATACTTCTCAAAAACAAAGTATTGGTTTACAAATTATAAAAAGCAATAAGAAATCATTTGAAATTCATTTGTAAAATATTATTCAAACATTTTTTAAATAAGCATTATTAAGTCATAGTGCAGTGTGAAGTCCCCCCCCCCCACTACCAAAAAAAAAAAGGATTTAGCTTATAATATTTTAACTATTTATTTTAAAATTATGAATATCAATTTGTAATTGAATTGCAAAATATTATCATATTATTTTACCATATTTCTTGTATTGTCAACTTAATTGACACATAACTATAAGTCACAACATACTTGATAATATTATCATAATTCCAATATACAATAATGTAAACAAAATATTAACATTAATTTTAATCAAATACGTATATTTTATTTCATAAGGCTAATAAATAATAAATAAATGATACAATTCAATGATTTATTAAAAACATTATTCTCAATTAAATCCTTTAAAATTAACAAATAGTTATAGCCAATGGTCTTCAATAATTTATTATAATACAAATAGGGTAACAGTATGTGAATAATACTATTAGTATCAATTCATTAAAGCATTACATGGCTTATTTTTGAAATATATATTAAAATAATTTACACTTAGGGTTAACGCTTAAAGTTCACAAGTATTTTATTCAAAGCATTCAAAATAGTTTGTTATTTATTTAAACATGATATGTTTGTCTATCAGTGAATATTTGGTACTTCCAACTACGAGACCAGTTTTTGTTACGTCTCACGAATTGTTGTGGAAATTAATCTCGCGATACGATTTGCATGTGTTGACTAGTGGCCGTACCAAAGCTGAAGAGAATAGGGTCGAAACGGGACAAAACCTAGAAGAGAACAAACATGAATGCTTGCTCAGGTGAATATTTACACCATCCTTCGTCATCATTTCCAGGTTATTGTAGGAAAAACGATAGGCAAGCACGATTATTGTAGAACCCAGTGGAAGGAAAACAAGACGATGTTATAAATGAACGTTCATTTATAAAGTCGTCCGTCGCCTCACGTCAGTCTCCATATTATGTCAAGTAACCATGGTGATATCAATCTGACTGAAAAATTGAAATTGTATTTTTCCAAATATTTACTATTCTAGGTGTGTAGAAGTAGGGGGGGAAGTTTTCGAGTATTATCAGCATTGGTTCTGATGAGTGAACGATAACAGAGTAATATTACAATATTAATACAATGTTATTATCAACTAATTAGATGACTTCTGAGCGATATTGGGAATCAAAGACTGTCAATGCTGTTGAATATCATATACAAATAAAGAATAAAGTTACGGAGATGAAACCGGAATTGCCCGATTGCGGCCCGAATACAGATAGTTATATTTTATCCCAAATATAAGTATCCCGATTGCGGCCCGTCCAAACACACATTAGTTCACAAAATAGCTTATAATTGATAAAATTAAGCATTTTGTATTAGACATATTTGTAAATGCAACTCAAATACAATGTCTCGTTTATGATCATTATCAGAAATATATGAATAAATATATAATTATTTCTTACAAGACTGTAAATAGTATGTATGTAGCCTTACATTTTATCTAATTTTTTTTATCTTTAATGGACTGGAAATTACCACGCCGAATATTGGTGATAGTGGGAGTCGTGAATATAATAGTTATATATGAATGTCGAAATACGTATCGGACGCAATCGGGTTATTTATTTAGTTTTGATAACCACTGTATAGGTAGTTTAGTACCTACCTAATGTGTACGGGCCACAATTGGGATAGGTGAAAAGGTAAAAAGGTTACTTTGGCCGCAATCAGGTGACACTCGATGAAACTATAAGTTAAACAGGTGCTCGATAATTAAATACCAAACAAACAAAATAAATGAAAGACTTTTTGACATGCATAAACTAACATGCATATGAAACATGTTTTGAAACTTTTCCAAGTCACTTTTACATTATGTGTAGGGAACAAGAACTATATCATTTTAACAATAGTGTGTTTTATAAAGTTGACTGGAAACATATTTTTGTTCATTTAAATTACTCTGAAAATATTCTATAAGAGTATTTAATTGATCAGAAATTGGATATAGATTTTTTTAATTTTATTAGCTGTGTAGAAATTAGTAAGTTGAACTTAAAATCTTGGAAAACAACTTCGAAGAAATGTAATTCGTACACAAATATATATCGAGTCCATTGAATTTTAAATCTTTTAGAATACAACGAAGCATTATTTAAAAAAAAATATTTTTTTCGTATTTGCTATTTGAACAAATGTGTATACGGTCTTAAATGGATCACAGATGTACACATGTGCGTATTCCTATAGTCGCGACGCAATCCGCATGCCAATGTACGTTACGAGACTGTGCTATTGCCAATTTATATTAAAAAAAAATATTGGTTCATGTATAATTAATCATATTTATAATGGTCGATACTGGTATTGTATCCTTCTGGATTAGTCTATTCTACCTATGGATGTATTTTGTACATACTATATTAATGTGTACATTATATTAGTATATTATTCAGAACTCTCCACTATAAAATATTTATTATTAGAGTGAATAATAGTACGACCCCTGAAAAAAATATAGTGTTGAACTACAACCTTGTTAATACTAAACTGCAGTTACTTATCGTATAGAATATATTTATGTTAACGAATATGAAAACAATGCATCATATATAAATAACTAATTATAGTAAATCCACAAAAATAATATGTTTTGGTGGAATTATTTTTTTTTTTTTAATCGCATGATCATACTTCTAATTATACAGATTTATTAAAAATAAAAATAGATTTCTGGGTCTAACTTTTAATTATTACATTATGTATATCATTAAAATAAATTCAAAATCAATTAATAAAATATTATATTAAGATCCCAATTTTTAAAAACATGCAAAGTTTACAAGAAATGTGAAAAACAAACAAAAGTTCAACATTTTTCAACGGGAAACTTTTTTTGAAATATACTTTCATGTTTTATATTTTTCTGTGTAATATTAATCTTAAACATCATTTTCTAAAAAAAAAAAATTTTAACTCAAACTACCTACTATAATGTTTTCTTTTAATATTTAATTCACAATATATTTATTGAAATGTAAGTTCACATTAAATAATTTTCAGAAATGAACTTCCTATATGTATTAATTTCCAAAGAAAAATATTGACGTCAAATTTCAACAATAAATTGTATTGAAAGATTACAAATCCAAAATAACTTGACAGTCGTTTATGTTTGATTTTCCTGAACTATAATATTGTGCATATTATAAAATAAACACACCAAGCTCAGTAAGCCTCGTTTCTATGAGAATCGCCGGACGGATAGCTTTTTATATTTTTTAATTATTAATTATGTTAAATCAATGGTATTGAACCATGAAAACAATTTTTGTGCTGTTAAATGTTAATATAGTAAAAGTGTCAATGAGTAAAAAAGCAATAACAAATATGAAAATTCATTATTAAAACAGCTTTATATTATTTTTTCGACACTCGTGAAATCATGCATTTTATAGTTTTGAATATCAATAAATATTTGAAATGGAATGAATTTACAATTCAGTGAACAAGCCACTCCAATAGTTTCAATAAGTTGTAACGACTCTTCGGGATCAATAGCAATTAAAACTATAAGTTCATTATGAAGCAGTAGCACATTAATCTAGCGGAAATTATGGTAACGAGAAAAACTTGGTTGTTTTGTGCTACTGGTGTGTTTTTGTAATTTATTTTCACCCTACTTTTTTCAAATTTGTATTGTTATATAAGAATGTGTCAATTATTTTTATCAAAATTCAAAACTTTTAGATATTTTATGACTTGAAATTGATAACAGTATCTTTGAACACAAAACGTATAGATTTTTCAACATTTTTCAATTTTGGTAAAAATATTTAATTAATTTGTAATACCTAAGCACATAAATCAAAGGAAAGAAGTTTATTTTTTAATTAATAATACCTAAGTGCCTGATGAAAATAGTACAAAAAAACTATAAAGAACATTAACAGTTGATACAAATAAAAATAAAATAAAACAAAAACGAAAAAATAAAGAAGAAAGTTTCTACTTTAAAACTTGCAAAGACTCGGCCAAGGACTAAGTTTTTAAAAAAGGAAATCGGACTATCTTATCGAAAAGAAACAAGGTAGGTAGGTTTCTAAATAAATATAAAATATTATGGACAAGTTAAAAAATGTTCACTAGTTTGATGTTTCATGATCTAACTTTTACATTAAAAAAATATACATACATACATCTCACACATATTTTATTATATCATAATATATTATGAAAAAGTGTTCGCACAGCCTAACCTAACCTAACCTAACCATATCGTCGAGGAATTTCGTACGAATCAACACATAACGATACTTTAAACCTTATGTGGTTATGAGAATATACACTATAATCAACCAAACTTTAAAAACAAACTTAAGTCAGTTTTTTTTTGCTAACTATTATTCGACTGATCTATGTAAATCATACAATAGAATCATCAAAAAGAAAAATTATAAACGGGGTGTGAGCTATGTGCAACTGGTTAAATTACAGGCCAACTGGCAGTTTTTATACATCGGGTCTTCGGAGAGATGCTCAAAGGCCACAAAACATCAATAGAGAAGACCCGGCCTGCTGACAAGAATGAATGCTTAAGAAACGAATAGTCGTGGGGATTTGAGTACTTACTCCTAAAATATATTTAGAAAAATCAATGTAATGTAATCGTTTTTAAATTATAAATTATTAGTTGAACATGGTTTAGGAATTTAGTTATAAGATATAAGGGTTCAAACAATTTATTTTACATTTATAAACACATACGCGATTAAATGATTATTAATAATTGTCGTGTTGTACTTTTGTCATACAAATAGTCAAAGTTAAGTAATTGATATTGATTTTTCTTAACATAGAGAACTATTCCTGATTAATTTTTAATTATATTATACTTAGATAACTTATAAATAGGTGAAAATTACCTGCAAACTCCGCCGTTCTCGCAGGAATCTGTATTGTTCAGCTTGCAAATTGGACCATATCCACAATCTTCACCAGAAAATCCAGGAAAACATGAACATTTATATTCTCTGGAATTAAAATTAAATCATTTAGCAAACATTGTTCACCTATGCATTATATACATAATAACATATATATGATATAGGTACAATAATAGTCAGTCTGGAAAATCAATCTACATATTTATTATATAATATATTAGATTGTACTATTCACTAATTAATTTCAATTAATACTCAATTTATGTTTGGATTTAGTTTTTAAATAATTAAATATTTTAAATTTCTAAAAATTTGCTTCTTGAATTGTCTAAAATTCATCGTCACCAAAATGCGTGAATAATATATGTATTGTAAAATCTCGGTCATCATTTTATTATTGAAAGATTTATTTTAAGTAATCGTTAGATTTTGATTTTAGTCGGTATGGCAAAAACTTGTATGCATATAATGATGATATGTACTCAAATCTGATTAAGTATCTCTAATCAACATGAACTTTATTTTAAAATAATCAAGTATGTATCGCCAAGTTTTTCAAAGTTGTACTGATATTGTAATACAATACGCTTTATAAAGTTTACAAAAAAAGCAATAAGTACTTTTGAAATACGGAAAGTAGAAAAAAACTTAAATGTTCTATTGTATAGAATATTCGTTTTAATATAAACATAACCAAACTGTGGTCGAACCCACCCACATCTATCATACGATATAATTGCATTACCCATACCACATGACTATATTAATACCCTAATGATGAATCGATTAGTACACATTAATGAGAAATATACAATTCCAATGACCAGCGTAAACCGAACTCTTATAGGTCATGTTTCATTTCTACACAAAGTACAAACATCGGTACATGCTTAGAATTGATAATAATATTAAAATAAATAGACAACTCGAGTAGAATATTTATGATTTATAGTATTCAAAAAATTATAAGTATTATTGTTTAAAAAAAACGATACGATCGGTGTTTGAAATCAATAACACGCAAACAATTAATGCTTTTATAATTTATGATTTATGAATGTTCACGATTAAAATGAATTCCCGAGTTTATGTACAACATGTATTTATTCTGTAAATAATATGTAATAATTATGCAGATCAACCATAAGCGCTTCATTTACTCGACTTAATGTGTAGGTACACCATATGTTTGAACTCGCAATTACCTATTTGTTTGCCGATTGCTATAACAATCTCGATCCGATGTGAACTTTCACCACTCCCTCACCCCATTAAAACCTTAATTCTTAATAATAATAATTATAAATTGAAATTCATAACATATTATAGGTAGTACAAGAATAAAAGCATTATAATATGAATTACAAAAATAATGTAAATGTACATAACAAATAATATGAATTTAAGTATCTTCGACATAAAATATATTATATACATAGGTAATAATATTTGCACGAATACCATAACAATTAAAATAATATTATGACGGGTAACAATAACTCTGTAGTTTGTAAAAATAATAAATGCTGAAATAAATATTTGCGGTACGAAAACTACGTAAAAATAAATAAAAACAATTATGAACGCAAAGTATAAAATAAAACATAAAATAAATATAAATGATATTATAGCACAGAGTATTATATCTACTTGATTTGTAAAATGTAAGTACATTTATATACACTCTTGGCTCTAGTTATATTGGTATTAAATGAAATAAATATACAAGTCGGTGGATCACCTGATGTTAAAACAAACATTTTTAGTTTTCATTTTATATTATTTTTTATCATATAGTCTATACATTAATGGTACAATAATCACGATTGCTGGTAGAATTATAAAAATATATCTCCGTTTGTTGAAGAAATCGTCTAGTCATTGCACTTTAGCATATTATATAAGCATTAATATAAACACTATATGTATATTTATTTTTTTTTCAAAATAATTTAAATATATTCCGATTCAAGTTTTTATATTTTGCTGAAATTTCCTCATATTCTATAATACTTTATAAGTGCTTAACGTATTGTGTATCGTCGAATTTAAATTTGCACATAAATATGTTTATTTATACATTTGTAATCTGCTCGTTCATTTTTATCCAATTAAAGTTTTTAAATCAATTAAATTTATCATTTGTATTCATATTCATATTCTAACTAATTTAAAAGTAGGTAATTCGGATATATCTACAAAAAATTGAGGTTATATATTTACGTAGTATAACCACTCTGTATATTGGCTTTGAATTATATGCTTTCTAAATAACAATAAACATAACTTAATTTTTCATGAGATAGTGGCCTTTATCTTATTTGTATTATATTATGTTCATTGCTCTTCTTTTTGGGCTATTTATCATTCTAACCAACAATTATCTCGCTCGGATAAAAGCGTACAATGCCTGAAATTCAATAAATTTTCGCACAAAATAAGTCAACTCAATTTGTTGTATTCGCTATAACAATGTTTATTTATTACAATAAATTTAAAAAACACGTTTTTTTTATAAATATTAGGCTCATGGAACGTTTAAAACTTTTTGGAGACATCGACGTCCTCAGAGAATGGTCCACTGATACCCGATATTATTCAAAAACAATGTATAATAATACTAAGAATTTCAAATAATTTCCCATACCTATAAATGTTTTTTTTTCAAAAATATCTGCTTAACTATTTTTTAACTTCTGTCTATCGTACAGATACTCCTGACTTTATTATGAGTACGAGTTATCACATAAAAATCAAAAAAATACACCATACCAGACACAGATATCGCTTTTTACCATACACGTAGGAACCGCACATAAAATATTTTAGGTAAAATTATTAATAACCTTAACGTACTACTTCTGGTGTACACAAATCGAATGGAGTCCAATATTTTGTTCTTAGACAATAAACATTATATACGATGTAAGTATGTCATATATATATATATATACTCGTATTATAAACGAGACATTCGATATAACTGACCGATATAAGATTGATAGTCACGTCTTTGTGGCCGATTCCAATTATCTGCACGGGTCGGTGAAGAATAGAAGTGGTATAATAGCAGTGGCTGGGTACGGTACTACCTATATATAATAATATACGGCGGGTTTTTTTTTTGGGGGGGGGGGGTGCTGGTTCAGCTGGAAATCCGTTTCGGAGAGGAAAAAAAACACTAGGCCGTTCAATTATCTACCGAAAGAGTGTGTTTGACAGATGGTTCGACGTGTGGTGAACGGCGAACCAAATTTGAAACTTTCGGCAGCGTGCAGAGAAGACGCCCGACTTCACGACTGTTGAAATAAAACAAGACCCCCTGAAACTTAAGTTTGGTTACATTATTATGTTTGCGCGTGTGATTATTGTTCAGAGTGCTGCGCGTTCCTAACGAGGCCACTAAATTAATAATATTGCGTTCTCGGGGAGGGAATCAAGCGGACGGAAAATAAAAGGCGCAATCCGCCGTGGTCCCGACGTTAATAACGCAGTGAAAACAATAAAACTATACGGATTCTTGTTCGCCGCCACTATTTCCAGTTGAACGAACAATCCAAATGACTAAAAAAAAAAAAAAATCACAAGAGCAATTAAACGGGGTGGATTCTTTTTATTATATTATTTATCCCAGAACATACACACGCACACACACACACACACTCACACATACGCGCGCGAGAGCGGCCAACAGATCCGGAAAAAGAATATCTTGAAAACTTGACCTTTTTATTATACTTACGTAATATTATATATACGTATGTTTCTCTATTCTTACGCGTACCTATATAAAATACAGTCGGAAACGCTATAAAAATAAAGAGGAGCTTGGTCACGTGTAAAAAAAAAAAACAAAAAAAAGAACGACGGAAAAGCTATTAGCCCGTGCTGCGGACGGAGAGGGAAAACAATTTGTCGCCGTTGGAATTGTTCTAACGTAAAAACATCGTATCGTACGTATCACTTATATACATATACTTGTAGGTATATATGTAAATATTATGCACACGTGTTTGCGAGTATAATGTCTGTTTGTCTGTGCTGGTCCAAACGCAATAGAATAGATTTTTGAACCGGACAGACGACTATTATGCGTACATGCGAAATTGTGCCCCGGGGAGCTTTGCGAAACGGCCTTTGCAGAATATGTGCTGATGGATGGCCACGGTCCGCGAGAGGTTTACTGACGGTATGGCGTACACGGTCGCATTTGGACTCGAGCCATCTCGATACACTGCACTTAGGTAGGAGGTGTGTTTCTTGCCGGAATTCGAGTATAATTGGCTATTATTGTATTGTGATCGTATAGTAAACACAACTAAAAAACACTGTGCGAGCAAAACAGTTAATTAATCATAAAAACTACATAAACTACAAATACAAACAACTGCGCGGTAGGTGGGTAGGAAGGTATATCATGTTTTTGTTAAATATATTAGAAACGTATTTTTCAACTATAATAATACCCGTGTATATCCAATATAATATTCATATTTACCGCTGTTGCGTCACGTAGCTTATGATTTATCGGTGTTTTGCGACAAGTGCATTTGAAATCACCTGAACATTCAAACATCTGTATATAAATTACACATCCGTGAACTATGCAAGACCATCAAACACCAGTTATTTTAGGCTTTTGTCCATATTTACCAAGGAGGCCACACCACTGCCGATGAATATGAGACTAGATCAGCTCACTTGACTCGATGATTTTTAATAAGCCATTTTTCAAATAGTTCTACATCAATTCGATTTTAAAATGCAACAAAGTCACATGGATTGTAAAATCAGGAAATCTGGTAGATGTAACTGTATTGAAGTCTGCCTTTTCAACTTACTTGTAAGTTCTTTTAGGGGCTCTCAATGGTTATCAATGTCGTTAATTGTATTTCTTATGTATACGAGTCGTTTGATTTAAAAAATCAAGAAAGTGTGATTGACACTAACTTTAAAAAAAGTTTGTTTCGATTAACATCGATTTATTTCATAGACCATTTTGGAGTTGGCGAGACACTCTTATCCTGGACCTGGATAAGATCTTACTTGAGCCGATATTTCAAGTATAATATATTATGCAACCTGATTAAGTCCAAAACTGATTTCTGAAATGTGTAGATAACTGTTTAAATCGTCCCCACCCATCTCATGATTATAGTCTATAATCACCTATTCATGAAATACTGAGTCAAAATCCTTGTCTGAATGTCGTAAGATCTTCAGTACTCGTTTCATTTGTTGATTTATTGAGGGGACCATTGGTGCATCCCGATTTTCCGAACGGTTTTGTATTCCTGTTATGGTTAATACCAGGAAATAGTTCAATGGGGCTTTTACCCACCAGTAAGTCAGAGAATTTGTAAGAAAAATATCCTTTAACAAGGATTATGCTTATAGCCAATTAAAATTCATAGTTAATCGTACCTAGCTTAACTGTGATCTTTCTTGTGATAATTTGAATTGTAATCATAATTGTATTTGTTAAAATTAATTTAATTGTGCATTTTAAGCAATAGTTGTACATTATGTTCAATATTTATAATATTATTCAGTTCATATCTAATGAGTAATGACACATGGTGTGTTCAATTTATTCAGTTTCATTAAAAATTGTTATTCGATTGCAAATATTTAATACGCCTAAAACATTAATACACCATTATCCTGGCCAAGTAGACCGATAATGATCAATGTTGGATATTTTAGAGAAAAGGAATAACTAATTGAATCACACATGTCGAATGTCGTAAAAATATCTGCATAAAATGCAAAGTGCTTACCAAAAATTCACCAGAACACAAATATTTTAGAAATTACAGAAAGCAACAAATATAGTAAACAATTATTGCAGTTGGCTAATATAGTTCTTACTAAATTACCATTGTAATTTGATATAGAAATGTCGAAAATTGAAACTCTACACACCTAAGTTAAGATGGTATGAGCCAGAAAAAAAACTTTAAAAATAAAAAAAGTTGGCTAATATAATATAGAACAATTGTTCATGGTAATCAATGACATATTTGAGAACCTGACACAATTTGCAATTAATTTTTATGAAATTATATGATAATACAATACACGTTGGCAAACATAATAATTTCGACTGTACTTTCAAATTTGAAACTTTACATTACATTTGTGTTGGCCTTAATCACTATTTAGTGATGCTCAAAGTAGGTAATATTTTATTTTTAATAATAGGTAAATACATGTTAAGAAATAATTTCATTTGTTGGTGTATTACATTTTATTGCATTTATTTAAACAAGCTTTTTTAAAATGTATCTTATAAGAAATAGAAGTATTTTATTTTATAGTAAATGCAAATGTTCATTTATTTTTATAAAAGGAAGTACAAGTAAAAAAAAATAATCAGGTTATAATATTTTAGCTTGTTTGAACTACCACTGACCTATTATCTACGGGGTTTTTAAAATGCTAATTAGCTTTAAAATTATATTATAGTTAAAATGTGTATATACATGTATTATAAACCTTTTTTATTTTATAAAACAAAATGTATGTATTTAGCCAAAGACTTATTTTTAATTCATATATTATTTAAATAGCGTATATATAGATAATATATATTGTATATCTATATAGTTTTAGTTTATTATTTATTCAATTCTTTTTATAATAAATATTAAAAGCATGTTAATTTTAAGATTACATTTTTGAAACATTCTTCATATTTAAGGAGAAATATTTTAATGTGACCATATTAAAATAATTCATGTTGAAGTAGGTATCCTAATAAATACTATAATCAATATTTATTTAACTATTGTTTTTCTATCATGACGTCGCGTTGGTGGTTGGGGTCAGATATGCCTTCACAATTTAGCCATGACCAATAACTACCATTAATTTTAAAGCCATTTCATGGACCCCACAACTGGTCAAAATAGTGCGTCCTAATAAGTCATGTCAATAAGTCGATTGAGGACCTATTAATTTCAATTTGTGTTATTTTTTTTTTTTATAAATTAGTCCTGATGTCAAAAAATATATTTTAATACTATTTCTCAATATATTATAATATATAATTAAATAATGATATTACTAAATAATACTTATTTTACTACATATTTTATAAAGTTATAACTCAATATGTTTAAAGACTGAGGTGGAATTAAAATATAGTAGTTTCTGGTGTTAGAAAATAAATTTGCAAAACATTTTTGTGTGTGATGTAGTGTAAAAAATTATGTTTTTGTCTTTCTTAACTTATTCTTAACATTCAGTTGATGGTTAAAGCTGTTATTTGTTTATAAAATGAAATAGGTAATATTTTTTTAATAAATATGAATTGTTTTGAATTTATTATTAATTTAGTAATAATATCTATAGCCAATTAACTGTATATTTACAAAAAAATTGACAAGGTAACTATCTAATAAAATTTGAAAAATGATATTAATTATGGAATTATATGAGAATATAATATTTTGGTTTTGAAACTAAACAATATTAATATTTTTATAAACAAAATAACATAATTAATTATATTCACTAAGTGCACAATATTATAGAACTTACAAATACTCATACCATAAATACAAACGAAAAATACAAAGTTAATTTAAAATAACAGTAAATAGCAACAAATATTCAAAATTAATAAACGTAATATAAAATAATTTATTAACAAAAAGAACCGTAGTGATGTTAGGTACATAGTATTATATATTGTAATGTCAAGTTAATTACAGGCCACTGTAATAATATAAATGATGGCATTTTCATAAGCCACTAGCGACGACCGGCCAGGCGCACATGACCCTATCGGCAGGGTTTAGAGTAGAATATAAGGGAGTTTCTTGTGGAGCTCTCGGATTCAGTAGCCACAATAATTTATTATTTAGCACTTAGAATAATGTTCATAAGAATACACTATAGAACTTGAAGCAATTTTATTAATCTGGGACTTAAAATATTCGATAAATATTATTGTTTAGATTTATAATATTGTTCATGGTCATCGGAACTAAAAAATCAATAAATAGATATTAAAAAAAAAAAAATAAATATTATAGCATATAAAATATTACTATTTAATATTATATTATATTTTTTAAATATTCCATAAACATTATTGTTTAGATTTATCATATTGTATATGATCATTTGAACTATATTTCATTCAATTCTATATTTGAACTTTTAACTACTGAACTTTTAACTAAATATAATATATTAAAAATATAGTAATTTTTCTCAATAAAGTGGTTTTATGACTTGGTTCAATTTTGCTATTCAATCAAGTACCAGGCATCTTGCAATAATTTATACAATAATATTACTATAGACCTTTTGAAAACTTTATTTCTGTAAAATAATACATGACACTTTGAACTTCTATCATAAAATAATAATAATTATTATTATTATCAATATTATTGGATACAAGAACAATATATGATATAGCTAAAACAAATAAACAATAAAAAGACCCTCCAATTTATTTAAATTAATGAGTTACTGGGTGAAATTTCAACAATAAACCATAACCTGAGGTTCAACATTTTAAGCAATAAACCTTGACAGTATTTTGTCACGTATAACTTTTCTGGGGACGAGAGAGAGAAAAAAAAGCAATACGAACACACAAAACGACATTTTCCAAGTGTCAGATTCATATACTAGATGTTTGTTGTTTGCACCCTCTTTTCAGTCCCATTGTCATGTAAACCCGGACTTCCCATTTCATCGCCATCACTGTATAATCCTCTGGCACACTATTTTCACTTTCATATCAACCGTACCATTGCGGTGTGCCTGATAGTAGGCCGCATACAAACGAGTCACAGATAACGAAAGTTTAATCACCTAATACGTTTAATGGTTTTCATTTGAAAAGAAGAAAAGGGGGGAAAACGTGCAAAAATGACGACAGTCCTTCTCAAATTTCTCTCCTGTAAATAAATGTTTCATGGCACATTCATACACAATCATATAGTTTTAACTTTTCTCCTCATCACAGCGCCCATTATACGAAGGCGAAAAAAACCTATTGAATTCAAGTTGGTTCGTGTATATTTCGGCCTTTGAAGTGTAGACGGGTCATTTATGTACAACAGATCGCCCGTGGATAGCCGGATGACTGTTGATTCACCTCGTTAACTGACAAAAGGAGCTAGTTGAGAGAGGTCGTACTCACGCATTGTCCAATTACAGTACCTGAGGCATATGGTACCCAAAGAACGAATCAGAATCTGAAATTGCTATTCCATTTAGACGAATTTAGATAAGCATCAATACCATCCGATGTTCCTCATAGTTTTTCCAACATTTTCACACGCAGAACATGTATAATATAAGCATATGTAGCATATTAATATACCTGTAAACTTTAAAGAAGTATTGTATGTTTTAATAAACTATAAAAGTCAGTTCTCACCATCAAAATGGAAAAACAAAACGAATGTGAGTTGTGTAAGGATTCACATACTACTCTGTAGTAATATTAACTACGCACCTATATCACTTATTGGAGTACCTAATTAATGCCCAAAATTGTTTTTGCCAATCTGTAAATAAACTTATGCATATTTTATTCCTAATAGAATATAGTTGTCTATTCAATATTTTTTAAATACAAATATTTGTAATAAGTTTCTGGTATGATAACAAGTATAAACAAAGGATATGATATTTTGAACCATAATTCACAAAATAGCCACAGCATGATAAAATATATGTTATTCGCAGTTTCTAATGTTTGGTGGTTAGTTTTTTTTAAAGAATCAATTTATTAATAAGCAAGAACTTTTTTACTGAACCAATTACACTGCCTGTAAGCATAATAGCGAAAAATAGAAATATAATTGGGAAATGTGTTGTCAAACAATAAGGTGTTTCCAATAAGGTAGGTAAAATACTTAAATACAAAAATAGAAATACAGCAACAGCGCCATCTGACCAGTAAAATACAATATAAAAAGAAAATCTAATTTGATGTCGAGTAATATAACCAATTTATTTAATAAATGAAAATAATAGTTATTTATTTTTATTAGTTTTTCAAATGTACATAAAAATGCAATGTCCGTATGTTTGTAGCTTAATATAATATAGACTGAGAAACTAAAATACGAAATATCTGTTTTGAGTTTTTACCATAAATAAATATTTGTAAATAGTAGTTTTAACGGTGCAGAAAATGTGTGCTAAGAAATTCAATTGGAATTTTGTGTTTACTTTTGACATTAAGACTGGCACTGCAGCAACAAATATCGGAATTTTGAAGTGCAGCGAAATTAATTTAATTTAATTTTTGTAAGTAAATTATTAAAATTATTACTATGAACTATGAAGAATCTATTCCTAACCCATTTTAGCTGTGATTTATCAATTTAACATTCAGACATTGATTTATTTTCAATAAAACTTATGGAAAATTCTTCGCATTTAAACTATATTGGGTCGGGGCAAACGACAAAGGGATAGTTGGACATTCTTCGAACGTTCGTTGCATACTTTTCATTCAACCTTGTAAATAAAAGTTATAGTATTTTTAGGGATGTATTTGCACTTAGTGCATTAAACTCAGTGTCAAGACATTGTGATTGTTATAATTGTGGTTTAAAATTAAGAGAGTAGATTTTGCAATGCTTTACATTTGAAATTTACGAAATTATTCATTATGATAGAATCGTGTTATCACTAATTAATTTGTTAATTTGTTTCTCCCGCCAATAACTCAACATTTATTTTATGAAAAGCTTTCTTGTTTTTTGGAATGTAATTTTAAAATGTTATCACTGAATATTATTTTGAAAATATTCGTAGGTATAATTAATCGTTCGTTATGATCAGCTCTGAAACAAACATTTCAGATACTATATCGAATGATGTTTATTATTTTAAAATACCGGAACATGGACAATGGCCACTAGGTAGGTAAGTGAGTAACAATTTTATACAGAATCATACATTCATGATGTACAGACACAGCTCTTAATAATTATAGACTTCAAGAACAATCCAATAATAATTGCGACAGAAATTTAATGCACTACAAATTTACTGAGATGGATCTTATGAATACTTTTGCATTTTGATTTAGAACGATTAAGGATCCTTGTAACACTGTTGGAAACGTAAGACATGGTTATTATTTTGTTATTAAAGTTAATCGTGATTTAGATATCCACAGATTAAATGAACAGATTCAAACTGGTCAAGCTTTAATTTTCAATTAAGTCGAACGGGTTTGTCACCTTTTGAACGAAATATTATTTAATTTTCAAAATATCGAAGTGTAATATGTAATATGTCTGTTTTGGATTCATCATTAGATTCATATATAGTTTATTCATGTTATTATTCTCAAATGGTTATACTTAGTGGTACGTTAGTTTGACGAATAACATAATGCATCTACGTCCAGAACAAGAGCTCATCGAACTCGAGTAACCATACTGAAATGAGAATAATATTTTTGTCGACGTCTATAGAAACGCTATGGAAAACATTTCCCCAAAATTCACATTTTAATCTATAGTATTTGCACCTACAAACTAGTGTTTTACTCTGATCAATCATGACGTTTATAAAATCGTTTACCTGCAGGTGAATCGAAAACTTACTATGCCTACGTACCAAAATATAATTTGTGAGTACAGTTTTTAAATTCTTTGAATACAAGTGATTTTCTACCTCATAAGTTAACGTTAAAAGTAAATTTCGCTGTTCTAATTATCACTCGTCAGATATTTAGATACGCAGTAAGTATTAGTTAAGTGAAATCAACTTTGACTGGAGTAGCTTGAATTTTTTTCAGTACAACCGAGACGGGAACTGCAATAGGTATTTCTACCTAAAGGAGTAGAGTGACTTGTACTATACGCAGGGACATCTGACACTATTATATCATTACATTTTCAAAGAGCACATTTTCCAGTTATTCTTGGTTTTTGCAAATTAAATTAATAAGTAACAGTTATGAACTTTTCTTAAACATGAAACAATTAAATTTGTATTAAAATAATAAAACAAAATAATGTTTTTAACTCATTTTAATTATTGTATAAATAATAAATGAATCACAAAAATAGGTTTTCTAGTAATATTTCAATTACTGTACAGTACTAATAATCGTTATTTTTTGTATATAAATATATTAAATATCCAATTTTGTAACATAATATTGTTATTAAATTTTAAAAAAATAATATTTTCTCGAAGAAAGTAATTTCTAATTATTTCGTTGTTCAAATTATTATTATTATTATTATTATTATTATTATTATTATTATTATTATTATTATTATTATAATTATTATTATTAAACACATTTTACGTTTTTAATATCCAAAAAAATGAAGAAAATAGGCTTTATGGGCATAGTTCTTTTTAATTTATGGGTGAAACTTTTGAAAAGTAATAGCAAGATTTGTTAATTAAATTTTAAAACCACTGGCTAGACTGCAATGAGTACCTACTAATTAAAAAATATTACTGTCAAATGCTGTTCCAACATTAGGTACTTTGGTCTGATAACAATAAAAATGAAACAGAAATATACATTTTCCTATTTTTTTTACCTATGTTACTTACTTAATCATTGTTGCTTATAACTATGTTTTAAATTTATTTCTGTGTATATTTTAGTAAAGCTGTCAACCACACTAAAAAGCCACCCTTGTAACCAATTTATAGAAACTGTTTCCGTTACGGATTTGATTGCTGTAGATAAACTTAATTGATATTCTCAGTAGATTCACTATTCAAATTATGGTACCGACTAAGTCAATAAATATTTTAGTATAGGTACTTCAACCAAGGTCATTGATAAAACTAAGTCTCGTTTAACTCCAGATCAACATTTATCAATTACAGAGATTTTTACAATAGTGACCAAAATTATGGTTTAAAAATATAGGTACTTAAATAATAACCTACAGAGTTGTTTGTACAGGGAAAAGTAAGAAAAAAAAAATATTAAAAGTGGGTGACGCTCTGATGTACAGTATATTACAAGTTCTTCACTGTAATGGATGGTGTTAAATTTGAATCCAATGATATAAAATCATTGTATACGGAAAATGATTCTGAGCTGAGACGGTTTGTCTACCTAGAATATGTTATCTTATATTTAAATTGTTATTATTAACACGGTAGCTGCATTGATTAAATATACTATGATTTAATCAATGGTAGCTGGTAAGTTGAAGTAATATTATTTGCATATTATCATGTTTGTATAATATAATAATATACTTTAGAAGTTTCAAGTACTCACGAAATATTTTTAAATTACGACATAAAACTAAAATCGTTATTCTTCGTTTAAATATCTAATTTTGTCTTTAAAACAGATATTCTGACAATGTGTGAGAAACCTTGTATTACACTTTCAAGGTTTTTGACTCAACGAATAAAATTGAATAGATATTTGTAGAAAAAATCTAAAAAAATGTTAATTTTAAATTTCCATAAACTGCAGTTCAAAACAAGTAAAAGTTTCTAAAATTGTATCAAGTATAGAAAATAATAAAATAAACATTTGTCTTAACAGTAGATTTTAAGTATCTACAGTTACCTATTCGTTCTTGAATTACAACAAAATATGAAAATTGTTCCATGTTTATCCAATGTAAACATTTAATTTTTAGACACTTATAAAAAATTATTGTGCTTCCACTCTCAACTTTTTTAAAATCGTTACTAACGACAACTCACGAGAAACATTGTATCACATTTTCATGTTTTTCAAAATTTTTTTATCATCATAAATTTAAAAAACATATAATAATCGAAAATCGTATATGACTACAAATAGCTCAACATAACTCAAAATATTTTTAAAATGTTAAATAGTGTACATAAAAACCGATTTCGAGTAATGGTTCCCTATTTCCATATATTATTTTTATTTTTCCCGGTGATTTTGAAAACTACTGAGAATTTTGAATGTTGACCTAATTGAAAATTGAAGTATTTTTTCGTGACACAAAAAACATACATCATTGCAAAATCAATACATTTATCGCTCAATTCAGAATCTGAAACGATTCTCATAGAAAAAAAAAAGTATTACATATGACTGTCAGGAATAATAATATATAGTTACTCATGCGCTCGTCTTTGTTATTTCACAAAACAAACTTTTAACGATAATCCAAGGTGTTACAAACGTCAGTATGCATCGATTCTATTTTAATACGTCTTACATGCCGTATGTCATACACATATGTACAATATATTATATACATTATACATAGTATATATGATAGTTTATTATACGTTGACGACGATTTTAAAAGGTTTACCATAGGGTCAGGTACCGTGAAGTGCGTACCCGACCCTTCGATAACACTTTTTATCCTACCACCAACAACTGACGAGCGATGACATACGTACGATAACGATATTTTAAATTATCTTTCATCTGTCCGACGTATACTCGAACAGTCGTACGCCGAAACCACAAAATATGACGTTATCGTCGTCGACACATATATCATTTTTATGCGAATGCAGTGAGTCGGTGATGATTATAACCTGATAATAGGTATTTCTACGCCGAAACGTCATATAGTGGCGCGGTTAAATATACTTCCATTGATACGAGAGCAATAAGTTGGTTTTTTATTACCATAAAGGTGTAATGATAATTTGTAAATCAATGATTATTACATCTAAAAATTGGTGTACGTGAGAAGGATAATCGAATTTTATACATAATTTTTTATGCTATCGTTTATACTGAGTGATGCGTCCGATTATTTTTAAAAAGTTTTCAATAGGTACTTTTGCAATGATTATAAATTATAATGTTATAAATAACAAAAAACTATACCCGTTTATTTAATTATTAAATAGATAATAGGTATCTATGCATTGGCCTATGTTTAAATTGTGTAGTTATTATTATTACACATACAAATATGCACATCAATGTTTGGCGTAGTTTTATAAGATGGGGAGTATATAATATAATCCTTCATTAGAAGCTGCTCTGGATAGCTCCACATACAAATATTGACCACGCAAAAAGGAGGAATCAATTAAATCAATTCCAACAACTATTAAAGTATATCCTTGTGGCCGTAGGCACAAATTGCTATTTGGTGGTGAGGTACGCTTAAGTAATTTATAGTAAGAGCAAACTGAAAATTGTTTCTATATAAATTCAAAATAAAAACCAGTAGGCTTTAAATCGGAGATTAGGATTCTAGTGTCATTAAAACATTTAGGAGCATTTAAATTTCTTAAAAAGACGTGGGAGAGTTCTGATTTTAAGTATCAAAAGGTAAAGAACGGAATTGTTAAGATTGTTCATAATAATATGATGGTCTTTTTTTATTTTGATTAGTAATTTGTTGTAGCTAACCAATATCTATTTATCATTATAAATAGTATAATATTATTCATTTAATATTTATGACAAATACTGATTAATTATTATAGTACCATGGTATTTGTCACCCGATATAATAGTTAGTATATTATAATAAAATATTTAAAACATGAATCAAGTACTGCTTACGAGCCCTTCGTACACTAATATATACACGAAAATAAACAATAATGTGGTACTCACGTGAGGTCGGCGTTACCCAGGCAGTTCCCCGAGTATGAGCACTGGTACAGACTGCACACGTCGCTGCGCTCGTTTCCGGCGGGCCTCATCTCGTACGTGATGTTGAAACCGTACACATCCATCAAGTCGTCGTGAACGCGTATGTGGTTGCCCTGCAACCGGTCCAGCTGGAACCGGATGACCAGGTATGGTAACGTCGATACCATGGACTGACCGTACTGCGTGATGTGCGACTTGTTGAACACCTCGCGCACAGTGACAAAGCCAAAGTCGGGGGGATATTGCGAGTACTCGGTGATGGTCAGCCCGTCGGTGACGAACAGCTGTGTGAAGTACACCTCGATTGTGGTTTCGATGGCGGCGGAGTCCGCTTGGATCACCCACTCGCACTTGATGGGCACAGTGAACGGGCCCGGAAAATTCGGCGTGGTTATCACACCCTTGGTACCGATCAGCGGCAGATCCTTCGGTGTGCCACACAAGTCTGGCGCGCCGGTGGCATCTTCATCACCCGCAACGCCGTCGACCTCGTTGCCTGCCGTCGTCGGTGCGGCGGCCACGCAGAGCACGGCCAGTGTGACGAACAGCAAGGCCGCGCGTGCGTACCGACGCGACCCGGCGTACCCGGCCACGGCTGTCTTGTGTTCACCGCGGGTGATCATCACGCCGCCATATCCGCCGTGGCCGGCATCACCGCCCCGACGAGCCGGCTCTGTCGGTGATCCGCTCGCAACGCAGTTCCAGTGTCGTACATGTCGTCCACCAATAGCGACGGCCGTCGAAGTGGCCGCTGCCGATGTCCCACTCGTTTTCGCCGTAATCGACGTACATTCAATACAACAGCATCCGCCGCTGCCGCCAATTTCGTCGCTGCAGCCGCCGTCGCGGCCATTTCCCGCTTCCTGAGAACAAACGCGCCAATGTTATTAGGTTGGTATTGAAATAAGGAAATCTAAAATCGGGAAATTTGGTGGCTCTATGGTTTGTATGAGGTTAAGGCCACCCTCAGACACAGATATTATGTTATTAAAAAATAGCGATGGTAGAAGTTAATTTAAAAAAAAAACATAGCGTGCTGCCTTATCATATACACTGGATAGAGCTATAGCGCATATCACGCGTAGTCCGTGTTTGAAGCAGACCTGTTCATGCCCGAAGTACTTATTGCGCATGCGTGAGAAATGAAATAGATCGTGCGGGACGGGGAAGGAACAATAATGTGTTATAGTGATATAGACGATTAGTTACTGAATGCTTAGATCATATACTTTGCTCAAGCGCAGTGATGACTTCGGGCACGAACAGCTATGCTTCAAGATTTTAAACCATAGCTCTGTCCAGTGTATATGATCTAAGCGTGCTACATGGAAAAGCATTAAATCATAGATATATTTGGTGATAAGGTATTTTGATTAAAAAAAAACGTGTTCATAAATGATAATAATTGATTTACTATGTTTAAAAAATTCTTTAAAATAATAACAATATTGTAAACTTAAAAATGAACTTTTTGAGTCTCCATTTGAGAAAAAAAATTCTTTTAATTTTTTTAAAAGATATGTTTTGGAGCTGGATCCAAGATTATTTGTCGTACAGTTTTCGTTGTCATGGTTACTTATTAGTTATTAACAAAAAGCATAGCAGAGGTGTCTTTGTTGGACGCATATTATAATAGGCTGTAACGGTGAAAGGGTTAATGTTTTATAGATTTTCCTTGTAGAGTAAAAATATCGAGAACCGTTCTATGGTTTTTTTTTCTAACTGATTTTCATAACGCTTTGTTTATTGCCGTAGAAACGCAAATCAGCAAAAAATAATAATTTAATTAAATTAAATTCCCAACAAAATTTAAATGTGCTATATTAACACTACCTATATATTTGTATTTACTATACCTATAATGACATGTTGGCAATATTGTAACGGCAAGAAAAAATATTTTTAATTCATTGTATCAACATTACATTAGATGATTAAAAATATGGTGAAAAACCTTTATAATTTATTAATAAATAAGTTACCAATTATAAATATTTAGAACTCTCTGCTACCCTACGTAATAATTTGTGCTTGGAAAAAAAGAAGAAGATTTCCAAAGAAACTTCAAATTCAAGCCGATATACATTCGTGAAAGATTAATTTCCACGATGAATTATTTAAAGCCAAAACATAAGAATAAAATATGCATTTAAAAATGGAGCCATGCTCTCATTAAAACATTTAAGACTAACAAAATACACAGTGGATATAAAAGTTAAAAGTACAATACACAGTCATTGAGACGAAAAAATGTAAGTTTAACAGGGTGGATGATAAAATTATAAATAACAGTCTATATTGCGAGAAATTTAAATGCCGTTTTGCAATAATCATCAGTGGTGTAAATTCGACAATCTTGCTTACTATTATCGATAAATTAATTCAAAATTCGATATAAGTGGTATGAAAATTGGTTTCTCAATATATTATCGTTTTATAAATACAAAATTATCATTCACATATTTTTCTATATCTTAATCGTTAATCAACATATACAATTAATATATACGACTGACTTCATTTTAAAATATGATGATTTCGATAACAATTTGATGTTTATATAAGGACGGCCTTTCTGAGAAACGTGTTAGTTTTGATAAGTTTAATAATATATTTATATTATTATACTTTTGTTTTGTCAATAGTTTTGTCAGATCGACTGGTGGCCATGATATTTGGCTATCTAATACTTAATAGTATTAACTATGGAGATCGAGTGTCAGTGCCATTAGTTAATCCTGCGTAAAATTATTTACACAACAAAAGTATACATAATATTATTACATTTTTAAAAACAGACTTGTCTCGTTTCTTACAAAGACCGTCTTATATTATTAGTTTACGAGTTTATTTATTAATATTTGAATATGGTATTGAAACAGTTACTTTACCGGAAACCCAACTTTGTCCATTTTTCGGAGAAGGCTTGTTTACAATATGTTGGTAAGCTAAACACGATGACGAAGTCAGTATTTAGTTTCAAAGTTATTGCCATTTCAAGTTTTTTTGTTTTGCAATACTGCTTGAATAGCAATCTTTGCGATTTCTATAAACGATGTCTCAAGCATAATGGGAAACATGGAAACATAGGAACAAGAAGGCTGAATACTATATGCATAGCAACATTTTTTTAAAAACTTTTTTGTTCGATTTTTTATCTTATTTTTTTTTCAACACTCACTGAGACTGCTTAAATCGAAAACATCTCTCGATTTTCTATGTGAATCCACCTAGGGTTGGGAAGTTACAAAAGTGTATTGAGTTTTAAAGTATTCGATCCCTTGGTTTCTCATAGGCCACATTGTCCGATATTATATCATGGCGATTGTGTATTCACGTCGTTCTCGGACTACAGTACGTCTGTATCTACTCTGTATTGACTTTTTACTTTTAAGTTATCTAATAATTACAATAATATATTCGATGTTGTTGGACATACCATAATATATTAATATGACTAACTTATTGGAATATAAATAAATTATAAAATATCCTTAAAAATAGTAGCCGAGTAGTCTCTGTTTATAATTGTTTTTGTATGCTATATTGCTATGATATTTTATTTTTGAATTCAAGACATATTCATTAAATTGAACTACTTAATGATGAGATAAACTCAAAACTTAATTTACAGCAGAGTTCCTTCCCTAGTTTTTGTTTATGAAGTTTATGGTTAAATATACATAAAAATCTTGGAATTTTGTACACGTACTTTGGAATTGTTGGTAAATATTTTCCTATATTTGTGTTTTTATAAGCTCAAGTGATATGCAACACAGGCACAATTATAGTAATTATAAAAAACACTTCTTACATATACAATCGGGGTTGTGCAAAAATATCGATAGTCATCGCCGTGGAGTTGAAAAAATTCTAAGTGTACCAGCAGATCGTGATTGAACAAATTAACGATGGATACAGAATCTAGATGTCTTAAAATCATGGGTATTAAATATACCTACCTACCATCATAGTACCATCATTGTCGGTCACTAAGTCAGAATAATTCACGACTTATGTGCGACTTGTCTTACTATCATATTGTTGTACGGATATTTTCTTTCGCGGTAAGAATAATGAATGGTTTTCCCTATACCACGTACGAGAATACATTTCAGATAATAATATAATATGAGGTATACGGATATAACTGCTACTACTACGCAGCTAATGCCCGTCGATTCGTATATATACGGCGTCCAGTGAACTTATTATTTTACAAATGCAAGACGAAAACCAAACGCAATCGCATTACTATGGTGCGTTTTCTAAGCTACGACGGCGACAACGACACGAGTACTTACTTCACGTCCTGCCCGCGTGGGATAAGCGATTTTTCGATTGTTTGCCTTCGGTAGTTCGGTCCGTATCGGATCAGCGAAAAATCCGTTTCCACGGGACCCGCACGAACGACTCTATCCCCGCGGTCGGCCGTTTCACACGAACCGCACGCGCGTACACCGATAATTCTACCGGACAATAACGATTGCGGCACAGTCCGGTCGACCGATACAGCGCGCGGCTCAGACGTTTACCCGACAGTGTTGAGGATAATTTATAATAATAATAATAATAATAATAATAATAGTAATAGTAGTAGCGTTCGTTGTGTTAGTATTGTTATTGTTATTGTTTTTGAGCGGCGCACAGGTCGAGCGAATAACATATAATAGTGTAAAATATAGCGGTCCATCGCGCGCTCTTTCAACATGAGTATAGGGAACGGTAAAAAATTAAGCCGAACCTATCGACCTCCCCCCTCCTAATAAATAAAATTTAATAATCGATCTCCCAGTAGCTATATCACAAAATTTGATTTATCGTTTCGAAAATATTATTTTTCACACGCCACAATCATCCGGGTTTCGAATATAATGTAACATATTATTACATACATATATTTTACGTTACAAAAATGTAGGTACCTACCTACATCTGGCTCGTAATGTAATTTTATTTCACACACGTTTTTTCATAAGGTCCATCTGTAGACAATACATTTTCACCCAATTATTTTACATAATTATTATCATTTGCAATCGCGGCTTTCGAACACTTGACCTTTGGCATGTTTACAAATTATTATATAAATTTATTGTTTTTCAACACTCCACAGTAACGACAGGACACTTGTAGAAAAAAAAGAAATGGATTATGGCGTTATACAAATAAATACTGAATCGCCAAAAACCAAAAACCATCGATACCTATGGACTACGTGGGATGGCTAGGCATGAGTTTCCGATGGCTAAAGACGTTGCGTTGAGTGCAGTTGATTGCTGATACACTCGCACGTGCTATAAATTCAATTTATTACACACTAGCTGTATTACCCAGCTGTGCCCGGGGATAAATGAAACCGAGATGTGCAATCCACCTGCGGCGGATAGTAATAAGTAACTTTTTTTCTCGCCTGTAACCAATTATTGCTAGCAGGAATAAACGAATATATTCTGAAGTAAGTAATTTTAATATTATTAATAGTAGGTATTCCGCCCACAAAAATGGTTCAATCTATTATCTAAATCATCTTTAATTCTGCCGAATATTTTTGATTCCATAAGCCATAAGTAGAACTATACACTTTTGCCTCTTATTATAATGCCGTTACTTAATTCCACATTTGTATAGAATAGCTTTATTAGCCTAAATAACAAAATGTAACATAACATTAAACAATTTATCCAATCATAATAACTATTTTATAATATGTAAGCAATGAAAACCCCCAGAAAAAAATATTCGATTCGTCCATGAGCCGAAACAAAATGCATGTGTATTACCTAATACTACGGGTTTCTTACCTATATGGGTTGAAAATAATTGTAAATCCACTTAGTCTGGAAGAGACTAGGTCTATACAATTTTTATTAAAAATTATCTAGTCGTTTTTTAGTCTATAAAGAAAAAAGAAAGAAACATTCAAATATATATTTATATACACATATATATTATAATTTGTTGTACACATATTCTCACTTGATGAGTATGGACACCCATTACCTAAAACTATTCAAAGTACAAATAACACTTTTATAAAATTCGTTAGAGCCACGCATCATAAATCGACGGTCACATGTTAAGGCTGCTGACACACGCCCTCACGTAGTATGTCTTAATATGTTTTTTTTACATTCTGCTGTCTCAGCTTATTTGCCTCATTGGTCAAGTTTTTATATAAAATATTTTCAAAAAAACACTACTACAATATACAAGAATTAATACCAAAATATGCATTATTTTCTGTTATCGTCTCAGCTTAGTCAGCTTAGTTTCACCACCGACCAATCGAATAATTAAACTAAAAGTATGATATTAACAACACTATTCTTATAATACAATATATATTATTATATATATATATTTGTATTAATTTATGCTTGATACAACGATTTGCCGTGGCACAATAAATTCAGAGAACCTAAGTGAGAAATGTCTACTAAACGCTAGCGTTCAATGTCTAATACCTATCTGGCTTCTTAAAAATATGCAAACTATATTAAATAACACTAAAATATAAAAATTCATAAAAACAATTTTACTACAATGGTTTTTATTCTTAGTATAAATTGTATAAAACAAATTTATATCTGACTGCGCAATAAATCCCATTTCCTAAAAAAAAGACGCAATAAAGTTCAAGCTCTAAAAATGTCATTCGATGCAAAGGTACCACTTTTGGGTTCATGATAATATTATATTCAACGACCTAACGATTTACGATAGCGTGATTATCTTAGGTTTCATCATAAATTCATAACATTTAACCACTAAGGTACTTGTTCTGAAAAATATTCGTTTTTACAAAACATGAGGACACTATCGTATATATATATATATTTATTTATATTATATACAAACAGTCTTCAAACTTTTCATCCCAATAGAGTGCCACGTACCTAAATAGTAATCTGTGAGCGATGACAATGTTAGAGGTACCCAAGGTAAACCTGAAAAATTAGATGTTTCACTGCAAAAGAAAACCGAATCGTTTGCTGAAGAAACTTTACAGTGAAAGCCGATTGCACAATTCCCGTTATATTGAACGCGACAAAAATCTATTCACGTATTTGTTCTGTTCACGATTCGACCATAATATCACATACAATAAGCATCAATCAACGTTTTATAGTACCTAATATAAATATTTAGGTGCGGGTAAAATATTAGAAATGGAAATAAAATAGAATTTCTTACTGACTCAAAAAAAATAATAATTTAGTAGGTTATCCGATTTTTGGACATCTGGTTCGGAGATTTAAGACACGTTTAAAAGTGCTTTACCTGTCCAATATTTTATGTTTACCTATATCGTTAAAAAAATTTAACAAATAAGTCACTTTACAAATACCTAGGTATTTTTTTTGTTTTTGAACAATCAAAAAAAAAATTAATTTTTGATGTAAAGAATGAAACAAAGTGCAGTATTTCATGATTATTTCACATTAACAAATTTCCAATTTATATGTATTCATTTATTTTGTTTGCAAGTACTTTTGTTCAAAATATAAGAACACTAAGTTAATAGGTTAATTGGGTATCAATTATTGCAATAGTTTTTCGATACCGATGAATTTTCTGTACTTTTGTTTTTGAACAATAACAGGGAACTCTATAATTGCATTTTTTTTTTTTATTAAGTATGTTTTATTTTTTATTTATTTATTATTAAAGAAAAATCCTCTAGCTTGTTTTTACATGATAATATGGTCTTAAATAATTTAAACTAAATTGTACAATTTAATATTTTTCATAAATAATAGAATATTTTGGATAGATTCTTTATGGGGGCTTCAAGTATGTTTTAATTAATATAATAAGCATAATAAAAACATACATGCAAATGTATATATTTAAGTATGATTTTGTTATAATTTGTGAATAATTTGTATTAACCTGGAAATTAACAAACATTACTAAAACATCATTAACACGTCTATAAATTCATAAACAATTTATTAGGGAGAAATCTATTTAAAAATCTACAAATTAATATAGTACCAAATAGAGTTTGAAAAATTACGAAATATTTACTTTGAGAGCAGCACATTATGTTTATTACCATACGGTTATACGATGATAATATAATAGAAATATTAAATAGCAAAATCTACTGGTCACTTTTATAAGAAAATAATTCCTAAGATTATTTAAAAAGTAGTTTGCATTTTTCAAAGATATTATACTTAAACTTTATGATAAATATAGTATGAATAGAGTACTGGTGGGAGGGCTTGCTTCACGGACTTACTTTGTAGACATTAATATTTTATCTCTCTCATTAAATATTTCTGAGAACACCTGAACACCCCAGAATACTTAGTAATACAGGGACATTATTGGAGAATATATTATTATACTTGTAGCACTTAAATTTAAAATTGGTTTCATTTTTTTTTTTATTTAATTTAATTTATCAGTTGGAACGTGTGCAATATTTTAATTAATACTTAAGAAACATCAAACACAATTCATTTTAATGCATAGAGCATATAGCATTAGAAACATTTTATTAAAATTATTTTACGTCTCAGAGTGATTGAAATAATTAGGATTTTATTGTTAATTAAATGTGTCTATCTATTATTAAAGTTAGTAATATAAAAAGGGGAGGAAGTGGGTAACTGATTTTGTAAGCAGCAAGTGTAGTTTAACTCGTCATTGAGCAAGTCGCAGTAATATATGTGTTCAATTTGAATTCAATGATAAATGATTGCATACGAAAATCGATTCTAAGCGAAGTCTGTTTGTCTGTTTTACTATTATTATAATTACCTATATATTAATAGATTGATATTAGTAATTTATTTTAATATTAGTAGTACGGTTGGTTGAATTAGTTTTTCCCGAAAATATTTCATTTTAAAATGTCATTGAGGGTATAAAATAATATGATAATAATATACATTAAAAGTTATAATTTCCCATGAAAAATATTTTTAAATTACATTAAAATCACTTAAATAATTATTCACCATTTAAAGTTCTAATTCATACAAATTTGAAACTAAAATGTCTCAAAAAAAAAATTTGTGTCACTGAATATATTTTATAGATTTGTTGGTTACAGTATTGAATACTATTGATAGGGCCTATTATATTACATTTTGTTAATATTTATAAAACTAAACATCTAAAATGAAAAGGCTATAAATAATAGCTCGAAAAATGTCAAATTATTTAAAAATATATATNTATCAATCATATTTCAAAAATATAGATTCCCATTTGAATTTTAAAAGTTACCCCTAAAATCCCCCCCTTTTAACTAATAAAAAAAAAAATTAATATCAAATTAGTTTAGAGTATGTGATTCAAATAAGTTTTCACATAGGTCATTTTTTCCTAATTTGAGTAGAACATGCTGAAATCTGCTGTCACATGAAATTTGGAACACCCTGTATATCTACGAATAGAAAATGTTAATATCATAGACATTTAGTGAAAATTTAAAGTATTTACCTACAGATATTTTTTTTTTAGTTAAACTTTTACTTTTGACCCCTCAAGTACCACTGACTAGATCCAATTCACTACACTTATCCGGCACCAAAAGTTTAATTTTTTCTACTATGTCTTCAGATACACACACAAAATACACTGCATTGTAAAACATATAGGCATTTTTTATTGCTTGCGTGCAGAATCTAAAAATATAATTTCAAGTTGAATGTATAAAAATATATATAATTAATTTTGCATTTGAAAAAATATGTACATACCTAACTACGTTTCTATAAAACGTTTAATAAAAATACGGATGTTAAAAACGGATGTACACAAAAAAAAACGTAATGCCATAATAGCGAGTAATATTATACGGGACGTGTGAAACGTTTTAAATAATGTAATAAATTATTATTATATCAGACACCGGTCGCGTATAACAGTTGGCACTGCGTTGTGCATCAGAAAATCGCTTAAATGGAGCACAAACACATATTATAATATATACATACGTATGTGATACATGTCTGGAGCAGATGAACGAATTTCTATTACCGTTTCGGCAGTGTCAAGCTTTTGACTTACCGCAACGACACGTGTTATAGTCGTCCAAACCGTTTGTAGGTGTCTTTTTTCGTCCCGACATCGCGTCCAACGGACAAATTGAAATCACCGAGAAACCACACGGCGTACGAACCTTTGACGATGGAAACGCGGCGTTCGAGGGCAGAAAATATCGTTTGTGAAAACGTGTCACCGGATACGGGAAGGTGGGTGGAAAAAAACTAGAAGCCGTAAATCATATTTTTCTACGGTCGGCTCTATCCGGTTGCCGTGTTTCACGTTGCCCGTATTACAATGGCCATTCAAAAGGATGAATCGACCAGTGTGCGCCAAAAGTGGTTTCCACTCCAGTGACTGTAGTTTAAATAGATTTTTTTTTCAAAAGCTTTATTTCAAAACTCGGTTGAAATCATGACGCTTATACGGTTTTACCGGAGACACCGTACTTGGACGATTCGATACAGAAGTATTTATGATATGTTGACCTAAGCCTCAGACACATATTATTATACATATTATATAGGTATATTATACACGAACAGCACTTAGAAATGTAACTGTTCTTTTATTTTTGAAAATTTAAGTTGTTATTTATTCGTTCTACCTAAAGAACATCTATCAATAATATGAATAAGGCACAGAAGTGCAAGTGGTCAGCTAGTATTGTATGAATATATTATTATAATTTGATGGCAAATTACATTTTGATAAAATTCAACGTTTTCGAAATACGCGTTCATAAATGGAAAACGTACAAAATATAATAGTCGTATACAATGTATGTACGTATTCGAACTACGCAATCGTTAATAATGAAAATGTAAAATATTCTGTAAAAATTGAAAAGCAAGCGCTCTTGTTTATTTTTCATCCAGCGTTTGAACAAATACACTTTTAAAACAAATGTATATGTAAGTATGTAAAGGCTCTGAACTCTAAAGACAATTTTTCTTTTAAAGGCATTTAGAAATAGTATGTAATATGTATGTATGTATACAAATACATACGATACACAATAATAATATGTTAGTTTGTACATATTGGATTTCTCAAAATTTAATAATGTAAGTATAATATTGTATAGAAAAATAAGAAATCGTTTTGAACACTAGCTAAATAAAATTGTCATACAGTACGATTCTTAAAAATGGAAACTATCAAATTATTCTCAAGGCCAAGATAAATAACCTGATAAATAATGTTTGTTAAGCATTTGTTAAATTGAAAAAAGTTAGTTGACAAGCAATACATTTGGTTTGAAAATATTTTCATGTATTTAAATAAATAGTTGGGTAGGTATGGTCAATTAACAAGTCATAGTTTTGTGTTTAAGTCAAAACCATATAAAAGAACAAAATATGTTTTAAAAATATCAGTAATATAATATAAGTACTAATAACATAGTATTGAACAATGTATTTATGTAGGTAAAATGTATATGGACAAATTATAACATAAGGGTACCTATTTAAAACAAACATTTGAGAATTGTTATTCTGTTATACTTATATTCAAAATTTGGATTACAAGCTCAGTTGAATTTAATAGCTTTAATGGACATATATTTTTATTGTTAGTAATAAAAGTAGTATTTTATGAAACCAACAAAACCTATTTGCTTCTCAACTAATATAAGTAAAAATAAACTGTCCATTTTTCTAATATCACTTTGTAGAAACAATTGTATTATACTAAAATAATTATTATTATATACTATTTATTATTAAAGCAATATTTCCTAATTCATATCAAACAACCCAAATAAATAATTTAAAACCTGACCAATGAAAATATTATGTCATCGATAATAAAATTAATGTGCAAACGTAAATACTGCTGTTTTGAGTTCATCCATAGCAATAGTTCAGCTCTTATCTTTCTACTAAATACTACCTATGTAAGTCTTTATAATATTGTATTATTGATGAATTAAACGGCGAATAGCTGAACTGAATATGAAATTGAATCATTGATATTGACTATTGGATAGAATATACGATAAGACGTAATAGGATGTAATAATAAGACGTAATAAGATGTGATATTAAGACGTAACATTTATATTATACGAAGGGGAATATAATAAATACTTTATATTATAAGGATAAAGATGTAGCAGTTAAAGATATCGGGAAGCAAGGAATGTTATATAATACAACTGTTATATAATGATGTGTGCCCGCTTTTTTTTCTTTTCAGAAAACACTATTATTGTACAGTAGGTACGTATGTAATTTTTAGATAACATTTCTGTATTAAAAAGTTCATTTATACAGTTTTACTGCAATGTTCGAGAAAATAACAGAAACATGCGGAAAAGTAAAAATGAAGTGTAAACAATTGTGATTTTAATTGGATTAATTCCCACTATAAATTTGAGATATCACAAATAAAACTCAATAATTGGAATCTGTTATTAATATACAATTCAACTACAGCATGAATCTTGTGCTTAAATTGTATTGGAATAATAATTGAAAGATTAATATAATTTTGCTAATATCATGGACAAAGCACGATACCTAATTTTGATGTAATATTATTTTATCGACGGCTGAACAAAACAGCTTTAATATTTTTATGAGACTAAACCCCTTAGAATACGAGAAGAAAATAATGCGATTAAAATACCAACTACTAAAACGAATGTCTGTGGAAAATGATTTATGATTGTCAAATGTTATAAAATATTACACTGCATAATAAAAAAATGTTTATGTTACTACATGCTTTGCAGCTTAATTAGAACGACAACCTACTAAAATGTAATGTTGTTGTAAGGGCACCGTCTTGTAAACTATATTTAGTGACGAATACCGGGACACGTACACAAGAAAACATCGTTCAATCGGTGCTATAGATATCTCAACAGAATACAATTTAACCCCAAGAATCGTCGATATAATATTAATAAGTTACAGGAGATAATACTGAATAAGTCGGGTGAATTTAGATGATTAATCTCATTTACTCCAAAATATGTATCGTCAATAATTTAAATTATAGGTTCAAAAGTCTTTAATAATTTTATTTTGAGTTCCGTTGAAACAATCGAAGTTATTTTAGATTTAGGGAGGGAGCATCCGTAATTGCATACGATACAAAACCATGGTTTTACATTTTAAAACTGTTAATGTGTACACAATGTAATATATTCGGGTATATATAGGTAATCTGTTGACAAGTGGTTATAAGTAATTGGTACTTTAGGTGTGTTAATATAAAACGATATTCACTCAATATTGGTTTTGATTTTTTTTTCAAGTGGATTTTGTTTTAAGTCAAAATCAGATAATACTTAAAATTATTTTAATTTAAATCTGATACCTACACCAATAAATTGATGATTATCAATACGGACTTTCACGAAATTGAATCAACACACATACGCAAATATGTGTATAACCTAAACTATATACATATTATTATTATAATATACAAATTGATTATTGTGTATAGTTGTCTGAGAAGCAAAATAAGACGTATTAACACTTGACTAATTTCCATGCCATTGTTTTAACTTAATAAGAAATTGTTTCATGAAATAAGAATCGAATTCGTTCGGTGGCCAAGTGAGCTACAGTCAGAATAAACATTAATATTATTTGATATTAAAATTTGGTTGTGTATATAAATAATTATAGAAATGTACAGTGAAATTTATTATTTTAAAAAGAATTTTGGTTTTGAGGGAAATATTTTATGACTGTAATTGAATTTTTTACGAAAAACGACGGTATGTGCATAAATAACAGCCCAGAATAAATCAACAAGTCACAACATAAAGGAACTCGGTGGTTTGGAGAAAAGGCTATATCGACCTTATCTGAATATTTTCAAACAAAAAATAAAAATGTACAGCTAAATACCCCCGGGAAATGTTGGTAGTCTGTGACAATTGAACTTACTTTCTTCCACTGGTTTAAAATAAATCCACAAGTATATTTGGAATAAGACTATACATATATATTTTATTATACTCATAAACTTTCTGGTGAACCAAATACCAATAAAAGTTGAAATTCGATTTGCATCGGCTAGAATAAATACACCATTACAACTTAAAGACGAACATCAACACTAAATATTGAACTTGTGGCTTATGTAAATTGTAAATTGTATGTATACATTTAAAATAAATCTTCGTTTAAAACTAAGCATATTTTTTCATAGTATATACATTCGAAATTATGTGTTTCGATTATATTATAATTATTCTTTAAAGATAAACATATGACGACATCGTTGCAGTTAATAATCATCAGAAATAATCCCAACACACGAACACGTTAACACACGTTAAGGTTATTTAACATATTTTAATCTTAGTACTTAGTACCTACTTGATTCATCTGCACATCAATAATATTTATAAATGCAGTATAACCAAAAATAATAAAAGTATCAATAATATATAAATAGTAAATACCATTAATTATTGTGTTAGTTTTGGAAATAATTACTGATGAATGACGAATATACGATAGAGCTATAATAATGGTAACGACCCATCACCTATATCATCGGATTACAGCGTAGGTACTTCGAAATATTGAACTGTATTTGAAATCCTGGTAACTACCAAACAGCAATTAATGTGAATGATATGAGAAAAAAACAAAATACATTTTAAGAATCAAAATTATTAACTATAACGGTTTACGGATGGATGCAGTTACCTACACACCGATTTGTGTATAGGTGTTCCGATACGTTTTGTGAACTTATCTCAATATCGTTCTTAGATTAAACACTATCGGATAAGTGTGTTGTTCAAAATGTATATAATAATATTATGCTCAATATTAATTAAATTAAAAGGACTAACGATTCTGTGTAAAATGAAATTTAGTAGGTATTATAAAGGAAACTCGAAGTAAACACGACTTATTTTGGCACAAAAGGTATTTTGGCTGCTAAATATCTATATACCGTGTTACTGAACGTCATACACTTAACATTTACTTGTCTTTGTAAGTATATTATTATTATTTATCAAATTCGTCAATCATATTATAAGTACCTATAATATTTTTAACGATACTATTAGCTGCTTTTAATCGGGTTATAAGTTTAGGTTTATTATAGAAGACTATCAAACCATAATATGGAATTTTTGTTGCTTATATTATTTATTAGATTTATGTAAAAACGTTATGTGAAAGATTTAATTTGAACAATTATAAACATTTGAAAACGAATTAAATCAATAGTTTACCAAAATAAACCGGGGAACTAAATTCAAATCGTATAGATAGTACGCGATTGGTATTTGATATTTATTACCAATACAATCATGGATTGTCTAAAACAAACGAAACTGTACAAATTATTATTTATATATTAAGAAAAAATAAATGTTGTAAATAATTATTAGTGCATAAACATTTTCGTTGAAGCTTTTACTAAATAAAAAAATACAATGGACGAATGCAAGTTAAATATAAATATAATCCGAAATACAGTTAATATTTACATAACTAATTTATATAAAATAAACCATGATTATGGAACAAATAAATATGAAAAACGATATTGCATGAAAAGGAAAGACTTGAATTTAATTTAAAAAAATATATTTTTATCTTCTTCATTAAGGAACTCATTAAATATAATGGAAAATTGTATTATTCATTTTTATTTTACACTTAGTTTCTAATATTACTGGGTACATTTAAATTATATATATAAATAGATTTTTTTTTAAAACATTAAAAATATCAATGTACATTTAATATACAAGTAGCTACTATTACATACAAAAATTCTTTATTATATTTTCATTATTCATAAATCAAAATAACGTTTTTAAGTATACTTTATAATATAGATACAGCCATTTTTTTTTTTGTTTTAAATTAAATTAAATTGGTACCATTACTACCAAACCTTATTGAAATAAATATAATATGAAATAAAAAGAAATTGTCATTTGTCGTAGGTCTTATAGTGATTAATGAAGTAATAATATATTACTGTTAGATTTCGAAGTGCAAACTTTTATTGTCGTCTGGATGTATCTATAGATAAGTTACATTAATACAATTTCGATATTGGGAAGTTTACAGAAATTCGAAATGCCATTAGTACATACATTTACATAACTTTGCATTGAAACAGAGATGGTAAATTTGGAACTGTCGCTGTCTATTATCTTAAACTAGATAGTTATAGAAACATTCTGTTTAACATCGTTGTTTACATAGGGTGGATACACGAGTTATAGGACGGTACTAAAAGACAACTGGGTAAAGTGAATTTAAACTGTGGAATCTTTTCTATGTTTTTTCCGCTTTTGGTTTTATAATAATTGCTATTTATATCACGATATTTAATGCTCATAGCTTATAAATTATGTTTAAGGTTTCTTACCACGTGTGCAATGTATGCATAATATGTTTGAATAATTTGCACAATATGAGAAACTTTTCGATTGATATATTGCATTCGAGGAGAGAGCACGCGACTGCCCTTAATCATCATACCTTTATCCTGTCTCTGATTCACTTGATAAAACGTGTGAGCGCATCGAAGTATATTGATTCACGAAACTTAAAACAGCAAGATCCAGCAATTGAGACGAGCTTATGATTATCTACCCAACTTAATACTTTAAAAATGTATGCATACTTGGTGTCCATAGCAAAACGTAGTTTATTTCAATAAATAATAATACAAATTGTAACGGTGGAAATATTTAATAATATTTTTGTTTCAGAAACCAGACTTCAATAATATATAATACAACGAGAAAAAGCACTATCTCCCCAATGGGTGTTGGTGTCACAGGTAATAGGTCTTAAGAGAGATGTACTTACAGACATTTAAATAGATTGGGGAAAAATGGTTGAGGACATTACACCTGTACGTTGAACTTGAAACAATAATTCAATTCAATAAGTTTAGAAAAGAAAAATATTTGTCAATTCATGTTGAACAAGGAGTCAAATTTATAGTATCAGGAAAACCACAAAGGACCATATTATAATTATTGTGTTTTATTATATCAACCACATAAAATAACAATACTTTATCTATTAGGTTTTACGGTTGACAAAAAATAGTAAGTACTAGAAATATGGAACTTAAAGACAAGATTTGGAGTGGTAATAGATTTTTGAACCCAATTAGGGAATAAAGAAATTGAGCTGAGTGAAAGCAAAACATAGACTTGCTTAATATTACTGAAGTTCACAGTTGCGTTGAATAGGGTAAACGAGGACTTTACATTAATGAAGTCACCACCAGAATAAGACAACTATTTTCACTTTTTGTCAAGTACAATAATAATAAACTAAACATAGAATAGGTATAACCTACAGTGTTATAAGCGCTCGAGACTTTTTCCACTGCAATTCATTCATGGTTGAAGCAATATGATAGATGAAATGACTTAAAGGAAGTACCAGAAATTGAGTTTAGTTAGTACGACGTGATGGAAAATTTTACTTGAATGTAACTATCATTGAACATAAAAAACCCGACTTTCTTAAAGTTAGTGACGAGAAAAACCAGAAGGTACGAGCAATTCGAATTGATAAGATAGGTGTTCACATACAGACGGTAATAGACACCAAAACAATTGCAAAATTGTACCGTATACTAATGGTATGTAATCACGGACCACGGTGGCACGCTGGTTGTCCATACGGGAACAGAAGAAAAACCTCATAAGTATTATAAAACTGAACAATGTTACAAGTGCGTGTGAGTGCTACTCGGTTTTTTTCCTCTACGAAAAAAATCTATGAATCATAAATTTGTTTTTGTTAATAAGTTAACCATGAAACCGAAAACCTTACTAAAAATCGTTCAGAAACAAAAAAATCTTGTATCAAGCCTAATAACATATTTATGTTTAGCAAAAAAACAAGCGCAAAGTGCATTGAATATTAATTTTAGACAAAATCACTGTACAACGAGATCACTTTTCTTATATTATATACCTATATTACCTATCCTTTTATTCTTTTTATTGTACTATATAATACTGGTTGTCTGCAATTTATTATTGATGTTCCTAACGGAGGACCATATTGGATCACGCCAACCGTTACCAGATATCGTTGCTCCGGTTGTCGCACAATATGTATATGGATATTAAGATGACTACGTGCAGCCATCACGTCTTGATGGATAAGTCACAGTGTCACACGTACGCGGCTACGATAAGCAAAGAAACACTGTGTGTGACAAATACGATATTATTATATACCATGTCGTCGCTGTGCACCATATGACGGATGATAAACGACCTGAGTATCGATGGAATACGGCGAACACAAAACGCGCGTAACACACACGACTGCGGATACATAATATATACTACGAATACAACGAAAATGCCGTGAAAAATAAAACAAAATGCGATCGGTGCGAAATGGTCAAGAACGACCTCACGTCAGCGGTAAAAAAATATGTTAAGAAATATAATCATACGATAGCCGTTTAGCTTCAGGGAAGTGCAGCGACACATGCTATGCAACGCCGACCAAGCGGACTGGTTGCCGTCTCGGGAGTGTTCCCAAAATAAGAATATATTGAACCGTAGATAGCTACCCAAAACAGGGATACCTAATAATATTGTTCAATCGTCACACTGTGGATTTCAGAGTTCAGACATAGCAAAATTAATAAAATTGAATACTCAAAACGTATAGGACACGTAATATTTTGTTGAAAAAACTAACGAAAAACCTTTTGCTACCTATACCTAATAAATAAGACATATTTATATTTTATAAGCCTACCCATCAAAAATTAATTTACATAATTGCGTCGAAATGTATATTGCTGTATGCTTCAGAGACTAAAAATGTATTACAAGAAAAAAAAGCGATTTTTCGAAATGTATATCAACCAATACCAGTTTGAAATAAACATTTAAACCTATAACTATCTAGACAACACTTTAAACCAGTTTTTCTTGAAGACACAATAAATATGCACCTAATGAAAACTTAAGATTAATTATTATGTATTCGCTGTACTTTATACTCAGCAATCGCAATTGGTATCGTTAAAAAAATGTATGCAATTGATTTGTTGTGGAAAGTGGATTTAATTAAGAAAGATAAGTCAAAAGTAAAAACAGTTCCTAAATTGAATTACATTTTCCACGCTCAGTCGGAATAGAAATAACATTCATTTTAAGCCGCAAACCGAAAACCCCTCTATGGCTCTATGGTCGTCGAAAACGAGAAACCGACCAGACTATATGGGAGATAAATCAGCCGGTGGCCTTCGCAAGATGGATTTACAGCAAATCGCGTGTGCACTATACGTCGACCACAGCTGTATGCTGATAACGCGAACCACGTATACAAAGTGGATAGGCTCTTAGAAAGAGTAACGTTTCCGACTCGCTAAACATTTCACGATATTGTGTTTAGAATGTTGTTTGGTTACAGACTACAGTGACTTGATACATATGCGATATGTATGTAGGTATATGCGCGATAAATATATACTTATTCAGCCAAAGCTATAATACATAGCATAATGTGTATAATGGCTCTTATAAAAAGGTAAAAGCCAAGAACCAGAAACAACATACACACACACACACTGCACAAACACAGACCGCCATCGGACGTACGCTTTTTCGGGTTTTACCATAAAAATTAACGAACAAAAATGTTTAAACCACAGCATTTCTGCACATTCTAAACAGTTCGGATAGTGCAGACATATAGTCATTGACCGCAAAGATTTTTGGTTTTAAGCCAAACGCAATGTGTTGGAGTAAAATAATTGTATTAAAAGTTTTCCCTTAAAATTCGACATACATTATAAATCACAAAATGTGGTTTTTCTTTTATTTGTAATTTACAAGGCAAGCATGCGTATAAAAAAAAATTAAATACAAAAAAAAATTGTTATTCTTTCCACACACAATTTTCACCAACACGACTCAACATAGATGATATTTTCAATTTAAAGACTGTAATATTGAATGAATAGTCGTGAAATTCCAATGAGAATTAAAATAAATATATGACATAAAATATAGGCACCTAATCATTTCGATAAATATTTTGAGTCACAATTTTATTTTAATAAAATATCCATAAATAGGGAAAAAATGTATTATTGTACTGAGTAAGAAGGGTTTGAAAGATATAATTTGCTGTTTAAGTAGGTACTTACTTTTTTCAGGTTTCTTCAACAATTCTCAATTTGTATTTTAATTAAATACTAGCTACAACTGAATATGAATAATCTGAAAAATAAATTAAACAAAATATTAGTGGTCTAATATAGATTATTGATACTATACTAGATGTTTAAACCTCTCAAAAATAAATAAATAGTATTATTAGTATAATAACTTATGACCAAAGGTGTATTTTGAATGTGGGACTTGTTGTTAAAGAAGAAAAATGTAATTTATAGAACGTGATAAGAAGAGAGGTTGTATGACAGTCATAATATGCGATAATTAGTATAATATGATGTTATTACAACTCTTATACTTCGAGAGCAAAATTAATTGATATTATATTGATAAATAAATTGCATTAAACAAACTTGATTAATAATCAATTGATTCGTCAACTTACAACTTTAATAATAAATATAAAATTAATTAAAACCAAACTAAAATTAATAATAATTTACCTCTAAACAATATTTAATTTATAAAGATAAGATTAAAAGAATTATACATTTTATTTCGAAAATTTTCAATGATTTTCTTGAGAGAAGAGTTTTACCTGTACGAGATATTATACATAGGATCATTAGTCATTACTATTTATAACTATAATCGTAAATGAAACCGTTTTTTTCACAATTATAACAACAGAGAAAAAATTATTCTTTATTTATACAAGAGATCGTTACTAAATTATTTTATGCACATTCAGCAAAAAAATGGTAGAAACAGTGGTGGTAAGCAGAGAATATGAACCATAGGCTATAGAGGCTGTTATAATTTATTATAGTATTAAGTAGTAACAAAATTGTATTTTATGTAATTTAACACTTTCAACTGGTTGACCGCCATGATCTCCTATGAGATCTCACCAAGCTTTGTCCTGACCATTTCGGAGTGTTTTCATACGTTAACTTAAATACAGTTTTGACAACTTAAACAAAATAATAATTTAAAAAAAAACTTCTATGATATTGGTAAACATGATAAATATCTACTGAAAGTGGCTGTGCATATTTTTAAACCCAACGAGAAAATACTGATTATCGAGAACTACAACGTATTAAAGAGAAGCGTTGGAATCATTTTCAGCGGAATTTTATAGGAAGACCTATTTATAAATTATAATTGGTGTTTAGTAATGCGTATTTTTTGTTTAAAATATTTATTGCTATTTTAAACTTCCTATTATATTTATATTATTTTGATTAGTTAAGTACTTAAAATCACCGTTGTACAAAAATACTTATATTGCATAATTTACTGATAGTTATAATTTTAAAGATATATTTATTTTTTCTGGCAATGTTATGTTTCAATTATTGACAAATTTGCTTTCTGTTTCGTTATCCGCTATCGATTTCAATCGTTTTTTGAATCGTTTAACGTTATACTCGTATTGTTATACAAACGTTTTAAAGCCTTGTTCGTAATACATAGTAATAAATACAAATTGAGAGTATAAAACTATGTACAGCCAAAATGTAGAGAATAATAATTATAGTCCTTTTTAATATTCAAGGTTTTTCTGCAGTGCAATAATGTAATTGTGTTTATTTAAATAATCTGAATCTAATTGTTCTTTTAATATGTATAATTGTTTGGAATATATAATATAATACTTCTCTAGATGTTTACTTAATAATACAATTGTTTCATTACAATATTGAAAACATTAGTTAAATTAAAAAGTATACTCAATTTATGTTAGGTTTTATTAAGTGTTGCCCAGATACCGTGGTCTCATATTTAGGTGCGATGTCTGTGATTCTTGGACAAATAAGATATTTGTGGTAATTTATACTTAGACACATTGGACCCAACATAGTTAACCTAATGTTACGTTCATGTATTCTTCTGAATTACCACAACTAGAATTCCTATACATTAGGAAGATTAGGTGTATACACTATGTCACTATTCACAAAGGTTGGGAAAGAAAGCCTGAAACAGTGGCCTGTAATACTATTTCAGTATTACAATGTATAATATTAGTAATTATATATAACACTTTTAAATTTAAAAAAGAACGTGACACCTTGGCATCATTTCTGAAATGATCTATACTGAAATTTGAAAGGATATTTTAATTGAATAAGAGAAGTAGTAAATTATTTAACGTGTCTTCCAGAAAAAATTAATATTACTATAATACTATACAAATATCTAAACTGTAGAACCAAAATCAACAAAATAAATTTAAATCCATTAACGAATTATATGATGGACTTATTATGGGCAGCTTAGAAACACTACTATATTAGTGTCGTATTACGCAATTTTATATCGATCGGTAAAATCGGTACCTACCTCCCTAACACTTATTTATACATATTAAATAAATTGAAATGTTTCTCAAGTATGTGGATACCTATGAGTATGTTAAATGTCCCATAAAAACATCTACCAATGCACTTCATCAATACATTGCCTCTATATAATATTGCTATAGATAATATTAAATCAAATTAGACTTTCAAAAAGTATCTAAAACATTATAAAACGAGATTTAAAAAAAAAAATTCTTAAACTGCAGTGGGTAGGGGGCTACACAGAAACTGTAATGAAAAGTCATAATTGTAAGTATAATTTTATTAATATGAGATGCTCTGCAATAAATTATACAATTAATATGAATGAAATATTGTATACTTTTTCAATTCTGCATCAAACTACTTTAAGAGCCTATTATATGGCTACTAGAAATGGCAAATTATTTGCACTAAGTGTATTCTTACAGTTTATGCTAGAACTTAATATCTTGATCCTTGGTTAAAAGGACGCACGTTAAACATAAATCCTATCAAATGAGTATATCAAAGGAAAACTCTTGTTCTACTACGAAACCAACATAACTTGTCGAACTTCGCCATAACTTCCTGTATAGCCCCATCTTAAGTAATTGACTGTATAGTTTCGTCTTCGCTATTTCGTAAAAAAAAAAAAAACAATATTTTCTTCAAATATAGCGTTTCATTGTAATACGTATAATATTATAAATTAATACACTTACTATCATTAAAATAAAATATAAATAAACAATACTATAATATGACAAATTTGAATTATTTAAATAGAATCTACTCTGCCAAATGTTGTTAATTTTATTTTAAAAAAAATAATATTTTTTCTCTACATTTGATCCAGTATTTCTAATTATTATTGCTTGTAGACGTTGGAACCATTACTACCCAATATGAGTTGACACTACATACAAAATCTCGGCTTCGACGTTGTACGAGGTTCGTACTATTCGTAGAACAGACGACACATGCAATGTAACTGCACTCTGCATGTTAGTGGGACTAACAACGTTGGTGTTCAAAAATTATACACCACAAAATACTGATAAGATAACCGATAAACAAATAACCTACGATCACGATGTAGAGAAGATGTATCTTCTTTACATCGTGCCTACTACCTATATACACATGTTAAATGTATATAAATTAATAGGTTAATAGATAGCGTTGAGTTGCATGTGTACAAATAGCGTACACTTAGGGTGTAAGTCTTCTTAGTACTCATCCAGCCCCAGCCAAAGTGTCCAGTCCTGTGTAGTATTTTATGGTAGGAACCATATTAATTACATTAACAAATAAACAAGTAATACCAACTTGAAAAAATAATGTTACGAAGTCAAAAAATAATAATTGAAACATCCGAGGGATTAATCAACAATCAAAAATAGACTTAATAGTGATAATTTCGGGTCGTATAAATAATATTATGCAATAATATACTTTGAAATAATTTAGCTGGGGTAAAATAGTATACACATTCAGTACAACTGAACGTTACAAATACAAAGGAAGTAAACAATTTTATTACATTAAACCTGCTCAGCTGAAAGAGAGAATTCAAGTTTTCAAAATTGGACTTACTTGTGTGAGTTAACAACACAATTTGGTTTCACACTACTTTGACATTCAAACAAACAAAGGAACAAAACACGACTAAATACGCTCGACGGAAAGCTACTGTAAGTAGTACCTATTGTTCTCTATGTACTTAAATTAACACAAGATAACACATACTACACGTATAAAATAATGTAAGTACATCTTTAAAATGTTATAGACTAAGTTTTCCTAATAATGACTTTCTAACAGAGATTAACGATATGTTCCATACATTAATGACCGAAAATAAAATTTTGTGTGAACATACGTGTTATAGGTATGGTGAAAAAGGAAACATTTCATCATTTTGCACATTTTAAAACAAATTGAAAACAGGTTTTAATATATTTCATCAAACCTCTACTCAATGAGTAAGCACTAAGACTAAGCAGTTATTCAGTTTGATAAACTATTTTATGTTAGCCATTAGGAATTACAATAATTACAATTAATCTTTACATTTGTGAGCTTTGGGAACGTATACGGAACATATAACTTCATTTAAAGTGTATTACACTTAACATTATAGTACGAAATGTAATTCATAACAAATTAAGAATAATCACCTATACATTTATTTCAAGAATACAACGAGATGCAAACAAAAGGATTAAATATCAACATTTAAAAAATAATAAGCTACAAAATTAATTATAAAATAATGTTAAAAATGATATGATTATAAGTCTACTGTAAATACATAAGAATATACATTTAATTTATGAATTAGTAAACTAAATAAATATGATGAGCAACGTAGATAGGTATATTAATAGTTATATTATAGTCTCGATATTAATAATAAAATTAAAATATTAATATCAATAGCTATTATATTTGCTATTTAAATTCATTATCTACATGCATGTACAAAATACTATTATTTTGAGCTTTTAACAAGCCATACAGATTTCCATTTTGGGTTTTTCCAGTGAGGTCGGGAGTATTTTGGTCATGCTCCGTTATCTTAAATGTATTTAGAATATCATGTGGTGCGTGAAATGTCGTGTAAACAAAAAAATATATATGGATTTCAATTAGTAGAAAATACGACGAAAAACGGACAACGGTTTACATCTATGATACTCTACTCTCACGCATACCTATTAAACAATATTTTGCTTAACAAAACAATTAGCAAAGAAATTTAACCGGAAATATGTTCTAAGAAATTAAAATAAAATATTTTTAAGAAACAATTACTGTGGCTTACTAGTATAAATGCATCCGCTAAATGCTAAAAATAAAATTAGCCAAATATCCTGAAATGGTTTTTTATCTTACTATCTAAAAATAAATGCTTAGTTAATTAGACCTAAATAGTACATTTTTATTATTTATGGTTTTTCGATAAAAGTCGGTGTACAAAATTAACTGTTTAAGTCTTAGATAATTTAACTGATTTTTATTGTAATATTAATAGAGTATTAATATCAAACTGTAATCATTTAATATGATTTCGACTAACTAAATTGATATGTTATCAAATTAAATAATGTCTATATCAATATTATTAGATAATTTTATTTCTAAAGATATTCCTGAAAGTGTAATGAATTAAGCAGAAGTATGCTAAGTAAAAATGTAATCTATCATTATTATTCAAAAATATCTATGAATTTTCTTCACACTGAATATTGAAAATACAAGCATTGTTGTTGTTACAAAAGTTTCCATAACACGAAGAAAGACGAATAATTGTTTCATTTTAAAACTAATTTATTCATTGCACCACCCAGATTCTAAAATTAATTCATTTATTTAACTGCGATATTAAGTTAGTCCATATTAATAAATTATTATAAATCATTTTTGGATAACAATTTACACAAATAACTACCTATAAGTACATGATAAGACATAGTTCAGGCCTTATATTTTTGTATCTATTATAAAAGTCTGAAAATTATATAAGCAAATAATTGTGATCATGATATTATACATTAAACAAAATAAATGGTAGGTACTTTATGTAATAAATTGAATTATGACCCTAAAATAAATAATTAACTTCGAGTTTATTAAACTACTTTAAATTAAATTAATTTAACGATATATACGATGTTTCTTATTACTAAGGCATAATCTAATAATTTAAACTTAAATAGTTGTTCTTTTAGTTTACGTATGATAAAATGTATTTTAAGGTTTCGGTCACTTAAAATATATGTAGTTCAAAATAAATTTTTGTACTAATTAACATTTTTTATTGTATTGTTTTTTGCATTGATGCCATTCAATATCAAACTTATATAAATATTATATTTATTTGTTTACGTATATGATTCATAATAATTTAATAATTCAAACATAACAACATTTTGAATTAAAAAAATGAGTATTAATACAAAATACAATGCAATAAATCGCTGGTAAAAGGTACATTATGTAAATTAAATCGATGAACTATTTTACTAAAAATTAACGAATGTAAAATATAATGCCACCGTGGTATTACAATTTACAATATAGTAAGTTATTATATCGTACTTTTAAAGTAAAAAATGTGAAAACTTTGCATCGTTTCTACAATTATCTCTGTTTAAGTTTATAAACAATATAATTAATCAACTGAATAAAAAAATAGTACCTTAATCGTTCAATACGTCGTCCATAAAACAAGATCGTTCTATGTTTTTTGTATATTATGTTTTATAACAATCAATATGAAATTAATTTAATTATCTATATATATTTGCATTATAGTGTTATAACAGACCTACGAAGTTGGATGTCATGCAAATCATCTAAAATTATTTTGTCATAATGACTTTTTTTTAGGGCTTTATAAGTACCTCAATAGGCCCATTTTTGAGTTTAATATTATGTTAGGTTTATTTTCACAACCTTTCTCCCATACAAAAGTTATGCGTATACCATTGGTAAGTTTTAGTATCATACTTTTAAATTTCAAAAATAATTTACTAGTATTGTCCTGGCATATTTTTACAATTATCTCTGTTTAAATTTGAAATAATATATCCGAATAAGAGAAGTGGTAAAACATTTAACACGACTTCCAAAAAACTTTCTCACGGAACTTTTCCAAAATAATACTATTTATACTACGCGTATGCCACTGACATTTAATTCACTCGAAACGAATTTGTATTTTGTAAAGAGAATTAATAATGATATTTAAAACAGTCGGTGTTTCGTAAAAAATATTGAACACCTAAAAAGCCTAAAAAATACTTTGGAAATTATATCATGTTTAGTTAATGCAAATATGAATATTTTGTGAATAATGCAAGTCCCAACAATTATTCATTTTTTAATGACATCAAAAAACCAAATCGATTTCCCTGAAAATCTTTTGAATCGTTTCCTTTTCACCCCATATAGAACCAAATAGACCCAAATTGCTAGAATACACCATCAAAGTATAAAGTCAGAAGTTTACTGCTTCTAAAAGTAACATCAACAAACACATAAAAAACATATATAAACGTAAAACCAATACATCCATTGCTTAACTCAGAACCTAAATTGAAAAATCATGGTAAAGTATTTTATAAATATCTAGAAAATAATTATTAAAACCATAATTTTTATAATAATTATATAAGAAACTATTTAAATATTTATTTTTACCATTATATGCATTATTTTCTTTAACAAATTATTTAAATACAGACAAATCATAAATACAAGACTATGATATTTTGTTTATAAATTTAAATATAACAACAAATATAAAAACTCACGGACTTGGTTTTTATTTTATACATTATATTATTGAATTTATTTTAACAAATATTTTTAAATTAAAACCTATGTATAAATTAGTACGTATTTAGGTCTGCTTGTAAATAATAATAAGTTGTAGAAATGCCCATAAATAGTATAGGTTTTATTTTACTCTTTAAGTATTTTAGTGGCATCCACCTTGACAAAAAACTAAATTGGTCAAACCATATAAAAATTAAACTTAAATTAAATTTAAATTTACGTCTTCATTCTCTTAGAAATCTATTACGCTCCAAAATTCCACATAGAACCAAAATTCTAATATATAAACAAGTTATAAGACCAGCCATGACCTACGGCATCCAAATTTGGGAAGCAGCTAAAAAGTCAAATATTAATCTACTCCAATCCTTCCAGTCTATAATCTTACGCGTCATCACAGGTGCTCCTTGGTTCGTCAGCAATCAGTCCCTCCATAATGACCTGAAAATCCTAACTCTTCTTGAATTAGCCTCTCAATCCTACAAAAAACTACACACAGCCATAATTAACCATCAAAATCTACTAATTCGATTAAAACAACGTTGGCCCAGAGATCTACTAAATTAAATTAACATTCTGATGAGTAGAATGACTTTTTGAAGTGGTGTCAATGGACGCCCCCTTCTCTCAAGCCTTCATGTTCTTTTCGTTTTCGTTTAAGCTTTCATAATTTACTTATTGTATTATGTTATGTATACAGATTGTAAATATTAATTTAATAAAAAATAAAAAAATAAAAATAAAAAAAGGATTTTATTATTTACTAATAATAAATTATAAATTAACTAAAATATATTTGATGATTTTCGGGTAACTTCCTAGTTGTGTCCTAATTCTCAAATTACCAACAAAAGGTGGTTAAACTAGTTTCAAAAGAACTTGTTTCGGTGAGTAAATAACTATCAAATTAAGGATTGGGTCTAAATGAGCAGTCAGGGACAACTGAAGTTCCATACGACTAGAGTGCTGCACTTTTCTTAATATATCAGCAGTCATCTGAGTTTGGGCACATGAGCTGAATTCCATATCCACTTCAATGGTTCTGAGAAGTAGCTTTTGATCGTATCGAGTCTCTGACTATGGAATAAATCATAGACGCATAATATAATATATTTTGGTTTGAACTATATGTCACAAATCAAATGTATTACAGATAGTAGATAATTTTTCAATTTACAAACATTCTTAATTTTTTTAGCAATATGTTATAAATAGAATATGTATCACATAATTGTTTTCGTTGGTATTATGTAGATAAGTAATGTAATATGTTTAAAAATTTTAAAAATTGAAATGTCCAGGATTGTAGCGGTTTGTTATAAGCTTCGACTGATATCTATATTTGCTCTACAACCACCAGTCCACAGACCACGGCAACCAATACCAACTCGATACCCCGCGTGCCTACCTATAACGAAGAAGAGGGAGGTTGTAGAGTAGTCGCAGTGGTATCCACCGTACCACACTGTACCACTCAGGGGTTATCTGTTTCTCGTCATTTAATTCGATGAACCATAAGTCCAATGTGAATGGCATGATGTGTTTTATTATTCTGGGCATGAAAAGCTACACGCACATAACATATATACCATGTATAAATATAATTTATTTTACTCTTTAATGTTTGATGTATTAGTTTGAGCATGTAAATATAAATCCATGTAATGAGTTAAAATAATATAATATGCCTAACTTTCAAACAGGTGGATTTATTTATTAAACAATATCGTGTCACCGCCGACGACCCCCTACCGGTTAGGTTTATATATAATATATATATTATATCCTAGTTATATCCTAGTTAGGAAATTACATCTAATTATACTAGTGTCCCCATTATTACAACTATTGCAGTCACCTAGTCATAAAAGTAAATTTATTATTATTATTATTATATAGACTTAGCCTTGAAAACCATTAGCAGATTTAAAAATTGTTATTATTTTATTGTTTTGTTCTTTTAGATTTTTGTTCCTGATTATTAAAAAAAAAAATTGGAATTGTATATAAATGTTGGCTCCAAAAAGACTTACCTTCGAGATATTCTTGATCATATTTTTCACCAGTAATAACTACTAGCGATATTTTAAAAATTATGGCTTTTATTTTCTGACACTACACAAAAAATAAAACAAAAACACACATAATTTGTAAATCACTCTATATAATACTCAAATCTTTTATTTTTATTTTTAATTTCCTATTGTGTAGAAAGAACAATTTTTTTTGTTCATTCATTAAGTATTTCTATAAAATAAGGAAAAATGTTGATTAAACACTCAATGTTGCTTTAATCTTTTTACGACCAACGTTAATGTTGATGTTGTTGTGAATGAATAAATGTACTTCTACTAGAAAAAAAATATTTTTACAAACATCTAAAAACAAAGGAAATATAATAAAAGTTCATGATTTCTAAAGTATAAATACAATGTAAATAGTTAATTGATGGATATTAAATATTTAAATGTAATATAGCCAACAAATTGTATTATTATGTCTATAGAATGCTAACAAAAATATTTGTTGAACATATTAATTCACTATCGTTATTTTTTTATTTCAATTTAAACAAAAAAACAAAATCGATTTTATCGAAAATTGGTTTCAAGTTTATATTCTCGTTTTCCGTAATCTGTTCTTAGTATTCCCCGATATTTCAAAAAAATGTCCACAATGTACCATAACAACAAGATCCAATTTTGTACCAGAAACAACCCTCAATGTTGAATATTGAATCATTTTTTATGATCCAAAACGTGATGACTGATGATGAAACAGACACAAAAAATGCTGCTAAATCCTGAATATTTGTAAGTTAATGTTTATTTTTCTAAAATTAAAAAATATATAATAAAATACTACATTAAGTGTTGACATTTTCTTAAACATAATACCTATTTATAAAAGGCTCTTAATTAATTGGGTATAACAGTGATTGTCTAGATGTACAAATATGAATTACCTCTTTTAATCTTAATTAATCGTTAACTCTACTAATACATAATATATTTGAACTTGCTTGTCTAAGTCGAACATTATGGTAACAAATGTTTTTCTATTAAAACTTCCATTTTAAGTTATAACAAAACCCAAGACCACGCCCGACTGTCGATGGTCGGTTTCCATTTCTAGAGCTTACATTTTACTATCTACAATCTACATATATGTATATAAGAAATACTCTCTCACGTCTATTCTAGATTACAATGTAGACGACGTATTTTAACGTTTGTACCGACCACCATTATTGGAAATTTTGTTTGAAGATCTTTATTTTCGCATACATATTTTCATTCTATCAAAGACTGCTTGCTTATGGATATTGAACCATTGTTCGAATCCATGACGAAACATTTCGTTCTCGTGTTGGGTCCCTTGGCAAAAGAAAAATAATGTCCCGAAATCGGAAATTGTGTAAGCCACAATTATTTCAAATACATAGAAGCCAGCAAAAAAATATTAATTAAATAGAATTTAATAATTAAAAAATATAATTTGACTTAGAATTTGTATTGATTTAGTTGCCTACTACAAATGGCGAACCGAAACAAGGAATTTTTGTCATGGGAAACATGAGTCTCTATGTCATTATATACGTAATAATACTGATCGTTAATTTTTTTAAATCAACATTATCGTAATAAAGTTATAAGTTAGCGACAACTGCAAACTCGTAAAGATTAATGGCATTTAAATTAATAATTATTAGTAAATACTAATCGTCGAGTGTATTAATTATGCAACACACATTATTAAGAATAATAAACAAATACATGGTGATCCATTAAAGTGTCTACACTTATTTTTTCGGAAATGTTTTTTTTATAACAGGGTTCGGTGACATTGCAAGACAATTTTTTTGAACAAATGTAATATTTCGTTTTATTTTTTTATCTTTATAATTGTTTACTTTTTTTAATGACATTATGACAACATACATTTATCATTTCATACTCGGAAATAAGATATTATTTTAAGTATTTAAATACACACAATTCTAATTTCGAACTACCCATTAGTTTATTATAAATATTAAATGTTTCGATGAGAAGATGGCTTAGTAAGATGGCACAGGAAAACTACCAAAAAATGTTGGTTCACTCTTCTAGGTTTTAAATACTTATAAGTTATAACTTTAAATTAAACACTAGATCAAATTAAATTTGTATACATCGATGTACTATAAAAAATAAACTGATTCAAAATATTTAATTAATGATATATGTTGCCATTCAAAAAGTAAAAATTTAACTAATTGCAGAAATATAAATTGTTTTCAATGTCGTGTCATCTAACTATGTTGAATACTTTCAAAACAATGACTGCAGACCTTTCCTTGTATAATATATTAGTACCTACTTACAATATTACGAGTACAATTTAAAACAGTTAACTACCTACCACTTGACACTAAATACCAACAGACCATTTATAGGTTATTTGAAATTGAATACGACCACAGACACCGTGATTTAAATCAATCGTATTATATTTTTATAAATATTCTTAGATGAATTCTTTTTTATGCTATAAGTTATTTTAAATAATATTATACACATTCATATGAACTGAAGTAGTTTCAGAAACAGTAACACCTATGTAATTTTTTTAATAAACAAAAACAATTATTCATTTATAGATTTATTTTCTATTAGTAAATATAAACTCCATTCCAACTCTTTATAAAAAAATGTATTAACAAGATGATACTGATAAGTATTGAATAATAACAGAGAATAAAAAATGATAAATTATAACGATTACCGTTACTGCATCAGTAGCTTACAGAAGATAATATAAAATTTATTAGGTAATATTTTACATAAAAGAAACCATTTTTTTTTTTTTGCGACAAAAGAAAAATCCTCAAGGGCCATGATTTAACCTCTTTTGGGCTTCATACGGTGTATGAAGATTACCACACTTGTATTAATGTAAGTTAATATTATACTATATTATAATATCTATGTATAAATTTAGAGTTAAACAAGTACTTTTGGGTTTAAAAACGAAAGATACATTTTTTTTTTAAAAAAACAGATTAAAAAAAGCGGGTAAGTGGATGTCACTCTACCATACATTAGGTGTCTAGAAGGTCGCTGTAATGGATGGTATTAAATTTGAATTCAATGATATAATATTATTGTATACGAAAGACGATTCTGAGCGAGACGGTATGTCAGTCTAGGATATTTTATATTGTTATTACTTAAATTAAAGTTGAATTAATATTATTCTCAAATTATCAGTGACGGTGGAAAATATTTTATATACTTATGTAAAATTGGGCTGTCTTGTAACGGAATTACAACAAAATGACTAAAATCGTTATTTATTTCTGTGTTAAAAGGACGTGATACCCGCATGTGTTGTCTCCGTCTTACAAGTGCATGCCATAGCAAATTTTACGCTAAGCAGAACACGTGTAGCTCCGTTAGTTTAAAAATTAGTGCGAATTGACCTCTTATAAAATCTAAAGGTAAGATTATTATCTAGTCAACTTCATAGGTGTTTTATTATATTTTAATTTTAACGCGAGTTATGAGTATTTTAAAATTGTAAATTTATACATCTTAAAATACTCATAACTCGCGTTAAAATTAAAATATAATAAAACACCTATGAAGTTGACTAGATAATAATCTTACCTTTAGATTTTATAAGAGGTCAATTCGCACTAATTTTTAAACTAACGGAGCTACACGTGTTCTGCTGAGCGTAAAATTTGCTATGGCATGCACTTGTAAGACGGAGACAACACATGCGGGTATCACGTCCACTTAATATGTTATTTCGTCTAAATTTGAATTTGAAATAACTATACAAAGTTGAGTTTATATTTATTTTTAGATTTTCAATTCTTAGCTTTAAAAATTAAACATTTAATACATTTTTAACTACAAAATCATTTTTGAATTTCCAATTTTATAAATGTTGTCAAAATTCAACTTTAAATGTATTCAATTTTCACACTTTTTTACCCAAACAATAAAATTGTATTGATATTTACAGAAAAAAACTAAAAAAAAATGAAAATAGAAAATGTCCGTAAACAGCTCGAAACGAGTCAAAATATTTTGCAAATCTTAATAAGTGTATGAATTGATACTATAAACATATGGAATAAATTCCAAGTATCTACAATATAATTCGTTTTTGAATTACAACAAAATTATAACATCGCTATAGATGTGATATCTAGTGACTTTTTTCTTTTGATAAAGGTAGACAAATTTTTAAGGAATCTTGTATTACATTTTCAAATTTTAGATTGGAAAAGAACAGTTTTCATAAATTTCTAACTTAAAATAATTTGCAGATTTTCGTATATTTTACTTATTTTGTCAAAATTTGAAATTCAGACACTCATAAACAATATTTCAGACTTTCATTCAACTTTTTTTTTTAATTCCCACTAACAAAAATTAATGATGAGCCTTGTAATATATTTTCAAGTTTTTTGACTGAGCTACCATTTTTTTTTATAGATATGAAACGAAAAAAAAATTAATAATAATCGAAAATTTCATATGACACATTTCATATTTGACATGCGTCAAAATATTTTGAAAATTGTATGGTGTATAGAAAATGCCATCACAAATATTCAGTGAAAATTTTATGTATCTATATTCATTTTTTTTAGAGTAAAACTAAAAACCAAAATCAATTTTTTCAAAAACTGTGTTTGCACAAAAATTCTCGTTTTCCCTTAAATTGTTGTTTGTTTTTCTTATCGCTTTTGAAAATTATTTTACCTCAGGAATCCACCTACTAGATTCACATTCCTACTAGAAAAGTCACTTTTCTACTTCCTTAGTTGTTGTTGAAGAAAATCTAAGCACTTTTACTGCAAAAATCCTTGAATATGGCCAGGAAGGCTTTCAAACATGTTTCATATTTATTGATAACAAAATTATAGAGTTGTTTACCTCAAATATCATAATTATTAGTATATTTAAAAAAACAGCCAGTTAACTCAACAGTCTCAGCATGACCACTAATCAGTGTTTGAGATTTTTCTGACAATTATACACTAATTTTAAAAATATTTGGATATAAGGTTTAATACTTGTCAATACAGATACATGTAGAATAGGTACAATTTCAAATATTGATACATGTATACAAAAATTGTTTAAATAAATAGTTATAAAATGTAACTTACAACAAATAAGAACATTATTAAGTGATAATTCGTTAATACTCTTATCAATGTTATGGAAAACATTGTTAAGTAGGTATTCTATTGAAATATTTATCTATTTACCGTTGGAAACAATCAATACTATTATCTCTTGTCATTATACTATCGACTATAAAATATTAATTTTTAATAATACAAGCGTGTTTAAACCATTTTATTAATATCTCAAATAATTAATTATAACTTGTCATTGTTTTGTCAATCTTGTTCAGTGTGCTAATTTATAATTTCATAAAAATTCTACACGCTTTTTTCAATAAATGTTACTTTAAAATTCAAACTGCACACGTATTCACATTTTACATTGTACAGTTAGTACTAAAAATATTAAAATTTTTATTTGAAGAGATATTAAAATTGATTGGACAGAGATATTGCAAAAAGAAAAAAAACTGGGGAAGTAGTTACTAGTTTTGCTGATTATATTTTTCTATTGCACCTCGTTGTCATTAAGCAGGTCACCGTATTAGAAAATTATAATTTAAGTTAAAGTATAATAATATGGTCAATAGTGTCTGTGAATAGTATTTTCTGAACCATAACGAAATAATCAAAACTGTTTGATGGTAAATCGATGTTATAAGTCCGAATACAAAATTTCAACATTTGAACTTAACCACTTATTAAGAAAAATCCTGAATATGTATTTTTATATTTTTTTACTGCGTCAGTTTATAAGGGTAATAGTATTTTGAGAATCAGAACAAAATAACAAAAACCGTTTGATGACAAATCGTTATTATACATTTGAATTTATGAATATACAAATGTCGATTGCAACAATTTAACTTCAATCACTTTATAAGAAAAAAATTCTGGATAATATGTATTTTTATATTTTTGTATTGATGTACGATTAACTTGTAATGTACCTTATATTACATTTTCAAGTTTTTTTACTCACAAACAAATTATATGTCACAAATCACATCGAATATAAGCTAAAAAAAAATGTTGACAATTTATTACTAATACAGAAATAGTAGACATTTTTGATTATTATTATACTATGTCTATTTAATGCTAAAATAAATATTTGGTTAAAATTTAAAGTCCTTATAGCTATTATTATTAAAAATATAACAATAACAATTCGTCGAAAATTGGTTAATTTGACACCATAGGCCATCCTTCATCATGTTTACGGCTCCTAAAGTTGACGAGGTAATTATTACCAACAATTATTGATAACTTTAAATAAAAAAAGATAGGTAAGATTGCTGAAGACTATTAATTATTTGGTGAATCCGTCTCGGTCAAATAACGTGAAAATCTAGAACAATGGAGCCCCTCTAAACCACCTATGTTAGCTATTATAGTTGAGCAAGCTACTGGCATTAATGAAAGAGTTTTCCATTAATTTGTACCAATATAAACTTTGGTTTTAGTAGGTATGCGTTCTGGGTACGCGCGATACGAAGTTAAAAAAATGTTACAAACACATTCTAGCTCACATTCTTACCATTTTCAAATCACACATATATCACAAAGACAGCACCGTTCAGAATTGCTTATTAAAAGTTAATAACTTGGTATTAACTATTTAGGTATATAGGTATATATATTTTTCTTGGGTGAAATTCATATCAACTGTTGCTACAAATCACAATATATTAAAAGTATATAGATAAATTACATTTTATACTAACATCTATTTCACATATATTGTTTTGAAGTTTGTTTTTTTTTTAATCTAACATCTGCTATACCTACCTAATAATTATATAGCCACCTCTTCATTCCAATGTACCATATTAAAATAAATTAAATTTTGAAACCAGTTTTTTCAAAACAGGTACGTTCAATGTATTTTTATTAAAGCGTTTTGCGATTTTAAGTTGATTAGTTTCAAAAACTAGGAATACAATAAAATATTTAATAATACAACCATAATCTAAAATAGAAATAAAATATACTACTGCAAACACAGTTATATAATTTAGTTGGTGACAAAAATATTTAAAAAATGTGTGCAGTAAATTTGGGAATTCTTACAAATGTTTTTTTTTTCAGTATCATAATTATTTATTAGACTACATTATTATGCATTTACTCGCATTTGTTAGAAATAATTTATTATAATTATTATATGCATGTATGGTTCCCTAGTTTAAATTCCTAACAATAATATAAAAATTGTTTTGATAAAAAATAATGGAATAATTACAACATTGTTTTTAATAAATTGTATTATTAGTTGCTTTTTTTTTAATTGCCGCTATTATTTAATTAAATCGGTTCAACTGTTCGTAAGTATGATCGTTTTATTTAAGATAAATATCAACTTAATGAAAATAAATTTAATGAAATTTGATTGAAATAAACATAATAAATATTTTATTTCATAATCCAGTGTTACCACAAATGTATTATGAGTTTTTTCTTAATCTCAGACATTATTTAAATAAATCGGTTAAACCGTTAGGTATGATTGATTATGATCGTTTCATTTAAGGCAAGTATCATTTCAATGAAAATAAAGAATCCCGGATAAGCTAATGCAAGGTAATAAACATGGTGTACATTTTATTTCATAAGCCAATGTGTTAATTGTTTTGAACTAACCTGCCACTGTTACTCTATTCATCGCATCCAAGTGTCGAATAAAATAAATACATCATAAAACAAGAAAACATTTTCGGAAAAGGAGGAGATCTGTTTTAATACGTCCAGGTTTGACTAAATGAATTAATTATAGAAACTCTATAGGTTCGCTAAAAGTTTTAATTTTAAATATAAGCATTTTTTCCCAATTATAAATCATATTGAGAATACCATAATAATATAGTCAGTCCATATGATTTACAGCACTATTGTAGGGTATTTATGAATCTTTCATTTAACTAGTTCCTGAAGCCTGGCACGTGTAGCTATGACACAAACCGAAAGGATTACATCTGTAGGTTAATCTAAATTTCAGCAGAAAAGTTTTGAAATATTGAATTTATTTAACTTAAAAAATTGTTTTGCTCAATGGTCTGTTTTAATACTTTTTAAATAACGCTGTCGTTGCTGTTTATCTACACTCATTCATTAAATTGTTTTGTTGATGGTTTTGTATATAATAAAATATATTTTCTGTGTACGATTAAAGCATGGTCCCAATTCATTAAATTTAACTCTTCCAAATAAAAAATTCAATGTCTGAAAAGAAGTTAAAATTAAATTAAAAGTAAATATAAATAACTACTTTTAGTGTAGGTAATATATATTTTAGTTTGTTTATTTTCTTCTTTTTTAAATGAATAATAATAATTGTTTCAATATAAATATGGTTTGTGAAGAAATTATTTTTTTTACTCTAATAGATAATTTATAATTTAAAAGTTTTTGAAAAACATTTATTCGATGGATATTGTTATATTTTGTAATAATAGCACACAATTGTTATTTAAAAAAATAAATTATAAATTAGATTTTTCCATTGTCATACATATCAACATACTTTTTTCATGGTACATGCGTATATAGTTTTATATTTAATTCCAACATATTTGATTTAATTTTAATGAATAAAATATAAAAATATATTAAATAGAATTATCGTTTTAAATGTCCACAATCATTGTTTCGAAATTCCAACATCTTTGAAAATATTTTTTTACATAAGTGATTTTATTTTATTTTAAAACAACATTTCTAAAAAAATTATGTTTTTTAATTTTTTTATTGTTATTATTTTTTAAGTTTATACTTTTTCAATTGTATATTCCAAAGTAGAATTTCAATTCTAATTTTCATATATTAAATGACTGACATCTCCCATAATGCAATAATATGATCATATTATAATAAAGTTTATGTACATACATCAATATGGAATCTTTTATCTTTTTATGGGTATAATATCAAACACTATTAATAACAAAAGAGAACCTAGTTATGCAGTTTATGTAACTTATCTTCGTTGTCCAAATCATAAATCCGTACAAGGTAACTTATTACAATAACGTCAGTTTATTTATAAATGATCCACAATGACAATATATATGTATAATGATTATTACTGGTATAAAATAGTGATCTATTAAAAAAAAGCAAAATGTATTGATATTATATTGCGTAATACATACAAAGGAAATGGCTCCCTATTTGTTGGTACCTAACCATTCATGTAAGATATTCATAACATTTTTTTTTTAAATTACCAAGTTAAATTATTTGATTTTAATATTATATAATGCCATATTAATATAAGAAGCCTTGCAAATAATTTTCTTTGAGAGGTAAAAATAATCAGACATTTACAACAAATATGATTTAGTAAAAATTAAATACAAAAATCTATGTATAATTGCATAAGATTTTTATAGACCCATGTCTGATGAGTAACGGCGATCAAATAAATTATAAGGCACATGATCGGACCAGTCTTAATTTGTCAGTGTGCACTGCGATTTATATTATAATATGTTGTTTAAAAGCGGTAAACGACGTACCGCCATCATACGGGTGCCTTATAATATCCGTTCTGTAACTAATCAAAAATGTGTCAATACGAGTTTTTTAAAAATATACATGGATTTTTTTACTTAGTACTACAGATAAGTATTTATTTGTTGACAAGTTGTATAATAGTATAAGACGTGTACAATTGTTGTACTACATAATGGCCAATGAAGGTACCACCATGTTGTACTTAAATTTTATACGAGATGTATATACCCCTACAGCAATCACTCATTATTAAAAAAAGAAAAATAGTTGTCTAAAACCATGATGTAACCTGTTTTATAAAATAAAAAATAGTATTCAACTATTTCATCAACTCCAAAAACGGACATTATCCACTTTAAAACAATCCTAAATAGAACACTGTGTCGTAATTTCAATGTTTTAAAAATGCAACGTACCTAGTAATCAATTAATAATATTGGCATGAAACACTTTATTTTATGGTAAGTACATCGTACAGTATACGAAGCAAGTGAATTTTTATCACACACAATTCAAATACCAGAATGGTAAGACCAATATTTGGATACCTACTAATATTTATAACCAATAAATATTATATGATTACAACATAATACATTTAAAATCGAACACACTAATTTAATAGATCAAACTTAATTGAAAATAATTTACAACATTTTAAAAATGATATCAATATTTCCAAAAATGACTTATGATAAGTATATCTATTGTATTTTTATAACCTTCAAAATATTCTAACAAACTATGGGGGGGACATAAAAAAAGAAAATGTTGATAATTTGTTTTTAAACATATTACAGTACGATGATAACATCAACCTGTACCAATTAACTGAGAAATAAAATCATTTTTTTCCGTATAAACATTTCTTAAATGAAACTTGTACAACTATCTCATGCACTTAGACTTACCCATGAATAAGTACCCTCTGGAACACACATTGTAGTTTTGATATCCTTAGTTTCAAACTCTACTTTAGTGCCAAGGTGTACTTTGTACTTGTTCCATGGTAAACACATTTCAAATACTTACAACTTCATATAAAACGTCTGGTACACACCAAAATGGCAAAATGTTATAACTTGGCGTTATCTGCATTACAGCGTGCAGAAAATAAATAAATATATGTACAATCGATTCTGTTTTTATAATCGTCGATATCCTCTTTTTCTTATATAGTCATATGTATCTCAATCTAAATTATTGTCCAACTGCCAAAATAAATATGAAAAGGTAGGAAATAACAGAAAGGACATTATAATAGTCAGTATTATAATCAAGAACAGCACCATACACTCAACTCGGAAATTCTGTTATAATTATCATGTACTATGTAGGTAACCAAAGTATAAAGTACGACATGACATAATTTATTTTTGAGTACAAAACGATTGTTATTGCAGCTAACATATTAACAATACATTGTTGGATGATCTGAGAGGATTTTACCAATTTTGGTCTCAGTTAACTCGAAATTCTTTAATACTTTCTTATAAATTGGTGATTTTTTGCATTTATAAACTATTTGTTTACTTAATACTGAACAATTTCAAAATCCCTTGTCTAATTAAAATAATCAAATTCCAATTTATTTAGATGTTGGTATCAAAAAGCGTACCCTACCCATATTGGGTCTTATATTAACATATACGGATATATTAGTATAAAACCCAATATGATTAATAAATAATAAGCTTTATTCAGTCTAATTAATCCTATCCAGGATATGTATTATAATAAGTCTAAAATACCAGTTATGTACAAAATATAATTTAGTGCCCCAAATAATAATGATAATTAATTATTTTAAAAGTTATGACTTTTAAACATTACAATTTATTTAATTTTATAAACAACTACTTAATTTAAATTAAAATCTGAAGAAACCTAAAAAAATATGTTTTTTAAAAGATATTACAAGACTAAGTTTAAAATGGTTTCACAGTATTATACAAAAAAAAAAAGTCGTAATAACAAGTCATAAATTAAACCAAAACTGAAATCTACTTTACAAGTTTAAGAAAAACAATACTTTTCTAAAAGTTTAAGTGTTATTTACTCAGAAGTGTTAATTAACTGAAGTGTTTCAAAAGTTTTAGAGTACATGTCAAAAGTAAATAATATTATAAACAGGCTTTAAATTATCATATAACAAAAATCAAAAGATTATAAATATACATTTGGGTATTGTATAAATGTATAATACATGTTTCGCATCAACTATAATATCTATTTTAAATTGAAATCAATTTATGAAATATAAAAAATACAGAAGGTTATGGAATATAATATATTATATTGCATCCATTTGATAGATGTTGTACAATGTGAAGGTGCAATATAAAAACTACTATAAAATTTAACAAAATTAACGTAACATTGATTTTGTCGAACTCAAAACATTACAATTCTACTGGAATAACAAGGAATACTGTGAACTTGAAACTATTTGTTCTATTCTTATAATGATTAAACACAACACAATATACTAACATCAGTATATATATATATAGGGTAGTCAATACACAAAAAACGGAAGAACTTGTTAAATTTAAAAAAAAAGAAACACTGAGTAATACACTAACATTGACAATTAAATAACCGTACACGTTGTGAGGGATATTGAAATTGCATACTTATAGTAAAATTCTCAAAGGGTGAAGACGATTTTATGAATAAATTATAATAATAATTTGGTGAACCTCATAATATACTTAATTTTCCACGGTCCTTTAGATTAACTGTTTTAAATCGTTTTTAAGAAAAATTTAAATTTAACAATTATATTATATTTAAATGCATACCTATAGCCATAGAATAGTTGAATATAATAGGTTACATAATATGTTTTAGTGTATCTATACTTCATAATAGATACTGTATAAGTATGTTGTAAGATTTCAAAATATTTTAATATACAATTTTTTTTCACTATAAAAACTAACATGATTTAAAAATTAATGTTGATTATAAAAGAAACCAAATTTGTATTACCTATCGACAAAATAAAAACGCTATATGAGCGTAATACTACCACAAATACAGTTATTTATGATAAATATTATGATATTTTGATTTATATATTGTAAAATATGTATCAAGTGGACCAAAAAGTGTGGTTCATGCACATCGCAATTTAAACTATACTTGTGCAGTGTATAGAACACCATCTGAATTCCAGACAAGTTCGTACACGATCTATGCGTACCATTATAACACAGTACATAAATCGCTAGGTGTATGAAAAAAACAACAATTGCACCAAAACAACTGTTTTTTTTTTTTAAATTATTTATCTCGGAATTTGTGTTGTAATTAAATAAAACGTCTAATCCCGAAACCCCGAGCCAATGTGAAATGTTTCTAATATAGTTAGTTTTGTTTCGACCATACTTATTTGTCGTCCACCCTAATCACGTAACAACAGATTAATTTACATGCTAACGACTGCGAAGTCATTTAATCTCATGGCATAACGGGACAAAAACGATAATTGTCTCAAGAGTAAATTAATAGGTTTTCAATGGGAATATTATGTTGGTTAATTTACGAGAAAAGCATTAAAACTGTACAGCACGGTCTGTGCATACAGTTGCAAATTCAAGGCCGTTAACGGAGCTACAGGGGCACGATTGACTACCTACCAAAGTTATACGATAACTTATTTTTTTACATAAACATGTATTTATTTTCGTTGGGGTGTGTCTATAACTCGTAAGACTTTTTTGTTACATTTGGCATTAGTTTTTATGAATGAAATCATTCGTTACTATGATGACCGCGGTAATAAAACATTAAAAAAACATTTTTTTTTTTTAATTACCTCTCAATTAAAAATACATAATATTCACCATGTATAATGTATATATTTACAAACTAAAGATATGTTGGCAGGTTTAAAAAAAATCTATCGTTATCAACCTGGGGTTATAGTCATCTAAAGTATATCGTCACTGTTTTCGCATTAGCGAATGTCGGAAGCAAACCGCATAATACGAATAAGGACGAGTAACACAGATCAGAACTAAATTATGAATGGATGCATGCTATAACACTATCGGAAAAAAAATAAATACATACAGATTGAAAAAAAATTCAGCATGTGAATTTAATTACAAAACAAATATAATAAATTAAACATCGTACCAAAAGAATACATTCAGTTTACTAAATATTTTCTAAAACGTAAAAACATATAGGCTCCTATCATATATATACTCCTATATGTAAATAATGAAATTTAATGTATATTTTAACATGGATTAAGATATATCCAGAGAAAATGTGAATATGATTAAACTCGTATTGTATACCATTTTAATATTATGATTCAATTTTTGTGCAATAAACTAATTTTGACATAATAATAAATTTTAAAAATGAAAGAAAATTTCATATGAAAAGAATATAAATTATATGTAAAAAATAATGTAAAGAAAAGTTTTTTAGTAAATGTAAATCTAATGTAAAACTAATATAAAAAGCTGTCAAATAACACGTGGCTGGTGACATACATGCATTCATCAGTACTATAGAACTTAACGTAACAAATTTTATTAAAAATGAATTTTCATAATAATGGGTGCAACCTAATGATACATTATTATTTAATCCTTTATGAATAAATATTTTGTATTAAAAATTATTTAATGTTGTCTAGAACTTAGTTTTCATTAATATCTAATGTTCTTGCTCAAAATTATTAAAATAAATATGAATAAATTAAATTTCAACTAATTAAACTGTCCACCATTATGTAATAATGTATAATAACAAACAAAACAAGAACACTAATAATAGTAGGTATAAACAATTTAAATACAAAATATTATGTATTAAACTCATAATAAAAATTAATAGCAACTGGATGCTGTAAAATAAAAACTACCATTAAGTTATAGATGTGTGATTTCAAATTTACTGTATTATTAATAACGATATTGTAAAGTCTGTTTAATTAAATTTTATCGTACATTTTAGAAATCCCGTCTTCGTGTTAAGCTTAAAACAATTATTATTGTTGACAATCTCTGTATTTAATCAAAGACCATAAATTTAAATGAATACTGTAATTTATTTAACGACACGCATTGTATTAATATATTTAATGTAAAAAAAATAAACTAACATTTAATACCTAAAAAACTAGAATAAAAACAAAAACTGGGTAAGTCACCATAGTTTATAGTAGGATTCGAGAGTAGGTCCTGGTTAGAGAAAAGTTAACGCAATGTACGTGTTGAATTAGAATTTGATGATAAATCATTCCATACAAAAATCGATTCTGATCTGAGATGTTGGGTTAGCCTCTAATTCTATAAGCATATTTTATGTTGAATTTGTTTATGTGAATATTATTTGTAATTGTTTTTTCTATTGTTGGACTAAATTTTCACAAAAATATCTCATAATATATTATATCTCATATTATAGAAAAATAATAATTATTATATATTTGTTATTTATATCACATTATCATATACATATTATTTTAATTCACTTAAAAGTTAATAATGCTTAACGTTCTACACTAAGAAGTTCTTGGTGAAAATAGCTTAACATTATTCAAAACATTTTGAAAATTGCATTAGGTATACAGTATACAATAATATAGTGATAAACTTAATGGTAATAAGTTTCAAGTATCTACAATTGATATTTTTTTGAATTAGAACATAATATTATAAAATCATTAGTAGAAAAATCGTTAACAGGTGTTAAGCGGAACGATGAAAATATTGGTTTTACAAAAATGTGTGTAATTTTAACTTTATTTTGCACCTATTGAGCTACTTACAGACATTTTATATTATATCATTTTTAAGTGTTTTTTGAAATTATTTGGCTGATAAATCATTTGATAAATCGTTTTATTGTCATGCGTGCAAAGATGGTTTAATTTTCAACGCTGCGGTCTAAGCGTTGGAAAATTGCCTTTTTCCGTCTAGAAGGCAGTAAATATTTATTTCTGCACAGAAAGCGAGAAAATTACTATCCAACATATACAATGTACTTATACTTATCGATTCGTTTTATCTAATATATATTATCAAATACTATAATATCTGAGTTACTCTCGTGGCGGTTCTATCCAAACTGTTTGGGGAATCCAAACATTGGGAACGGCAACCAAACGGCCCATCATGAATTACAACCGTCAGGCAATAACAATCAATATCGTGGTCCAAACAAAACATATTTACCATTGCCGTGGTATTATTGCTGAGGGGCAGAGGCGTGACAAAAAAATAGTATGTGCGAACCGCGTGGGAAGGCAATTTCAGTATTGGGCGAAATGCAGCCCTTGCCCGAGGCTCTAAGCCGCACACGTCGTCGCCAATGACTGAAATAGCTCAGTTTCCGCCCTTGCCACACAATATACTACCCACGTCATATAGGTAAGTTTCGTACAGAGATTTGAAAATATCGAAAATAATTTGTAAACAGTATTTTATTTTTATAAACATATATTAAAGCTCAAATCTTGATAAAAATCATCAAAATTATAAACGCTTCTGAATTATTTTATACCATGTATAAAATGGGTTTTATTTAAATTTTAAATTCCATTATCTTGACCAATACCTACTCAAATAAGAGGTACATTAAAAACTTATTATATATTCCACAGAACGAAACACCAAGTGTTTTTTGTTGAAAAAAATTTAATTCTGGTACAAATGAAATCGATGTCGATGAAAACTTCAAGAAAAATATTCTGGTTTCTATCATTTTTGTTTTTGTTTTTTACATTTTCCCGATTATTTTAAAAAATACTCAGAATTTTTATTTTTAACCCTCTTAAGTGCCGACCACTTCAAATTTTCTACCATAAACATCCATCAAATATTAAATATATAACTTGGTCATTTATAAACTGGCTATAAACTGGTCTAAAAAGTGACAAGTCACAAAAAAATTAAAAAACACACATTATTGCGAAAAGAAAACATTCATCATTTATCTCAGAATCTAAAACCCTAACATCTTAGTTATTTTAAAATAAATGTATTGAAGTTTTTTTTTTAAATAAACTTTATTGTTTGACATATTTCAAAGAAAACAGATTGAACAATAAATTAATTCACATTTGAATAACAGTGTTAATGTGAAGATTCAAGTTCAAAAAAATACACATTCATCATTTTTGTTTAGAAATCAAACTCGTTGTTTTGAAGTGTAATATTATTGAACTAGGTTTAACATGACATAAAAAAACCAATACCAAACCTATGACTGATTTTTTTCTTCAATTTAATTGATGTAGCTGAATGTGTCCATATACTGTCCAATGAGTATCCAAAAATTGATTTTAAAAACCGAAGAAGTCGCTCTACTGTATAATAATATCATCATCAACTTACAGATGCGGGCTTATGACGATAAGATATTTGCGTGCAGAATCACTAACCCACCTGACCACTGTCTACACTGTTTTTATACATAGATATACATTAAAATCTACAAGTATAATACATGAAAATCCTTTTAAGTTTTATTAATGCATATCATACATATACTAGATATGCATATAAATTAATTGTTCAAAATACTATTTTGAATTAGATAATATGTATAAAGCTCCGTACCTATCATAATAATATAAAACATGTACAAGTTACCATTAAAATATATACAATTTAAACAATATTCACTTTATTAAAATAATTAAATGTCAAATTTTGCAATTATGAATAGAGAAAATATGATAAAATATGTCATGTGGTACACATAATAACTAATAGGTACAAGTATGATAAGTTTCATACAACAAAAATGTTATAATAGTATCAAGATAATATTAATGTGTTCAATAAATTGCGCAAAGTTTAAAGTAGAGCTTTTATGACTAGAACTGATGAAAAAAAAAATTAGCTACATAGAAAAATATTTCACATTAGGCGAAAAAAATACATAGAAAATGGAAAGTTTCGCACTATTAAATTTGAAAGCAGTAAAGATTTTGATCTGGAAAAAATGTTTCCGACACACAAACGATCGAATAACTTAAAATGTTATCCATCCTTATAGCCTTCAAAGAAAATTTGACCCAAGTCTAAAACTATAAATCGTTAGTATGTTATTTTTCTAAGACCAAACTTTTTCGCATTAAATATCATACAAAAATATAAAACTTTCCGAGAATTCATTTTTTTTCCTTTACTGAAACAAAATATTTTGTTTATTTGTAAATATATCAATAATACTTAATACTCATGATATTTCAATTTTGCAAGTAAATGCATACACCATAGTTGTATAATATAATTGCAAAAAAAAAAACTAAGATCTTAAAAAAAAAAATGAAAACATATCATCTGAAACCATATACTATATAATTTAACCTGTCTTGTGTTTATACAGTTTTGGAAAAAATATGAAACAGAAAAATGTATTTGTAGTTAAATAAACTACATTAGAATCGAAATACATGGAATAATGTGACCCCAAATATACTTTAAAATAGTAAAAGAAAATCCAAACTCAAAAACTCTGCCATAAAAATCAACTGATATCAATATTTTCTAAGCTTTTAATTTACTCTGTTCCCTTCTCTCATTTGCCTGTAGGTACTTCCTTAGAAACTTTATTTTTACCTTTGTACCTGCAGTTTATCAGAGGCATTTTTTATTTTTTTTGCTGGAGTCTGTTTATTTGGTTATTAATTAAAATGTAAGCATGTGAATCAGCATCATAATCACGAGACACGTGAACATATTATATTACATACTGTGTCCTGTATTGTCACGGAGTCACACCAAAATATTGTCCAACTATAATTGTTCATTATTTTTAGTCTCTTAACTGAATTTATAATTATAACCATTTGGGCCTGCTACAAAAACGTGTACCGGATCGACCTTGTTTCTTGCGAACTCCTTGTACTTATTGGCACTTACAGATCACCAGTGAATTAAAACATGTTGCATTTACCAACTTTTCAATAAACATTACATTTTTGAATTTTTCTAGAAATAACAATGTGGTCAAGTAAAATTAAAAATCATAATCTTTTCTCATGTCTTCATTTGGCATTTTTATCCGTCACTTATACATATAGTAATATAGAGACAACATTATATACCTAGCTATAAAACTGCATAACAGAAGCTTGATGGGTTTATTTTATTTTCTACTTTCTACATCAGCTTATCAAATTTTTCATTCTCAGTGAATCGGAAGGACATTTGTGTTTGAAACGATGCAAGATTTTTAATGAATTAATTTTAATTGTTGATATATAATGTATAAACGATCGAAAAATTGTATGCAGTTCCCAAATTTAAAATTCAATAAGCCTATGAAACATAAAATATAATCAATAAAGAAGACAGACGCTAAGCACACTTGATACAGATATCATGGCCTAATAATTACAAATGTAAATCTTAATAATGAGGGGTAAAAAGGAAAAAGGTACTACCTATACTGTAGAAGATAATATATCAATAATTTTGAGAAATGTAGACTATAGTTTTTAAAGTAGATCATCATAATAGAGATTACAACAAATAAATGTAAAATAAGACAATTATTAGAAATTAGAAAACAGAATATTACTATGTAACTGCTATAATGATAATTTAAAAATGCGAAACAACAATACATGGCTAAATAACTTATTAGTTATACTAGTTATTTGTATTAGTTATTTAGTCATGGAACAATAAAACTTATGTCCCAGTTATTAAAAATATTGGCAATAAACTTACAAATAGCTGAAAAATACTTCAAACTAAATATTGACAAAATAAAATACAACTTAACACAGAGCGATATTAAATAATTGTATGCACAAACCATAAATAAAGCATTTTGACGGAGATGTTATGGTATCAAAATAAAAATAATGATAGGTAATACAATCATTAGGTGGATAACAAATAAATGTTATTTTTAAGTTGTTATGAATAAAAATAGCATACTTTTTACTCTTGGTTTATAAACCAAGTTAAACAAATAACTCCTTAGGGGATAATTTATTAGAATGTAGTGTAACTAGTTGCTAGTACCTATTGGTTTTTTCCATACTATAAAATCATTGACATTTCCCCATGAGGTACAAAGTAATAAAAAAACCAATTGTAACGCACTATAATAAATTTAAAAAAAATAATATTTTATTTTATGTAGTTCCACGCAACCTATACGGCTATACATTGTCCAGTTTCTAAAATGGTTTATTAATATTTAATGCATCAATTCATTAGAATTAATCTAACATTAATTTCTTCTAATTTTCTAATTACTTGATGAAAAATGTAATGTAGGAAGACTAGTGGAATTAAATAATTATAGTTTAAAAATTAAGAAGTTTAAAAAAAATCAAGTTATATTATAATCTATCGGTGATAAATACTACTCATTATTTATTCAGCTATGTCAAAAATATTTAATATCCCGGTCATTAAATTTAACATTGATTTAAAAAAAAATATATTTATTTAACTTATTAATTAAGTGTTGGTAAAGATATTTACTTATCTATCCGTAATTCAGATAAGAATCGACTTAAGTACCAGTTATTTTCAGCTATATAAAATTTAAATTTGAAATCGAAGCATTTCAATGAATGACTTTAAGTGCTCTAATACAAATATTATCTACTTATCGTCATTATTGCCATTATAATCTTGCTATGTCCTACCTATAAGCAAATGAGACTACGTATGTATATCATGTTCTTTATATAGGCGTGCAAACGGCTTCACTCATTTCACAGACTTCTGCTAATAAGCCATATGCTAAAGAATAAACCCGTGTCACCTGTTTCACCATTTTATTGGTCGGCAAAATGATACGGATATGTAAATTATATTTATACCTCAGGTTAGGTTACTTAAATTGGTCGCAATTATTGGTATAGACATTTTTTCATTCCAAAATGTTACATGAGCTACAAGTTATTTTGTATACGTTTTGTTAGAGTTCCTAATCTAGTATAATAGAGAAATCTACGACTCATTTCAATAATATGTTCTTTAGCATTCATGGACTATCATATAAGACATATTTTATCCCGAAATTCGATCACACGAATATGGTTGTTCACACATGTATTTTGTCCTCAAAATACAAAAATTCAATTTTGTTTATTGCTGTTAACCATCTGGTTTGCACTCATCATCATCATAATTTCAATTAAATTGTATTTTATTGTTTATTTTATTTATTCTTCAAGAAGATAATGAGCACCAATGAACATGTTCATGGCGAGTCCATGAGTTCTCAATTTGGATGTATAAATTCATTAAATAGTTAGTATAAATTAAATAATTACAATTTTCAATACACATTTCTTGCATAACTAAAATTACAATATAAGTAAATAAGTATTGTTTTCTTCTTTCATATAATACAGTATTATACATTATAATCTAGTATAATTTAAGAAATCGTGTAGTTAAATAATACAATATATGGCAATAAAAACTAAAATTATCAATAAATACAAAAATCATGTAAATGATTTAATAACTAATAAGTAATTCAATAATCTTTTGCATTTTGTATGCGCCTGTCTATATAATATTTTGTTTTTGTAGGCAGTGTAATTTTTTTTTTAATTTTAGAAGTGTTGCTATTTTTAAATAATGTTCAAATAATTTAACATTTAATCAAAAAGTAGCATAGATAGAAAAATTTTCATCATATTCATTAAAAAAATAAATAAATAACATGCAAGTGAATTTTGGGTACAATATTCTAATATTTTTGATAAGTGATAATATTACCGGAAAAATGCGCTATCATAAGTCTTTTTTAAAAACTGTATAACCAGGTGTTTGTTAAAAAGTACCATATATCCTATACAGCCATGGATACCTTTTAACGTAACATGAATATTTTAAAATAATTGTAAACAAACAAAGATGATACACTGGAGGGTCTTTCAACACAAAACAATGTGTTTACATAAGAAGATAAATAATTCACAATAAAACTGTTTTGATAAAATGTGTGACAAGAGGACGTCGTACCCTCATGCGTTGTCTCGTCTTACTTGTTACGCATAACGTACCATCATTTACTTTCAGAAGTTCAAATGTTGCGATGTTAGCTTAAAAATTAGAGTTAATTGACCTACTATCAAAGTTGAAGGTATTAACATTATCAGGATTCTCTAGTTGGATTTTTGTGATTATTTATTTTGTAAGCGAGTTATGAGTATTTATTGTATTAAAGTGTAAAAATGTTCATAACCATCATAAAAATTAAAATATAATCGAACACCAACGAGATAACACGGAAAATGTTTTTACTCTTAAGATTTGGTCCATTCACTCTGATACTAAAGTTAACCCACATAATTGGAGTTGCTTAACATTTATTTTAGTATGTTTTGCATTAGTACGACACCGAATGCGGGCACAACGTCCCCTTGTCATATTTAACAAGTTACCATTCATATACATTATTAGACACATTTATATAAATATAGATATATATATATATTTTTTTTGGTTTTAATACCCTCCTTCCCATTCATAAGAAAATTCTAAAATAGCTGTTTTTTAGTTCTTGGAAATGTTTTTTGTTCATAAAAGTTTTCAGCTCATCACCCAATGTCGATACCCAATACCTAAAACTAGACACCAACTACGGCCCCCCGGCTTAACATTTTTTGACATACAAAATATACAAATGCCAGAAGTGCACCAGAGCATCCAGTAATGATTTTAACCAACACAACAAAACTGATTTGCTCCTTAAAACTCATATATAACATATATTTGCTTACTTTAGAGTGGCAGTGCAAAGCATACGGTTAGATTAGGTTAGATTCGGCACAAAACTTTTTTTCTCTCAAAAACAATCAATTCACCATCCAACCGGAATCAAATAATACAGATAATATACTACTATAGTATTGAATATTTTATTGAGATTCTTAAAATATTTTGATAATGTAGTATAAAATATTATGTGGAAATAATTTAATTTAAGTTATTCTGTAGTCTGCGTGGAACAAATTCGAGGAATTTTTATTTTAGGAGATATCGAAAAATGTTTTAGACTGTACCATTTGTACTAAAAGGACAGGGTTCAGACGAAAATGTAAAATTAATTAAAAAGCATATAATTTACTGGCAGTGTTATAGAAAATAACTTCAAATTTTGAATTTGCATAGGGTATATACACATACGGTACATGATAAACTATTTTACATCGGCTAAACTTTTTTCAAACTCATTCAATTTAGTGTCTCGAAATTATTCGAGTTGCTTATATTATAAATATAATAATTAATATGCAATATTGATACAGTTAACGAATGTAAAACAATAAACGTAGCCGTTGTAATTTAACATTAACAAATGCTAATAATTCTCAGCCGTGCATGCGCATTTTCAAAATATTAATACGAAAAATGAAAATAATATATACACCCAACCGGCGCGATCATTCATAAATCATAATACGCATCGTATAAATAATAATAATTATTACATTTCTAAAACGACGACCTACACCAGCGGACTACCGTTCAATACACTACAGTATTACGCACTTAGTTGTGTTTTGTATTAAGCTAAAAACGAATGTCAATGGTAACTATATGAAGACATTAACGGCCGTTTTTAATTAACTCATCATCAATCCTGCATTGTTTATTAAAAACTTCTCGGAACAATTCAAAAAAATATAGTTTCTCACAATGCGGAATATCAAAATATTATATACTACTCTTGTGTTTGAAAATATAACTCGTATTAATAATAATCATTCAGTGTAGTTCGCGATGTCTCTAAATGATAAATGATCACTTTCATAAAATTAAGGGTTTGGACAAAATAAACTTGTAAATAAAAATACTATTTTCTTAGAACTTGATAGAAAAAAAACTTTATGACTAAAAATAAATATCGTAGACTATCACATTAATAAATAAATAAAAATGTAAAGATAATCCGGTGTACTTAAAGTTTAGTTCACATGATTTTATATAAGCTTTTACTACAATATTACTATTTGTATCCGAGCAATGAATTATTACTATTAATATATTAATTAATTAAATATTAACTTCCATCAACAGTAATTAAATAAATAAATAACATAGTAACATATTCTTAATTTTAATTTAAATAGAAAACTTTAAAATTATATCAATAACAAATTTAATAGAAATAAATATATAGTCGATCAACACATTTTCAGTTAAAACGAGTACCTAATATGAAAGTTTTGTAATAATATTATGACATTTCTATAAATCGGAAGATGGTTCCAGTCGTTCCAGATGGTACAGTTTAGAAGAGAGTTGGTAATTTGCACCAATATAAATTATATTACATCAATGTAATTTAATGTACCTCACAATTTCTTCCAAATTCTACCAATTAATAAAAATGTACCTAAGCCAATATTTAAAAACATTCACAATTATTTTCACCATATTTTAATTGATAAAACAGTGTTCAAAATATTAATAAATGTATATATATTTTACTAATAATAACTTTTAATTTCCTATTATTATTATTTTTCATTAGAAACCAACTTTTAATGGAACAAAATTGAACTGTCAAATTTTATTATTAGATAACAATACACGGAGACAAGGGTTATTTTGTTATCTATGCCCTATTGACTTTCTAAGTTGATTGCATCAATATAACTTTAAGTATAATTAATTGGAAACAAATTTCAGGGGTATTTGTAAAATAAATTTGCTTATCTTGGTTTAAAACTTTATCTAGATATTTATTTTATTGCCATTCAGAAAAATTAAATATTATAATATAATATACGTAAAATAGTACTTAAAATATATTTATATCAGGTTACCTGCTTATTTTACATTGGTTTTCTACATGTTATCAAAAATAATTGTAGCCTATTAATAATTAATTCAAGTATCTATTCATAAACATAGTACATCGAACACTTCTTTAGGTTTTCTATAAACGTACACATATTATTGACGATTTCAAAACTATTAAAAGACATGCATAAAATATTATCAATGTAACATTTTTATCAAATATTTAAGAATTTTTTCCTATACGTAACATTAATTACAAAATAGAAACAAAATACCACAATATTTGAAAACGATTCGTATTTTTAGAAATTTGATTATACTCGATTAGACTAGGAATTTGTACGTAACAATACAATATATATATGTACAAACGATAAATGTATATTCACCATCTTAAATAAAAAATTAATATAGACATACATGGAAGAACATGCGTAATGGTTCAGACTAGAATGACGGATGGTATCTAAACATTTATCATGTTTCATACAAATGCACGCAGTTAAAAAAAATTGCTCGACATGGGTCACAATATTTTATTTTCTTTCAATAAGGACACACTTTTTAATATATAAATGGCAACTATTTTACTTTAGTCACATGTACATTTTTGAGTTTTCTGTTCAGGAAATGGAAGTGAGATATTTTTCTAGCAAAAAAATGGTACACATTGGATAAGTTAAGGGATGTGCAAAAAGTATCAAGCAAGTTTGGTTTTTCTCAAATTCCAATCGATACATTTCTAAACAACATTTTGAATTTTGAAATTACTTTACGCATATTTTAGATTTCAATTTAATTATAGTGCCTGGTACCGCCTAAACTATTAGATTTACCGACGCATCTATAAAATCAATATTTGAGTATATTTAATAAATTAAGTATTCATACGTGATGATATTTAAGTAAATAGTACAGACGATATACCTAATGGTTCAAAGAAAACTATCATTATTACAAAAATATATTTTATGATAATCGTGGCTTTAAGATATTTTCTCATAATTAACAATATTGTGCATTTTATTAAAGAATATGTTATTAACATTAACCCTATTCAAATCAACACTACAATGTATACCAAATAGAAATAAAAACAATTTATATTAGGTACTTTTGAACTGTGGATAATTTTATTAGTAAATAAAACAAAATTACAGCATTTGTTGATATAAAATGTATTTTTTATTTGAAGTATTAAATAATATCATACTTAAAGTCAAAATATATATTTTAGCTTAATAAATCTATGATATAACAATATTTACAATCTGGCTCACAAATAAAATTGTGATGGAGAATAGATAATATACAAAGACGTGTCCAGTAAATATTTGTACAAATAATAGAACCAAACATTTTAAAATGAAGAGTTATTTTAAATTTGTTTTTATTTTTTTGTTCGTTTATATACACCGTGTTTGTTCTCGCACATTCCCCCAGGCCTACTGGCTACTATATACAAATATTAATTTACCCGCCTCCTATCTTAACATTAAAACTTACAGAACTATATGAATTCTTAATGGAAATTAAAAATTAAAAATTTTAAAATATTTACATAAATTACCTCTATAAGTTGACTATCTCAGATTTTTAAGTAACTAAAAATACTTAAAATTTATAATTATGTAGATACTTTGTACAATAATAGTTTTTTAAAAATGAAAGACAAACAAAAATATGGACTTGACATACACAACAAGATACTATACAATATTTGTGTGTGTGTAATATTTAGATAGTATGTAAGTTAAAAAGATATTAAAATAACCAACAATTAAAAAAGGAAAATAGAAAAGGAACTGCAGAGATTGTCAAAATTAAATTAACTTTTGATGTATTTGGTTATGTGGAGTGAACTATTTTTTCTCTTTACCTACCGCTCTTATATTATAAAGGTACGTAATAAACTATCATGTACAATGTACATGTATTTCTAAAATCGATTTTAGAATGAATTTTTAAAATATTAAATGTTTTAAATTTATAACTAATTACTCAAGATTTTAGATAGTATTAATACATTTTCGAAATTTATGTTGTGTAGAGCAACTCTATAATATTTTTTAAATTTTATAAATTTAGCTAATAATATCATAAATTTATTAGTGAATTATTTTTCTAAAGCATATTAGTGTGTTAGCCAGGACTTCGCGGTCAACACTTCAACAGTAAATAATAACCTCAGCGTATTAACTATTCCGTAGCTTTTGTTATTAAACATACAAAACTAGATCAATGTCATACATTGTTTTTGAAAATACAAAAATTAAGGAAGCTTAAAAGTAGGCAAACCGCCAAATTCTCATTTTCCAAAACATGTTTGATGCCAAAAGCCTTGAATATCGAAAAATGCGTCATACTATGTCTGTCTTTGCTAAACAATAATATTGTTAAAGGAAAATATTACGGGTGATTAAGCTGTTGCAATCCGAAACAAAAAAGTTGCTACAAGTTTTTATCATGTAATAAATGTAACAGTTTCAAAAGTAGAAATTATCTGCCACTTTAAAATTTGAACATTAAAAGCACATAATTCGAATTAAAAAAAAAAAATCAAATACCATATTTGAAATAATGATCCTGGCGATTTTAAATTTAAGAAACTATTAATATGAAAAAAAATTAAAACGCATTAGGATTTAGTGTGATAAATATAATAAATACCATATCATATGGTATTTATACAGATTAACTAGTAACTAGTATACTACAACGTAGGTATTACAATTTACCATGGATTAATGTAGTATAGAAGGACAATAATATTATAACGCTAAAATATAAATCAACTGATCGCCCTAATTCTGCATTTAACTACTCAGATTTCCATTGTATAATCCAAAAGTCTAAGTGTCAAATCAATATTATACGGGTATTGAATGTCTAAAGTAGATATTTTAATCTAGAGTTTTACCGTGGTGCATAACATAAGAAGTGTCATGCTAAGATTAAATTTGAAAGCGAAGAAACGGTATTTTAAAAAAAAAGAAACTAATTCAACCACATGTTTACATTATAATAAATATATTGCATTATTTAGAGCAAATTCACAAAACTATATTATGTAGATGAGTACAGCATAATTTTCTACTTATCTAGGAAAATTCTATGAAATAAGATATTTATGTTTTTCAATTTGTTTTTTAATACTTGGTGATAATCATCTCATCTCTGTTTAATTTTTAATTTTACCATATTAATTATTTTCAAAATAATTACATAAATTATAATTTAAAACACAATTAAAATTATATGTATGAACATTTTATTTTTCGTCTTTGTACCACAATGAATTGCAATTTGGAATGTTCTATTATTGTATACGCGAAATATTTTTTAATGTAAATCCCAATTCTGATTTAGTGTTAAAATAATATCGAGTAAAACAAATTCAACATGTCATGTACTATTATTAGAAGAATGTTTATTTTCATTTACTTTTAACAAACATATAGTTAATAGCAAACTAAACACAAAAATGTATCTGGAAGGGTCAAGTGATGGATGAGTTTTCAAACAGCATATTTAATCAGAAGCTAGTGCAATTATGCCCCAACGTAGTTCTCTAATATTACCTTATCCATTTTCGTTAACCTAATACATCGCACATGTACTAAAACTACTAGATAGAAACATGAAACAGCTTTTGAGTTCAACCTTACGGTGGCAAGGTTACTGTAGTATAAAACTCGTAGGCAGTTATCATTGTACCTAATATTTATTTCAAAATACATAATAATTTTTACAGGCTTGATATTCCATTCCAGCTTCGATTTATAGAGTTGAAGTGATTTTTGTGTATAGAGGGATTGCTTAGTACAGCAGGTGACCGCCATCAACTTTATCACTCAATTTGAATAAATGGTTCTCGTAACTTGAAAAATATGTATTTATTTTACATCTACCTAATACAATGTTTCACAAACATTTTATTCATCAAGCCCTTAAGTTGCTAAAAAAATATAACATTCATATTATGGACCAACTGGTTACTCTCACAGAGCACATAGGCTCACAGTTTAATAACCATTTCTAAATTATATAAATATATAGTATGTATGTTAAATGGTTTTAAAACAAAAATAAAGAAAACATTTATAAAATCTACACCAAAACTTAATTGATATCTAGTAAATAAAACATACTTCTATAAGTAATTTGAAAATTAACTTTTAACTTACCAAGCTATTATTTAGTATTAACATTAACCCTAGAATTGTGTAACCTATTTAGTTTTTCCAATAAATGTACCTATATTATTTTAAAATAACTTTTTTCTCATATACATTTTATCTTAGGATCAATTAACTTAACTTGTTTTTTTTTAAAAAATAGGTAACTTACCCAGCATTGCCAATAATAAATAACTGAAATTTTAAATACTGAAATTAAAAAAATATTCTGTGATTTGTATATTATATATAATATATACAATACACAAACGTGTTACAGAGGCAGCTTAGAATTATTATAAAAAAGACAAGTACCAGGTACCTACCATATTTTGTTTTTAGTTATTTAGTTTAATAGAAGAATCACTAAAAACAAAAATCTAAAAATATTTTGAGGCAGGTAGTAATAATTATAAATTACTTAGTAGTCATCAATATAGAGGATTTCATATTGATTTCGAGAACGTGTAATAAGATTTTGTTATCTTTATCCATCTCACACGTAGCAAAAGAAAATAGTTCAACAGGACCCGAGTTCTGAGGTTGTGAGTTGTAAATTTATAATATTATTATTGAGAATTCATCGGCAATCGTATCTTATTTATTAAATTATTTACCATGTCCAGGAAATTACAAGAGAAAAATATAATTGTATATATAGAAACAGCCAATATAGTCCATTAAAGGTTATATTTTATTATTTATACTCTAAATAATTTTTGATCGATAGAAAACAAAACATTAAAACTGTCTATAATTTAAAACTAAGCAAACCTATAAATTCCTCAAGAAAAAAATATTCTCAAAAAAGATTCAAATAAAAGGTGTTAGTTTTTCCACAAAAAATGTAAACAGTACAGTAATGCTACTTGGCGCATCTTATATGTTCCATGTATTTTCGAATCAGAATAAAATGTTTTAACTATACATTTTAAGAAAATTTTGACAGGGTTCATTCGTCTTGTCATTTAAATTTTAATTGTATTTTAAGGTTTTTAGAGGATTCAACTCTAACTTGTAAATTTTTCTTTAAAAATAATGTTTTTATCCTATTAAATATAATTTATCGTAATTTATCGATCGGATCCGTACGACGTCAAAATTGAAATTACGAATTTGTAACAAAAAAATTAAATGAGAAAAATTTTTTTTCAAATTAAAAGCATGTAAAAGACCAGAAATGTGCAACTTTTTTTAATTTAAATAAAAACATTTCAGTGAATTTATAAGTGAATTAGTTTGAACATTTAAAGAATTTATTTTTTAGTGTTTTTGGAGCATTACACTCACAGCCCAATTGGTGGTTAAAAATAATTGATAACAATGTCAACCATGATCACCACTGACACCATATTGACCTAACACCTATATATACACACAAACTATGAAAAATCACTGAAATGGAGTATAAAGTGATAGATTATCTATATATTACCTTCTTACGAAATATATAAGAACACCAGCGAAACACATTTCTTTGATAAACAATTTCATAAAACTGTTATTTACATTTTTTTTATAACATACAAATATACAATATTCATTATATAAAGTTAGGTACCATGAACGATACTTTTTAATTGGTCTTAAGACAAAATTATTCAATGTGTAAAAGAGTAAAATGCCACAAGAATTATTATATTAAATAAATTAGTATTTTTACTTGTTATAATGAATAAATTAATACAAGAGAACTGTAAAGTAGATACTTACACCTACATGCTTATTAAAAAGATGAAACGTTTAATCATACCGAATAAATAATGAACGAGGGAATTTAATATTATTATATAAACTATATATATATAAGTTTATATTTTTCATATTACATGAGGGGTCTATATAATTAATTTTTAAGTATGTTTAATTGCATATACATTTTAAAATATAAATTTATAATAAAAAATGTAATTAATAGTTATAATATAATATATTGTTTTAATTAGTTCTAGAATATGTGCATTGATATGCACCTATAAATTATTTGTTTTCATTTTATTTACTTTCCGTAGAACAATACACTTAAAAATAAAATTAAAACGAACTAGTCTTATTTATTATATAACTATAATAGACCTAATATAAAATGTGAATATAATGTAAACAGTTATTATTTCCACAGTTTAAAGTCCTAGGTGGAATAAAGTATGAACTATTTATACTAAATATAATGTATAAATAATTTTCACAGCAATTTTCTCAGCTGATTTAAAAATAACTCATTCAAAATATACTGTCTTTATAAAATTATTTAGGGTAATACACATAAACACTTATAAGTTATAATGCACATACCATTAGTCATTAGTCATTACACAATCCAATAATTTAAAATTAGAAAAATTCTTAAATAATCTGTATGTACCTAATATACCTTATAAAAGTATTTTTTTTATTGTCTTTAGATTTTCAAATATTTTGTTCATTATATTATAGCAAATTATACTAAGATCGAAAAATTGTGTATAGGTCTTAGTTATATGAGGACAATTATTTTATAATAAAAAAATATAAAATTATTGGGTAAGTAAAGATGTAAGTAATTAAATGTTACGTTATGAAAGAATAAAATTTCTAGCAGTGTATTTTTCATTGATTATAATACTATATAGATTTCATGGAAAATACATTTTGTAAAATTTAATTATAAATTTTTTTTTTAATTAATATTTGGATTTGAATGTAAAATGAGAAAGGAGAAAAAATACTAACTTCATACCATGTATCAATATTCAATATATTATTATAAATATAGTAGGTGTATACACTACATAATGTAAAGCGCGATTCAACTATATTTAATTTTTTTTTAGTTTTATTGATTTTTTTAAAAAAACTTATGAAATTATTGTCTAGAACAATTCTATCACAGCACAAGATCTGACATAAGATTTAAATACTTCATGACACTGCCTAAAAATAAAAATATTTCTGGCAGAAAATAATGTGTTGAATCTATGGTAAAATAATCATGTGGTAAATTCTAGAATTTATATTTATGAATTCTTTGGACGAAGTATAAGGGTATCTAAAATTAAATATTTAAAATACCTGATAAAGATTTTTACTTCAAAATATTTAGTTAAAGTAAAACTAGATGTGGTTATTAAAATTGCATGCTTACACACAACCTTTGTGGTAAAACAGTATTTTATTTGCAATGTATAAAATCAACCAACGACATACAACGTCAGCAATGTAGGTTATACCTGTATCAGAGTGTAATATATTAGACATATTAACCACATTTTTGATAAAAACAAAAAAAGCCTATTGTAAAAGACTATTTTTTAGTTCCTTTTTTTAAAGTTATGCTTGTTATAACTTAAAAATCTACATAACAAATTCTGTGAGAAAAGACGGTAAAGAGAACACCATTAAATTTACAGTTTTAAATGGTTAAATATAATATGATTTGTAAGAAATGCGTTTTTAATTTTACAACGAAATACATTTTTGGTAAGAAAATAGAAACCAAATATTTTGTTTCAATAATAAAGAAAGAAGGAATTTGGGTCTTGAAATAAAATGAATAAGTAGAAAAAAACTTCAATAAATCAATAAATTCTTAATCGTAAATCTTAAGTAGCAAATGCATTATTTCTTAGTAAATTATGTATTGTAGGTATTAAATGTAAGTATATAATATATACTAGGTACATACATATTTAAATTATTAATTTGATAAAGATTATTTAAATTTGTTAAGCTCTGAATATGTAGGTATTAAGCCGTTCAAAATACAAATATGTATAAATTAAATGTTCGTACTCATCAATCTGAATATTAAAATGGGCGAGACTTTCTAGGAACTCTAGGAATAAACTAATGGATAAATTAAAAACTAAATTTTCCGAAGGATATTGATCATTACCTACTTTCGCTAAAAGACCATTTTCCCAAATATTTGAAAATATATTTAACTAGCTGCAGCTTCTCCCTTTCGCAGTTTTTTTTTTGGTAGCGTATCTTATAAAGTATATATAATTTATATTGGTTTATATCGGTTTTAGTGTATCTCAGTTTTAGTGTTCCTACCAGATCACGGACAAACCGGCGTCAATACGTACCTAATGACGATCTTCGTCGAAATATTCGCCAAATTTAATAGAGTAGTTTTGGGGTACACAATTGCAGGTAGTAAGATAATATAGTTTCTATATTTTATTCGAAGCCATAAACGCGACAATTTGATGCATGATTTTACCTGATCTTCTCAAGTAACCAATGGCAATCTCATTTGTGTATAAAAATAAAAATAATACTAATTTCTACTATTTCTATTACAATCAAGTTTTGTATAGGAATTTTAAGTGCACATTTCGGTGATATATTTTCTATAGAAATTTTATTTGTAGTCTGGTGTAAAGCGGTGTTTGGCTTCCGTCACAAACGTGTTCTCTGGTCAAGCATCGATCGGGGTCACTAGTTTTTAGATGGGTGACCACTCTGGTTTTAATGACGAATCATATATACATCTATAATACCTACACGTGTTCTAAAGTACAGTATCCTCTCCCATGGTTAAACAATTTACTAAAGAACCGGCTAATGGCCTTAGATGTTGAAGCCTTCACTAAAAATACAATTTTTATTTATTTAAATCACTAAATAATTTTAATGTAGTTCTAAAAATACTTATGATAGTGACTTCCAAATTTTTGCCACTGCGTATAAATTTATTATATACCTACTTGAACTGATACAATTTTCAAAATCTTGAAAAATAAATTAACATAGTTGCAATTCAAATATATTGTAAAATAGACTTGAAAATATAAACTGACAGACAGTTTCTGCTCCAAATCGTTTTAACGCATATAGAAGGTACCTCTATTCATAGCACTAACAGTGACTTCCTCAATAACGAGGTATACCTACTTGACACATATTTTAAAGCAAAATTACTTCCCTGTTTTTATTTTTATAGTCATGTTATAAATACAATTTAAAAAAATATATAATACTTATAAAACAAGGCTGAACCCGTACCATTAATAAAAATGATTAACAAATATAATATTTAGTATTTATTATACACTTTATTGTAATTAAAATAAAATATAATTTAATATAGGTACCTAATAAATAATAAAAATAAATAAATATTCAATGTATTATTATTTTAATTTATTGGAGGAGGCCTATAATATACTCAGATTTATCAATTAAAATTGTATATATTATATACTATATAATTATATTATTTATATTATTTATTACATAATATTACATTTTAATAGATATATCTGAGGAAAGTCATCTAATTAACTGTTTCAAATTGTATTATTATTTATTACAATATAATATATTTTATTTTTAATTCAATAAAAAGTGTAATAAGTTCTTAACTATTGAATTATTGATCACGTGACTTAATCGTGTGGTTTCCGCTTAGTGAGGTGATAATGGACCAGTATGGGTATGTCATATCTAGAAAAAATAATTAAGATAATAGATGTTTTTAAGTTAAAATTGTATCGATGCATTAAAATCAAAATTGCTTATTGAAAAAATTATTTCTACAATTCGAATCTAATTTGAAGATTAGATAAAAACGGTTTGTATCGTGCACCTATTAATTTTAAACAATACAATTTAACAAACGGAAATGTACCTACACTAATAATAACTGGAAATTATTGATGCTAACTTAATAATTAATTTTACCTTAAAATACAGCCAACCCTATAGTATTACAATATTTTTTTTTGGAAATGTTTACCTACAAAAAAACGGGTAAATAAAAGTGCATACATTATTGGAAATGTACATTTGAAAGGACAGTGTTAGTGTATAATATTTAAACAGGGGTTTAAACCGAGTTTGGGCCAGCCAGGAGTTAAGTACAATATCTGAGAACCGGTTTTTTGTTATAGGACGTAAATGCGTATTCTGAATTGAAAAATACTCCTGACAAGTGCGTACATTAGTTGGTTTAAATGATAATATATGAAGCGGAAAATCGTTGAACATTTGAGAATCTATTAACATATTTTATTCATTATATTATATTTCGTATATTACCATACATAGAGTCCCACGATACTTGGTTAATTAATGTGGTAATGGCCGAATTTCCTCATACGGGTAATTATTGAACAAATTATATCATGTGACGTACTTCAGTCAACAATAAACTTTAATAACTATATCATAAATATATAATACATTTTTATGCCTACACAAAAGATTATGATGAATACCCTTAATTAACAATACCTATACAATTTTTGCAAAGTTATCACTACATGTAAAAAATAAATATTTATTAATTATTATTCATAACTTCTAACCTTTACCTGGACCTTTACCTCATAACATTGTCCACAAAATATATCAAAATAAATTAGACCTTGTGTACAATATTTTAATGAAACAATTAATCAGTATTCTGGTCAATGTGTAAAGTTGTAACCTGTGTTTTGACTAATGGTAAGTACACAAAGTTCTCAAAAATGTTTTGGGTATTATGCAGCACAGATGATACAAACAAATGCTTGTGAATGATTTCAGTATTCGTGCTATCTGCATTTGGTTTCAAAACAAATATTACATTTATTTCGTAGTCAATAGCCATGCATGTATACAAAAAATGGTTTATTTTACATGAACATACACGAATGGAGAAGATACCTACGCTTGATCGGCTTTTGCCTATGGGTTATAATCCAAATGTAATATACTCTTAATAACCTTACACCTATGCTTCGCTGTATATTTAAATTTAAAAATAAAGTTTGAAATTTCCATCCATAAAAAATCAATATTTTACAAATATCTAAGTGACCCATTTGAACTCATAGATCTTAAGTATATGAGAATCTGAAGAAGTGCCAAATTCTCCTAAATTGGTACCACATACAAGCTTTTAATTTATCACTGTATATCTCAAAGCCTCCGTCTCTTGAGTCTTGGTATGACTGAACTCTTGCAGACAACTTGCTTCACAACGATTTGGAAACCGCTGGAAACTATTATATTTTATACTACATTTTACACAGAACCGCTAAAATACTCTTATTTCTCATATATCATCACTCACCAGTGGCTGTTATTCTATTATATACATTTTGTTGTTTAAGCAACATGTATACTATTTGGTGAGTGGGCGGATGTTGGGTGGTTAATAATTACTTACCATACACTGACTCATTAGAGGAATATAATTTTTTTGAAGTGTAATGACTATAATAAGTGATTTTATAAGAAATAATAATTAATTGGTACCCTAAATAAATCGATAAAAAGAACATTTAAAATACCTATAAATACCATAAAAAAATTAACTAGTAATATTGGTAATATGAATATTGAATATTCTATAAAAATTTCAAGTCTCTACAGTTGGATTTTTATTTTTGAATAGTAACTAAAAAAAAATTGATTTTATCACAGTTGGTTTTGCGTTGGAATTCCAGGTTTTCCCGATTATTTTGAAAAGTACTAGACATTTTTTCTATACTAAAACTATAATCCAATTTGCTACAAATAACCACCTCGAAATAGAAGCTCAAAAAAAATTTTTTCTTCTTTAAGTATGTAACATTTTTTTGGGTAAATCATTGAATAAATTATAATTTGACATCACCTAAAAACTGACGAAAAAATTGTAAATATTTGTGACCCTCTGATTTAATATTGGTGGTGTACTGATGTATTTTGTGGTACCTAGTGGATAACATGGCAATGATTTTTCGTCCAGTTTTTTATATTTTCAACTAAATACAGCTATCCTTTGTAAGTATAGCCCACAGAAATATCCCCAGCAACACTTATTATTTTTAGGATATTACCCACTGTCACTTACATTCCCAAACAATTCTCAAAGCCATCACAAAAGACCAAGGGTCGACATATCTTAATTCAATAGCTCAAATCAATTCAATAATTAATTGGTTCTGAATAGTTCTATCATTTGATAGCCAATTTCATCATTTCAGTCGGTTATTATTTTAAAATTATATTCATGAATCATCATATTTATATTTTGTGTAGGTACTATAGGTAAGTAGGTACATAAAAAATATCACCAGCAAAACGATGTTTATAATTATAAAATGGCATGTGAAACGCATATACCTATTTTTTTAGAAAGAGCTTACAACTGTAATATTGTTTTTAATATAGAAAGGTGTTTATAAAAAAAAATTATTTAGGTATTTCCTTATAAAACAATATAGGTAACGGAAATAATATATGAATTTGATATATTACAACTACTGCTATACCATCTACAACATATCTATAATCACTGATATAAATTTGCCACTGCAGTTTACTATAATCGTGTAAACTACATATTATTCTGTGCACAATTGTGGTCTATAGATGTGACTTATGAACATGATTTTAATTGGGCATCGTCTGGTAAATACAATTTATACTAATTACAAATTCATTCATTTAGTTAAAAATGTTAAAACAAAGTTTATTAAATAAATAATTTTGATGTTTTATTATAAACTCAACATTTCATAAATAATTTATATAATTACTTATAACTATAATATAACTGCATAAATATAGCTATAAATAACCTTTGAATTGAGGGGGCTCGAGTCTCACTTATAAAACTATTTTTCATACACTAATAACAACATTTTTTTAACATTATAAACACCTTAAAGTCCCTATTTTTTGTATATACGTAGTACGTACGTTAGTTTATTTCCATTGACCCACTACTCTCATCACCCACAATAGTTTTGTTTTTATACATCAGTATAAGAAAACACGAGGTAAAATGAGTAGGTAGGTACACTAAGTAAAATGGGAAATCTAGATTCTCCAAGTCAGTGATTTAAAATGTCTTAGAAATACTTTATGGAGATAGCTGGTAAGTTAAATGATTTTTGATAAGAAACTAGTGATAACAGATTAATTTGATATACAGGTAATATTAGTGTTTTTGTTATTTTTCTTAGTTATTCAGTGAACATTTCTACATTATTTTAAATTAAAAATAATAAATAAATTAAGTTAAGTCTAACTTTTCTTATATATTTATACACTGTTGTAATTTACTTGTATATTATATATTATTAAGATGAATAAATTATTTTCACTGTGCAATTAAAGATAATTAGTCTATGTACGTCGTGATGAGGTAATTGTGATTATTAATATTAGATATCATTGTTTATTTTATTTTATTAGAAATTCTAATTTTACTAATTTATTTTTTATAGTTAGAAAAATATAGATTAGGTATTAGAAAACTTTGTCAGGAATCTGTATCTCCTCTTACCGTATAGTCTAAGATATATGATGAACTTTTTTTACAATAATGCTTTGTTTATATTCTTTAAGGTGAACAATATTAAAATTTAGGATTTATAACTTATATTTAATATCTAAATAAAGAGTATTATTCAAAAAACCTACATAGTAGGTACAAAGAGTTAAATATGAGGTAGGTATTTCGTTTTACCCTCAGGCTCCCCTGCGTCACTTCACCACTACAACCTATTTGACAGACAAGTAGTTGAAAAAAAAATTACAACAGGTTGATGTAGATCGCTATTTAATAATAATAATTATTTGGTAATATAGTCATTCATTGGGCAACGATGGCTTAAATACCTAGATATTATTTTTATTATAAACGTGTTACAATAATATTATTAAACTTAAATATTATCATCAAATAATGATTTCGACCATAAAACAATAATACCTAGGTATAAGTAATAGTATATAATATATATATATATGATAATAATATTCATATCTATAAATCTATTATAGCAGTACCTAAAACCTGTATAAACGACCGTTAGTGTTATCGCAATAGACAGTCAGGACGTAGGTACCTAGCGAATATAATCGCGTAATCCAAAGCGAATGAAAAATATCGCAAAACTGTACGACCGTCGTCAAAAGTTCTGCACACGCTCTTAAGGTAAACATGAATGAAAATAACAATAATAATAATATTTACGTTTGTTTTCGAGCTGTCGTTGAGTCGTCGCACTGCACGCTCGCGTTAACCAGAAGCAGGCGGCGTGGAAAAAAAAGAACCGTACGCAAACGAGACGTGAGACTAGACTAACAACACGTGGTACACAAGCACAACTCGCCGTCAGACAAGTGAAGCCTAAAAATAAACAATCCGAAGGCGGCACTATTTTTTTTTCGCAACTGTGATACCTATACTATACTATATTATGCAATAAAAATAACAACAATAATACAGTACGGATATTAAATAAGTATATCGTTTTATTTCACCGCGCGACAGCGAGATATTGAATCGTACGAGTAAAACCGTTGTGAGAGAAAACTAAAAAAAAATTTAAAAGACACCGGTAAAAACGTATATTTTTTTAAAAAAAAAACATCGGCGGCAACACGCGAGTGGCTGCACATACATACGGCTCGGACGGAGGACACGGTGCACACGCGACGACCGGACGAGGCGAACTGAAACGTCGCCGCCGTCGCCCCGCGCCCGTCGGCCGTCGCCACTGATGCTGCCGCCGCCGCCGCCGCCTAAGGAGAACCTCCTTGCACCGCGCGCCGGGTGTCCGGTTCATCGGCTGCGGCGGCGGCATGCCAACAACGCGGTGATCCCCACCACCACCACCCCCTTCGTCTTTGCCGGCCGAGTCAAGGATGACCGGGGTTGTTCTCCGTGGACGCAGTTGTTGTCGTAGGACCGATCGACGTGCGTCCTGCTCTGCAGCGATTGAAAATACGAAAAAATATAATCCTGAGCCTGCATCAGTCCCCGAAGCAGTGTTGGGATTATCTAGATAATTTTATCTAGATAATTTATCTAGATAAATAATAAAATTATCTTTATCTTATCTAAATAAATAAAAATAAAATGTTGACAATTATCTTAAGAAATTATCTTAGATAAACAATTTACGTATCTAGATATTTAGATAAATTATAAACAGGTACCTATTTTTATATAATATTGTGTTGATTAAAATTTAAAATTAAAAGATTTTTTCACATGATTTGAAAGTTTATTAATTATAACATAATAATGTTCTTTTAAATGAAAGTTTTACTATTGTTTCTACCTTAAAAATAAGACTTGATTTGTAGTAGATAGTAGCACAGAATAGATAAATAGTAAGTTACTAACTGTGATTTATTATTCTACCCTTATATAGTTATATACAATAATTAAAATTAATACCTATTTTATATTTATTATTCATCCAGATCTCTCTGCTATATTAAAAGGACACTGAATTCTATGGTTGTGTTGGTTATGAAAATAGAACAGTTAAATATCTATTGCGAAAAAATATAAATTTTCATATTATACAATTTATCTTAATTTTATCTAGATAAAATGGTTGTTTAATTATCTTTATCTAGATAAAAATTAAATTTATTTATCTCTATCTTTATCTAGATAAAATATTTATTATTTATCTTTATCTTTATCTAGATAGAAATTTAGTTATCTATTCCCAACACTGCCCCGAAGTCTTCTCTGAAATTCGGGGTGCGTATCGAAACAAAGAGATAATGTGACGGCATTCAGGTTAGACGTGTCTGGAGAACTCGAATCTCTCGTCTCGGCACTTCTCGGTATTTGCTTGTTTTTTTTTCCCCCCAAATAAGAGGGTTGAAAACCTGTTGTCTCAAAATTATTTATGCTATCGAGCTGGGGGTGATCGCGTGACCGATAACTATTAGTCCTGATGTATTTTAGTTCTCCCGAAAATAAGGTCGAAATTTTGATCAAGAAATACTCGAGTATATACTTGAGTAATATACTATCAAAAAGTAGGATGGTTGGTAATATTTGATAGGTATTTCGAATACTGTTATGGCGTAGTATTATTTACCTATATGATTAGGCATCGGGCGTATTAAAATACAATAATTTATTAATATGTGAAAATTACACGATAGCTATATAATTATCTAGATGAAGATATTTATATGAACTGGAGAAGAGCTGTACGTGATGATAATATTATTATGTTTTGATAAAATATCGTTCAATACTAAATTGGTGTAAATGTTCTGAGTATTTAAAAAAAATGTTTGTCTTGTAAATTGTAATAGATACTATTTTCATACATTATTCATAATGTCACTCCTGAATATTAAGCTTTTATCATTTTTTTTATAGTTTTTACCTAAGTGTGATTCATATTTGAATATTTTATAAATTGAGTTTTTACATAGCACTGGACTTGTATTTATACGAATATATAATGATGTGTTTCATTTCCATGTTTTCATAAAATACTCAAATTTTAAAGAAAAAAAAGAATTAGCTACGAATCAATAACTGTAATAACAATGTTTACAACAAGGACCAAAATATGACTTTGTATACGAATATTTTAAGTTTAATTATTTGCTAGTTTGGATATTTCTTTTGAGCAAATACATCATATTACGTACTTTATGCCCACAAATTCTTTACCTTTTTCAATTTCAATGTAATATAATTTTGCACACATGCATGCAATATTTTTGAAGTATGCTCTGATGATGAAATATTTCCACTATAACCAATATTAAATCATATTATTTTTGCACATATACTACTTTAGATAATATTCTTACTAATTTTATCGTACAGAATATAATTGCTCATTTTAGAATCTGAGCGAATATCTAAGTTTTTACAATGATGTATGTTTTGTGTCTGAAGTCACATTTTGAAGCAGTAAAATGTTTCATTTAATATTGAGCAGTTTCAGATAGAAAATTGTTTGGTACTAGTTGGTACTTTGAGATGAGATGTCAAAAGTAGAAGTACTTTTCAAAATAATCGGTTAAAACTTAATTAAACAGCGGAAAACGAGTACATTTATAAACAATATAAGATTTTGATAAAATATATTATTTTTTTTATAAACATTTTTTATTAATATTTACAGAACGGTTAAATTAGATTTAATTTTCTACTTTTTTCGATTTATGTTGATAACTTATTGTTGTTTCTTAAGTTAAAAATTTAAAAATTGTATGACCCACATAAGTTATTTAATGTTTATATAGTTACAATTCCGTCATAAATACAGTCACAACTTATTACTTTTAGGCAATTTACAAAATAACTTTTTAGACAATTAAATACAATAGTTATTGTTTTTGTTTTTTTTTGTAATTAAAAAAAATATTAATTCTAAGGGTTAGAAACGTATCACCATTATGTAATATATTATAATTTGCTATGCACACAGTTAGGCATGGATGTAAGAATCTAAATAAAAATGGGGGATGGGGAGGTCTAATTTTTTTTAAAGAATAATACAATTATTATGGTTTTGTTCATAACAGATAAGATTTGTTAACAATAGTTATAAATTACAATTGTGTTTATATTTTATATTTGTGGAATTTATTTTTGGTGAATTATAATCTATTATATAAATAAATACATAATATATCATTTTTCCAAAAGTGGGGGCTAAAGCCTTTTAGCCCCCTTGGACCAACCTATGCACACCACTTTCTCTCAGAATCATTTTTTATAAATAAATAATGGTTTATCATTGAATTCTACTGTTCATGGCAGATTACGTTTTCCGTTTTTGTACTTACCTATTATTTATTAAAATAATTGGGTATCAATTATATAAAAAGGTTACTAATAGTTAGTAAGTACTAATACATATTATTTACTTAAATACAAATTATAAACGTTCATCTCTAACCCAATAAGAAAAACCAAAAATCAGCTGTTCGTATACCTGTATTGGAATTTCTCTGTTAAAATTGGTGTATGGACAACTATGTATGTAATATAGTTACGAGAAAACAAATTAATTGCATTTAACAAGAAACTTATAAAATAATAATTGAATGTGATTTTTAGGTTAAATTTAAATATATTTAATGTTCCATAACATTTATTTAGGTAGTTAAAAATGCGTAACAAATCTGAATATGGTTGAGTGCTATTAAATTAATGTTGTCCCTCCCATATAGTCTAGACTATTCCTAAAATTAAACTTCGTTGATTTCCCTCCTTCACGGATCCTACGTAAACAATATATGGTCACCAAATTAATATGTAATTTAAATTAGGTAGGTAGTTAATTTCAGTTATAAATATATAAATATATTATTTTTCATGTAATGTACAATTTTTTCAAACAATAAAATAAAAGTAAAATCATATTGACTCACAAAAAGAGCAGTATATTTGCAGTATATTGCTTTATTAGTTTATTCCATGCATATAATCAAAAAAATAACTGTTGTTAGGTATTAATTCGCAGAAATAAACTTGGAAGAGAAATAATTAAAACCGCATTTCTGGTTATGAATAACTATCAATATACTTTTAACTCTAGTTATAATAATAACACAAATAATGAAAACATTTTCAAATTTATCAAAGCTTGTGTTGTTTAACATAATACTATCCGAACACCAAAATTCAAAATCATCGTTCTATTTGATTTTTTCGTCTGGCGTTTTTATCCAAAAACTAATTTTCAAAGGTAATTCTTGGAATTTAGGACGTCTGCAGTTATGCAGAAAGACGAGAATGTTGGTGTCACGCTTGCCCTCGAGCATATTTTTAGCACTAGTTTATGCGATTCTTCCTCTGTAAATATACAATCAGAAAAACTTAAAATATGAAATACTTTCAATTTCCATCTTGTAATTTGTTGTTTTTAAATTAATACATGCCTCTCATACAAATATTATAGTGAAATAATTAGAGGTGTATACAAACATCAAACTTATGGTAAACTGAGTTACCTACCTAAGTATTTATTTTATTGTTCTGTTTATTAAAACGTGTTACAAGTTAAATCATTTATTTTTAACGAGTTAACTATAAACACATGCTCAACCGATATAACTATATTATAAATGCATTATTATTCGTCACTTATTGCTTTTTTTTCTGTGCAACTATTGATATTTTCAATGGGAATCGCATCAGTAGAAATAATGTCTGTACTAAATAACACCACTTGCTGGATTTGACCTTTATGCAATAACTTCACTGCCTAAGCTATTAAAAAGTGTTGAAGTTTATTGTGTTTGCAGGAATGTGATGATACATAAATTCTGGCAAAATTACGTATTTTGAGATTTTATTCTAACTTACCATGAGATATCACATATTATTATGATTATACAAATCAATGTTCAGATATGCGAGCAAAATATCTCCACGAAAAAATATCCAGAATAAGAATAATATACGGGTTAGTAACACCTAGTAAAATAAGAAGGCGTTCAAGAAAAGCATAACATTTTTCCAAAATCAAAAAAATGTTATTAGGTAAGCGAAAAGTTAAATGCCATTAAAAGAATTTGCTGGATTATGCTATTATATTTTATTCTACTACATTAGGAAATATAATTCACATATATGATATATATATATATATATATATACATATATTATATTTATAGTGTTCACTTATTTACTCATGAAACGGATAACTTATTTCTTTAAGCCGTCGACCGTGGAAAACATCGTACCATATATAACACTATAATTATCTACTTACTGGAGGACGGCACATATCGCAAAATTAGTCGAGTTAAGTTAACGGATGCGGAAAATCGTCGCACGTAGCGCGTAGTGGTTATAGAAAGGGTAAATGAACGGCGATGACCGTTGTGGTAACTTGTAAGACTAATTACCAATGAAATGTTCAAATCAAGGTTATAACCACTGTCCTTCCTCATAATACCAAATGATATTGTCACGTGGACGGCGGTGGTATCTGCAATCTTACCTAGGTCTATAATAGAACCACACTATGGAAATCCCTGGTGAACCACGGAGTCTAAAATCATTTTTCTGTCATAATATTTCCCGATGAAATTTGGTGAAATTATAATACGTCTGGGGGTACCACCTATCCACGTAACGTTATTGCTAATGGTTCTCACGGTGGCGAGTGGGTCATTACGGCATTTTCCGTCACTCAGTCTTATGAATCATTTTCTCTACTTCCCTCTTCGATTTTCGAATGTTTGGCGTCTTAATCCGTTGTTTTTTTTAGCTTTTTCGAGTGCATAAGTGTTGTTTAGTGTGAGGAAATGTGAATCTTGATCCATACCAATCGTTTTCGTGGCATCTTTGGTATGTGCGTATTACAATTCAGTATTTTGCTGTATAGCAAACGAGACTTTATCACCTCCGGCCCGACAACACGTGCTGGCAGATTTCTGAGGATTACGCAGAGGGCGTCGCTTTAAGGTAGAATGCACAAAGCCACCTATATTATTCATGTGTTCCATGTAAGTAAAGGCAGTTACGTATACGCCTCTGCTACCTTTACTGAGAAATACAAATATATTATGCCTATTTCCATATTAATGAGGTATGTCTGAAGTAAAAATATCTTATCAACTAACAGTTTTAAATTGTATAATGATTTTCATGCTCAAGAGTTAATGAGCTTAAGAATAATAAAGCCAAAGGGAAGATCATCTTGAAATAAATTTGGTCTTGACGCGTTCCCGCAGTTAGATTTGCATTTTTTTTTTTTTTTAATTAGTCCAGGCAGGCCTGTGCCCATAAAATCTGTAGGACTTATCAAATGGTTCCAACTGTAGGCAATTCGCATAAAAATGTAGGTAAGTAACAAATATGAAAAATACAAATTGGTTCTTTAAACAAATAAACAAAAAAAATAAATAAATAAAAACCTATAATAAGATAATATAGTGCCATAGTTTTACGAGCTTAACCTCTATTATTTGGAGCAGTCAATCACAATTTTAATGCGTTGATCATTATTATTTATTGCTTATTAACGCCTAAATAGCCAATATTTATATGTAATGAAAACAATAATCAAATAATATTGGTAAATAACATGCAATCCATGTTCAAGCAAAATAAAATTTACAAAACAACGTCAACATAGTAAGCTAAATACTATCAAATTAATATAATAACCTATAGTTAAAGGGTCAAAAAACTAAGTCCATCATTAAAATATTCGTATCATTTTTTAGTAACCGTGTAGGCACATTGGCTGATTGTGGTCATAAGAGGTTAAGTGGAAGAGTATATTAAATATCATAATTATCATCATTATTATCATTATAGGGCCTTTTAAATTTAAATACCGCTTTGTACATATATATATATCAATTATTGGGTATGAAGTTAAAATTCATGTTTAAAACATCGCTTGAAGTAGATGTCTTTAGTGATATAGAATAAATTATTGTAACAAACATGATAATATATACATTTATGATACATCATTTTACATATTGAATTATAATATTATGATGTATTACTGACTAAATATACAAACATAATTATTTAAAAATTGCATAGGTATACATACACATTTTAATATCACACAAATTACGAGTGACGGTAAAATAATATGGATCCGATCAGTTTGTTGGTTGTTGTTGGTATATGATAATATTATTGTACGGTGGTTGGTAAAAACATTGTGATGTCCGTCCTGTTAGCAGTTCGTGGGATTCTTTTTAATTTATCATCATAAAATCCACCGGAACGTATTCCATTTTACATGTACAAAACAGGAAATATCGTATTTTTAGCTGCGGCGGAATTGAGCCCACCCCGGAGAAACACCCGTCGGGACATTTGTTCTTTAAGTATTTTTCTTGTCATCACTCTCCCCGAAAAACCACCCATTAAAACCACCTGCCACCTCTTACATACTATTTATACTTATATTTTTTTCTTCATTTTTGAACTTCAAAAATCAACCGAATTGTCGTCTTTGCGACAAGACATACCCATTCCTACGCATCCCGTTCACATTTATTATTGTTACGTACCTTGTAGTTAGTAGCTACTCTCTTTATAAAGTTATTGTTTTTCTCAGTAAACTGAATAATACAATATGAAATTAATGGTTTGTATTGTTTTGTTTTGATTATTTTTTAAAAGTATGAAAACAGACTTGTTTACCGACAATGATTAGGGTAATTGATGGGCTGAAAATCATCACTAAATGCCCAGAGTCTATTAAAATTAACCGACGTACAGCAGAATTATTTGATTGATGCCTGTTCGAGTTTTAAATGATTGTACAACGAGGTAAAATATAACTTGTAATAAATTCATAAAAGTATAGTACAGTTCAAAACTGATATAGGACTCCACGTCGAATTATAAATATTGAAACAATTGAAACATTCTGGGAACAACGATATTGATAATTTCAATTAAAAGTATAAACTCGTAAATTGGGAGGATGTTGAAAGGAACTAACTAGGATATATATTTCACCCACTTAACCAATTTTCTACGACCTTCCCCGGTTCGTAACAAACGTAAATTTATAAAAAGCTAGGCTACAAAAAAAAAACAACATTTATTACGTCTTAAAACGCTTAGATATTTTAGATTCTGTACTTCCACGGAAAAGGACAGTTTTTGAATAGATTACAATAATTTTTAAATAACTAATTACTCATTGTTTTTTAAGACCAACTATTGACGTATATTTTTGTTTATGTCCATCTCATTGAAAGATTATCTTAATCTACCTACTAATAGCAATACTATATATTCATTATCACATTATATTATAATAAAATGTTAATCACAAAAAAGAGATTAAATTATGTCAATTAATTCCACAAACACATAAGTACCTATTTTTTATTTTAAAACCCCAAATTAAAAATCATCTTATAAACTCCACTAAGCTTAGCCAAAATTGGTTTTAAGAATGTTTAAATTATGCAATAAATGTATGACCATCGATTTCAAAAAAACAATAATACATAATGCAATAGACTTGCTGTGTGAATGTGATCAAATTAAGGTGAATACACCGGTCCATCATTGCATTCATGACATCAATCTAGAATTTTAATTTTGGTTGCATTTTGAATAAATTGTTTTTAATTGAAAATAAATAAATAAATAATTATTTATTTATTTATTTATTTATCTATACCGTGTGCATTTGTTTAGTAGATAAAAATTCAAAATATTAAAATAAATTAAAGTGATACATCATAAAAATGTATATACAATTTAATTCTCCAAGCGTTATTCCCCTCTTCAATATTATTTTCATTTCTCATTTTTGAAATTTCTTAACCAACCTTTTTTTTCCGAATTATAACCACTTTTTTTTAAACGTAAATTGTTAAATAAATGATTTTTTTTGAAAATTGTTTTGTAGTTTCCTATCCAAAATCTAAATCTATATTCTTAACTAGAAGTTTTTAAATACTTAACTTTTTGTAATAAACGAAAATAGGACCATGATAATAGATGTTAGAGACATGGAATTTAAAAATTATTGTGACTTATCTTATTAAATTAGACCTTTTATAATTTGTGTTAGTGGTTGAAGTGTAATAAATACAAATACAATATTACTTTTAGATTCTTCATAGATCTATTGATTGATTTTTTTTTTGTGCCTTTTAAAACAGTAGCAATTATTTAGACTTTGAATTTAAAGGTTAGTTTCTAGCAGTGAATCAGATATAGTTGTTACTTTTGGAATTCAAAAGTAATGTACTATAGCCAGTACTTTTCAAAATAATTGCAGAGTAAAACGAAAAGTTGTGAGTACAAGATTTTTTCAGTATATAAAAAAATTCGGATTTTAACCATAATAGATAGTTTATCTTAAGATTTACCATTTCCTATTTTGCAAAAGCCTAAACTACAATAAGTATTTGTGGTTTAACCGAAGTGATTTGTATGCCTAACTTATATTCTACTTAGATCAATCAGTAAATAGTCCGACATTCAGACATTGACTGTAACATATAACATTATTTATTCTTATCATATTTTAACTTTAATGATACATTGCCGTTTTGGCGAGGAAAAAAGGTACCTAACCTTTACCGCTTATCCGTAACAACTGTATAACATATTGTGTTATCTAATAATTATTATAATATGAAATTAAACGTTGCTTACCAAAGTTGAACACAAAATAAAGAAGACTCAAATGTATCCAAAAACAATGTTTATTTACTTATAACTGTACTGTTCAACATTATAAATATATTACCTATATAAACAAATGATTCAATACTAAATATGATCGAAAAAAGCTTACTGGGTATTGTTTAAAGTTTTCATCAAATTCCTACAAAATGTATGTGTAATACCCAATATCTACGTATAAATAATTATTCATTATCAATAAACAATTCTAGGTTGTTTTGGGATTAAAACCCAATGCACACTGGACATTAATGAGAAAGGTTCACCACTAAAAAGACCCAAGTGACCTTTTTAAATATTTTGTAAAATAACGAAAAGAATGAACAATATGCGTGAACATATTTATGTGACTGGGGTTAACAGCTATGGACAATTAAAGAGAGAGAAAGGGGTGGTTAGAACATTTAAATGTACTTACCCTAAATTTATTTATTTTAAATAACCTTTATGACAATGGTGGTTAGTTATAGTCCTTTATTAAGAGAGTGAGTTATCACATATACATGAGATTCTAACTTTGGTTTTAAAACACCTCACGTTTTTATTTTTATTTTCTATTTTTAATGTTGTTAATACCAAGTTAGATAGTTAGATAAATACATTTTATATATAATAAGAATGTATAATAAAAAAAAACCACAAAATATTGTGTAATTAATAATAACTTATTATGTAATATAATACACTAATGAACTAAGTAATTTGCTTTCTTTTATTTGTTTTTGTATTTTTTTTAGGAATTATATTAAATGTACACACCCCACAAACACTATGAAGCGTCTATACATAATACAATTATATTATATACTATATTATATTGTTTATACATATTAGTTGAGAATTTTTTTTTGTAATCAGCTGTATACAATAATAATAGAAATTACTTATGAATAGTAATTTATTGTATAATATATTTAAATTTAAAATAAGGAAAATCTTTTATCTAAATTTATATATGTTTGGATAAGATAAAAATGATAAAATGCAATATAATTTATTCAACATCTTTTTGCAATATTATCAATTTAGGTATATTTCCAGTCATATAAGACATCATTAAAAAAAAGAGGGTTTTTTTATTACATCGAAAAATTAAAGGTTTAAGAAGAGTTTAAAATTATGACAAATTTATTATTAAACGTATTTAAATTGAAATGTGATGCAAGTAAAGTTTTTATTTATTTATATAAATGAATCATTGATATTAAGCATATGGATACGACATTACTATTTGAACTAAACTTATTCACTAAACGCTTTTAGGAGTTTGGAAGAATAAAACGATGGTTCTCACTCTCACAGAAGCTTCCGAGTGATAAAGAAACTAACATTTAAACAAGAGTAAAGAGAGATGCAATGATGTTGTATTAACAATGACATCAGTTGTGTAGACTAAAAGATTTGTGTACAATGTAAAATCCATAAGTTTAATATCAATGCAGTTATTCATTTGTGGAACTCTTTATTGTATGAAGTAAAGTTGATTTTTTCTGTATCTATAAAATTGATAAAAGTTAAATTGATCAGAATTACTTAGTTAAAACTTGACAAGTACAAAAATATAGGTAAGGGACTAAAAGATTTTTTTCAATAGCTGTTGACATCTGTAGACTAATTATGCTTGTTACTTATTGAATTAAAATATTTATAGTTACTTGAATATTATGATGCTTCCTAATAAATAATTACTATACATATATACAATATACAATATTACAATATACATAGTTGAATAATTATAAAGTAAAAGTATTTTAGTTTTAAAAAATGCCTCTTGTCTCGGAAAACTACATTATTTCAATTTTAGTCTTATAAATACTAAACTAGGTAACTTTATAACTAATGTTACAGTTCAATGATTTTTATTCGAGGAAACGCTATATTTTGAATTACTTAAATGAAATCTTAATATAATTATGTTTATTAATAAATACTATAATATGTGCAACAGTAGGTACATAAAATGTAATAATTTGATACGCTTCATTAAACAAATTATTATATTTAATGGAAACACAATAACAAAGTGAAGTTCAATGTAAGTAAACCTACACAATATTATTGTAGCATAACATACTAATATATTGGTTAGATAACTATATTGTAAATATACCATGGACCACGGTTACTTAAATGTAACGTGAAAAAAACAACATACGCCACGGACATCATCAATATATAATATTTATTTGAAAAAAAAAATAATTAATACCTTGTTAGTGGGTATTCATTTATAGTATTTTTATGCACATTATTATGTTTCTTAGAGTCTAGAATGTATTAAAGTGGTTTTTCTGTAGGTACCAAGAATAATATACAAAGCCATCTAATAAATTAATTTTTGTAACTGACCCTTTGCATAGAGAATGTTATTTTTTATAACACATTACATAATTGAGTCCATTGCAAGGGTTCTATTGTCTAGAATTGCAAAGTCATATAATTTACAAGAGTATATGACCTACATGATTGATTAAATATTTATAAATAACATAAATTACAATGGCTGAATCTATTGGGCCACTCGAAATAATGGTACTACCTAGTATTTCCATTAATAATTGATACATTTATATTAATGTCTTATAAATAATTATTGCATACCGCATAGTCAAATCAATATTAATATTCGCTGCAAAACGATTATCGTGTAATGACTGATTTGTGTGCACTATTTAAAATGTATAAATATAGTGAGTATCTAAGTCTTACATCGATCCCAAAGTTTAAATTTCAAGATTAAGTTCATAACCGTATGTCGTACAAATTGTTTCTGTGTGAAAATAACACGCAATACGGCTGAAATCGATCATGACATTTTCATAAATATCGTACTATTACGCAGTAGAATACACAAAACATTTTTACCAACTAAAAATGTATTATAACAGGATGCGTAGAACGGCCGGAAGGCCTTATCTTATCTATACTACTCCCTCTAAATGAATAATTAATAATAATACTTACCACGATAATATTGAGGATAACAATTTCAAAAACTTCTCACGCACTGACACACACACACACACCTGTCATGTCAATAATTACGCATTTTCTACATCTTTTCTTAATTACTGCTCTACTATCAGGTGTTGTTAATAAAACAAATCAATACCCTATAAATTCTAATTATTATTCTCTTATAACTACTCTGAACAACATACAAAGTTACTTTGATTAGTATAAATATATAGCTGCATAGAAATAAAAATCTAATTTAACCTACGGAATCTAAAAATAATATATAGATGTCTTTTTAATGTAATCGAAATTATCAAAAAAAAATACCGATTTTTTTTGTACGTATAATTTATTTAAGTTACTTTTTATGTTCCTGCAACGTACATAAGTAGGTATATTATGATTTATGATATTAAGTAAATGTAACTCAAACTATTTGAACACTATTTATAATAACATAGTAATATGTTATTGAATAATTATTTGGTTAGACAAAACCCATACAAAACCAAACAAATATTTAATTTATAATTGAATATATTAGTACGATATAGTTTATCAATAATTGTATACAAAAGAATTTCAATTCATTCAATTTATAATAATAATACTTACCGAATATTTTTATTTTTGCAGTTAGTCAAATTGCACTTATTGGTGCGGTTCACAAATCTATTCTTATAGGACTTCCTTGTTATATATGTATATATGAATTGATTTTGATAATTCCGATAATAGTATGAATAATTATGATTATACGCATTTATCTGATATTTTCGTACATTTGGTTTGCCGCAGCATTTATGAAGTATTTTAAATTAATTTAATCCCATTATTGTGAAGTATTTGAATAACTACCTACTTGGGTTTGAATATATTTTATAATATTTTATTTAGCATGTTTAATGTACAAATAATAAGTACTATAGCTTGGGCTAGTAATTTTTTTTTTAATAATTTACTAATCAATATAAAATAAAATCTTGAAATATTATGATAATCGTCAATTTAAAATTGGATTTGAGTATACTTACTTATAATCGTCTGTGTTTAATTATTTAGTCTTTTAAATTAATTTGTATTTAAAATGCGTATCAATTATTATAAATAGTTAAGAAATATGGGAAGTCTGCAGAATGGTGGAGCGAAATAACGAGATGAAAAATATATTGATTAACATTTCATTTTAGTGGTGTGCTCATAAGACGTAAGCATACAATACAATTTGAATACGTAAGTGTATGTAATGATAATAAATAATTATTATACTACCTATCAATGAAATGCATACATTTGACCTTTCATAGCAGTTTAAAAAATCATAACCCACGACTCGGAAGCCAAGATTTTGATAGGTCGAAGCAGCCGAGAAGACTAGTTTGGACATATCAGGTCGGAGAACCCGTGGATCACCTCATTACAGCCAAAACGGTGGTCGGATACACAACTCATCGTGTCGCATGCGACAGACGACGTGAACGAGTAGTTTACATACTAAACAGTGACCGATCCGATGGTGACAATAAGGGAACACACAGATGACAGCAAATACGAGATTATATCGGCGGATGTACTCGACAGCGATTGGTTTAAGTCGTTGGCGGCGAATTGCGTACACGCGACGGTAAGTTGGGTCGGCGAACAAACGGCAGAAAAAACGTAAAGTATACATCCACGATGTCATGTGCAAAAGATGAGCTGAACCCGACTCTGGACATTTCCCGGTAGATCGTGGTTAGTACCGCGTGGATACCGTGCAGGTTACAACGGCCATTCGAATTACGATATAAAAGCCACACGACAAGACAGATGACGTAGCTGTGAAGTAGCTGGCTTAAGGGTATACACGTAGTGGATACACGTCTTGACAAGCGTTGAATTTTTAAATAGCTTACACGTGGTGAACGTTGAACTCGACTGGTTCAATGTTTATAATATTCAGATATTATTTTTTGTTGTTTTTCAGAAACTACCGTGGTGTAATTTTGAGCTGTGTTTCCGCGATAGCGCGATGTGTACTTAACCTGTACCCTTGCCATTATTCAAAACGGACTTAGATACAGCCGTGTGTTTTTGGATCACGCATAGGAGAATAACGCGTCGTAGGAACTTACACTGTCGTCGTAATTGTTGTGTTCTTCATCCACTGTTATTACCTAGCCATGTATGATGTATAATATATATATATAAATCAGAGCTACATAGGAACTAAGATTTTTCAATTATTTTAGAATGACGGTTAAATCATATTTCGATAATTTACCGATACTCATTAAGAATGCCATAGTATTGGATGAAAATGCTCACGATATTGAGGAAAAATGAATAAAAAATATTGAGGTCACTTTTTATATTATTTAATACACTGTTTAACACGTCGTAGGCAAATTATTAATCTGAGAAATGGTAGTAGGTAATCATGGTAGTTAAATACTCGTATTGGAAAAATCAAAAAGAAAATTTGAAGTAGGTAATTTAAATGTTCAAGAGACAAATTAATTTATTCATCACTTATAATTATGACGATTGTTATGCTGGTGACAGATTTTCTATTGTTGTCAGATTATGATTTATTTGATCGACTCGGCCATCATAATTAGATCCTCGTGAAGGACTATATTATGTTTTTGCCTGTCGTCGTTGGTGACATCGCCGTTGGTGAGTAGTATAATTATAATCAACATGATTTAACTGTTTGCCATCTCTTTGATTATCCAAAAGTATTACGTTCAAATAATGTGTGATGATAGGTGAACGCCGACCCGGTGACGGCGGTGTGCACACATGGTGGTGTAGTACGTTGGCTAACCCCCAAAACGTATACTCACTAAAATTAACAAAAAAAAATAAACAAAAAGGAGGAACGAGTCAAGTAGAACAACAATAACAAAGGTATCGATGTCACGAGTAGCCGCGTAGAGAAAAGAACAAGCGAGTGAGTAGTCACAATAGATATTATTGTCCATAATACATTCAATGGATGCTTCACGGGGCAAGTACAGCGTGCAATGTTGCCATTGTCACTCGCGTGCGATCGGCTGCAAGGCGTGATGATAATCACGAGCCTATGTTGTCGTACGATTTGTGTCCGACCGACTGAAAGGAGTTAAATATTACAGTTTGAACTATCGCGAGATGGGTTTGTTTTATTTTAAAAATGCATTTTATTTTAAATGTTTCAGCGAGTTTCTGCAGTTATTGCAAATACCTATTATCCAAGTTGACATTTTATAACGTCTCGTTAATATAAAATACACTGTAGTAAGATATTTTGTTCAGCAAGGGATATAATATACGGTATATAATAATACTACCTATGCATATTTTTATACAATATTAATATTTTCTAAGGTTTTCCATTTTTATTAATTTAAGACAATTTCGAGGTCGTCCGCGTAGAATTTGTCTTATGGCAGTAGAGATGGTAGACGCATAACTTTTGTTTGGGTGTGTAGTACTGGGCTCCTCTGAAAGTCTGTAGTTTCAAATGGAAGTTTGAGAACAGGGGTTTTATCCAATTTTGTAACAGAGTTGGAAATGTTGTGTACTTTTAAAGATAGGTATAGGCAGGCACTCAAATTAAATTAAGGAGTCGGTATTATTCAAAATAATGTATAACTATTGTTTTTGTGAATAATTCATACTTAGCTCAGACAAATATGAATTGATTAATATTTTATAAATTTAACTCGTCGGACATAATATAAAGTATTGACTATGCTCCCTTGGGTAATAGCTTTATCATAGCAAGTATTATATACAAATATAATTGTTTACGAGAAATAAAAACATAATATTAATAGCAAAAATGGCTTGAACATTTTCAATCATAGCTATTTTTACGAAAATCATGTCTTCATATATTTTTTGGTTATTTTAAAATATATTAACAATTTAAGTCTAAATATTTATTCATAAACCAGAAACAACATGGTTAAACCCTAAATTTATCCTTAGAAAAATATATGCTTTTTAATAACATATTAATGCGTAGTTATAAGTTGGTCAATATAGACATATAGTCGTATACTCGTATTGTAGTAGTGTAATAGTTCTATGGTGTATGCTATATATTGAAAATACAGTTTATAACTTTAAGCAAACATCATTAAATGACAAATGCATTAGTTCCTAATTTGTTTTGGTAAACTTAACATCTATTTCGTGGATTATTTTATGCTTAATCAGTTACTATTGACATTTCTATTAATAGTTATTTCTCTATCTCCCAATCGGTAATTGTATTATATTTGTACAAACTAACCTATACAATATATAGTACATATTATTAATATGTAACTTTTCGTTTACTGGGGTAAATTTACCTTTTGCCAATTCACTTACGCATTGAAAGTTTCAATTTTAAACATATTTACTAGGTTTAAATCACTTTATGTTCAAATAAAGACAGCAAGAAATGCGTAAATAGTCTTCACCCAATTACTCCCTACACGGTATACAATACATACATAAGATATCAAAAGAATAGGTATCACGACATGACGTGAACAATAATTATTGTGTGTTCATAAATAATGATTACAGAACCATATGAGTACATAATACTGTTTGTTTGAGGATTAATTGTATAATATAATATTATATTTTCGTAACTTTAATTTGTAAGCCAACTATATGAAAGTTGAAACTGATTACAACGACGTTGTAAAAATTAAAATATTTAAAGAAATTTGTTAAGGAGTAAGATGAATATTAAATTTTTCAATTTTTAAATAATAAGGTAGTGGTGCTCTAAAATGAACAGTCGGTCATAAAACGAGATATGCCAACAGCAGTCTCGCAATTGGTAGCATATATTTTGAGACAAACAGAGATACCAAATGTTGACAGACTTGACATGCTCTTAATTGTCTGGAATTTTCTACTTAAATGTAAAATGTATTTTCCGTGACACATTGTACATGACACATTATGGAAAGCACAAGCCACAAAAGTATTCACTACACGATAATAACGCATACCCGAGTAGTTAATTAACAACAAATATTAAGTTATTTTATAGTTATGTCTATTCGTGTCTTCCTTAAGACTGTATTTTTTAAAAAAATTTTAGAGTTTTTAATTATGTTTAATGTCACTAAGACTGTTATAATAATATGATAAAATCGAAAACGGCCTAGTCACCTGACTGCGAGTGCTGGCATTCCGTATAATATATACTATTATTTGCGTAATAAACATCTTATTATCTCAATTATTATGGCTTTCAAGGGGTACATTTTAGAGGTGTAGACATATTTATTATTTATGATGTGTGACAGTCTGCCGCCGTCAAGTCTGGGATATTACCTTTCTCAAACATCTGACCATTGCATATATTATTGTTTACCACATAACATACTAGATAATATTTTAAAGAGCATAATATTGTCATAGGAGTAATAAAATTAATTTTGCAGAATGAAGTAGGTATTATTTTTTAATTTAATACTGTTGGGAAAAAAAAAAGTAACATACTAACTTTACTCACTATCCTACTTAAAAACGTGTTTTCGTTAAAATATTCATAAAATAGTAATTACAAATTAACTACTCATTGTTTGCCTATTTTGTAATTATTGGTCTAAAATCTAAATACATTAAAACCACAGAAAATAGTAGGAACAGATCGGATAATGAATGTAATAACTAATAGGCCCTATCATTTCAATGATCTCATCGAACTCAGTATAATTATGGTGTAACGACTTATGTCATTATGTCATTAATCTAAACAGCCGAAAAAAAATCATCAGCATATTTGAAGAATATTAATTCAAATCAATCTTATTTTAAACCTCGCTCACTGATGTGTCTTCAAACTGATCGACGGTTTGTCGGTAGTTTTCCTTAAGGTTAACAAACGATTGAGAAAATTAAAAATTGTAACCTTCTCAAATTAGTTATGGGTAATAATAATAATTTACCATTATTTTCTTAGATTTCTGCTCCATACTGGTGCACTGTGGTGATACTTGAAACTTTTTTAACATTCCTTATACCCGAAAAAGTATTAATAGAAAGAGAGAGAGAAAGAGTATAAATAGTAATAAAACAATTAAAACATTATAAAAGCACAGTAACAAACATTTTGTCATCGGTATACAACATAATATAACATGTCAACTTTTCAAAGCTTGTTGGTAATATCTAGTTTTAATTAGTATCTAAAACGATGAACAATATTGATATATAATGCATCATAACACATTAATATAACAGTATACGAATTGTTCAAATTTTTTTTATAATTATTTGCATCAAAAATAACTTTAGATAATCAAAGTCGTAACTGGTGGGGCGAAGGGGATTTCAGAAGTCCAGATCCATATAAAAAAAATGTTGGATCTCCGACATTTTTTTCCAGTTACGGCCTTGTTAGGTTAGTTAGGTTAGTGTTAAACATTTAACTAATCAAATCAAAATATAAACAAAACCAATATTTGTATTAGAATCGTTGATTTTTATTTTATTTTCAAAAAATGTAAGGGTTTTTAAGTTATTATTTAAAATATATGTTACTGTAACATAATATCTGAGTGACAATGTTCATAATATTGGATTAGTTTAAATTCCTCTATAAAAATAATGATGAGTTAAAATTTTTTAAATATTAATACAAGGGACACGCATCACATATTATAATTATAATGTATAGGTTTATAGTTATGAACAGGGCTCGGGACTTTATGCATTTGCATATTTGTTCGGGAAATAAATAGAATAAATCTGATCCGGTAGAAATTTGTGTTGTGGTGTTTGGAGTTAAAGTTTAACAGTTAACTGTGCATATGTTTGTATATTTTGGAATTTTTGTCTGCAAATGCATATTTTTAAGATTTATTTATTTTTATTGCATATTTTAAAATAATTTTTGATTATTTACTCTAAAATAAATTTTTTAGTAAATTAATTTTGTCTACATGATTTTGTCGGCAATAATACCGATAAGGCAATAGTCAATAGCGTTACGGAGAACCCCTTTTATTTTTAGCTCTGAGGACAATATTATTTTTATTTAATCTGTCTTTTATTATAATAGGTATTATTTTGTTTGCCAGTACATAGTGATCGGCGGACTACGATCGTCATCGTGTGCATGTATCGTCAATCGTTTTCGTGTTCGTATTGGTATTCCTTATTTGTTGTATTTATTGGCGCTCGTATTTGTGGTATAATATGCCAAAAGATAAAAAAACACAAATTGGCCGGTTGAGAAGTTTTGGAATTTGAGGATAATGTATTTTCCGCAAACAGAATAATTTTATTTTGCAAAATATGTGAACTTAAAGTAGAATATGAACGGCAATCTAGTGTAATACAACATAATAAACAAACAGTAAAACAAATGAAAATGATTAAACGGAGGGAAATGCTCAATACAAGAACCCAGCAAATGATTACACAAACTATAATACAACTAGAGTATAATTATAAAATGATTATTTTTTATTACATACAATTTTTAATTGCTAGGTAAAGAAGATGCTGAGTGTTAAAAAATCCAAATTTTTTTATAACATAGTATGTATAAAATATAAATTCTTTGTAATATGTACAAGATATGTTTTTTTAACGTATTTTTTAATTAAAAATAAATGCATATTTAAGCGCATATTTTGATATTTTTTTGGTTCATATGTATACGCATATTTTTAAGATTTTAAGCACATAAAATCCCAAGCTCTGGTTATGAAGAAACAGCCAGGCGACCACCAAGCTACAGACAGCGTATAATCAAAAACTTAACTCTGCGCTGCACACCTGTTTGTAAATTCGACTTGCATTATGTAACGTTACAATGCATAGGTATTGTCAAACTTTTCGCATGTGTATTGTATACATCATCTATAATTCAAAAACCTTTATGGACGGTACTTGCTTATGTCGTTTAATTTGTCCGTGTAATCTGTGTGGGACGTTTTGTTCAAAAATATTTGTTTACTATATGTAGGTACTCGACAAGAGGCAGATCATTTTTAACAAATGATCGTATGATCGTAATCACGTATGATTATGACAGTTCAGTATTGAAGTTCTGTTTTCTATACCAAAATTAATAAACAATGAATGTCTAACCGAACAAGTATTAATTATTGGAAATAGATTTTAACGCTATAATCACATTTTTAAATACCTTACACAATAATTTATAATCCAATGTTATTTCAAAACTTATCAGTGAAGTACTTTTTCTGGAAATTATATTTCCCCCAAACTTACGATTATAAATATTTAAATGTTTAGTTTATGATCACAAAAATATCCTTTTACAACACAATGGTTTGATAAAAGTGCATTAAATAATGAAATAAGCAAATTATTCATGCTTACAATCGAACATGCAAAGACGTAAGGTGTAACAAGATATTATAGCAGGGCCTGGTGTGGCTCGGTAACCTAACGTGTTCTAAGGTAACACATTGGCTGGCATCTCTAGTTCCTGGATGGGTGACCATTTGGATTTTTAGTGACGAGTCCTGGCACCACATCCGCGTGTTCCTCAACCAACCGAACTTCCCTACAAAGATGTTAATGGTTATGGTCGCCGATGCTTGAAATCAATTTAAAAAAAAACAAACATTTAATACTAAACGAAACATTATTGGGCTTTTGGTATAACTTACCTACCAATTAATTTGCACGATCTTACGTTTATACAGATATGAAGTAATTCAAAATATATGTGTGCAAAGCATTTAACAATTGTTATGAAAATTGACAATACTTGCGTAAATTTTATCAATCATTATGCGTTTAACTGCGTTTTATTTAATGACTATTTTAACGAGCATACTTGTGAAATCGTAACATTTTTTTATTTCTATTTACCTTTGCAATAAATTATGAATATTGTTCAAGTGCCTAAATTAATTGTAGTACATCATCAGCAGTCATTCAAGCTTAAACTACATGTTAGTACATATAGTAAAATTAATATGTTTGGTTATGTATGGCAGTCTTAAGGTCTAGTATATAAAAAAATCTCTATATTTTAAATTTAATTTACAATACGTTAGACGTAGGTTTAGATAAAAAAAATAATTTCAATGATTTATCAATTAAATTTCTGCGTTCAGAAAATTTCATCAAAAATTGAACAGAAAATTAGGTAACTATATTAAATGTTTAATACTTATAAGTGCTCGTACTTGTGTATATAAAAATAAGCATATATAATACCTACTACTTGATATTTTTCCTCTACAAGTAAAATCTATGAATCCGCATGAATATGTTTTCGTTAATAAGTAACAATGGCAACGAAAACCTTACAAAAAATCGGTCAGAATCATTGTATCGTGATCTAGCCCTAAAATATATTTATGTTAATTTTATATTATAATATATACACTCAAATTCTATAAGAGCGTACTATTTTTAATTTATAAGATATTATTGCAGTAATGGTAATATAACTTACTAGTTATGTCTAATTTCCGGTTCATACAATATAGAAATGGTAATTTAATATATTTGAACTTGATTCTTTCTAATTTTATGTTTTATAATATAGAAACGCATATCCGATTATAATTCATTATAAAACTAACATACCGCCAATCATACATTCAAGTTTCAAATAAATTACCCAAATAATAAAATAATAATTTTTTTGTTTTTTTTTTCAAAATTAAATATTCCGTGGCATCATAGGCCATTGAGTGCTATAAGCTATTTTAAGGAGTTACGGTAGGGTTGGTACGGTTAGGTTAGGAACGTTGCGTGACTGATTGAAGCAACCACGCCATGCCAAGCCACAACAAATAAATTATTATTATTATAATCTATTTGTACGTAATATATATTATTTTATAAAAATATATTTTACTAGAAATTAATCATTACATAATATAAGGCATTATTCAAAGTATATCCAAGAACGGACTGTACGCAAGATTTCACACAACCTAGACACCGCACTGGGAACAAATCACGAACATAACTTAAACAAAATTATTCTTAAGAAAAAACAATTGTATGTAATCTAAGTTAAAAAAATATATAAACCTTGTAATCACTATATTTATTATGAATTTTTTTTAATTTGTATTTATATTTGTGACATTGCTATATGCCTATATAACTAATGAACTTTGCTGCCGATGAAAAATTATTTACGACCAATGAAGACATAAACAAAAAATGTTAATTGTACGATTTAATAACACATACATATATAATTAAAAATCTGTTTGATAAAATGTACACAACTAATAGTAATATTATTACTGTATAATTATATCACAATATATCATTTTTATATCGCAGTATGCCAGTATCTATTTCGCGATTTTTAATTATGCATTGTTATTTTTCCTGCACTTCAATTTTCCATCAACCACGACGACCGCCGCTTTTGCAGAAGTCGTGTTTATGTTTATAAAAAGTTTTCGCATTTTAATGATGCTTCGTCAAATCACTCAATTATTTCATTAAAATCTCATTAAAAACTCAACGATTTAAATAGATCAAATGGGGGCAGAGCCCGATTTTATATAACCTATCCGTTACAAATGCGGTAATACTGCGTCAGCGGAAACATAATATTAATATGATTAAGCGTTCGGACGTATTCGAAATAGGTATATCGAACAAACGCCACCACAGCAATAGTTGGTTTATACCTATATATTTACACATGCTGTTTTTTTCCTTTCCTCTCACTCACTCTCATTCATTTTCCATCTTTCTCACTCATTTCTCTCTCTTTTTTCTCTCCCTCTTTCTTTCTCTCTCTCTCACCCGTGCACGCACACTCTCACTCGCACTCTCTTTCGTTCTCCCGTACAAACGTTTAATACTCTCATTCTTTCGTTGTTCACTATAAACGGTTACGACCAGGAACACATTGTGGAAGGATACCTATATTATACGGGAAACCGGTTCCCACATACAGGGTGTCTCACATGTGACATGCACCGTGTCGTCCATATTCTTCAGCCATTCTTGTATTATAAACGTTGTAAACATTTGGATATTGATTTTATAATGTATAACTGTATGTCTGCTGTGGACCTCTTATCCATTGATACTACTTACACAGTACTTTCATCTTATAAAGTTATGATATCTGTTATTTACGAGCTCAGTTCGTTCTAAAAAAAATCCAAGTCGATACATAAAATATTAATTTGAATTGAGTATTCATAGAAGATAGCTGTTATGCTTATGAATGTTCAATGTTTTTAAACGATGTGTGATACCATCATCTGTATTCAAAATTCATGACTGTAAAATATATTTCATATTGAACATCATAAAAACTTAAGCTTAATAATAATATCGTAATTTCCAATCACATGAATTTTGGTGAAACCCACAAAATATGATCCATACAATAAAGTAATAGTCTGTGAAAATTGGATTTCCAGAAATAACATGGAAAAAATAGTGAACAACCCTGGTAGTGGGAACCCTGTATGAGCTATCGACGTAATAAGTAATGAATGTTTACTGAGTGAACTCACAGGAACATTTTATAACATAAGACATTGATAATACGATATTATGTTGTCTGATATATTCGAGTTTATTTTTTCTCTAAACGCAATCTTCTTTGTATTTTGTTTTTATAATTAAAAAAAATACGACTGGTATGCGTGCGCAACGATTCCAAAGTGAAAATGGTTAGATTTTTTTATTTGAAATGTAATATAGCCCATAGGTAATATTAAATTATATGTATAATAAGAATTCTTAAATATGATTACTCGTTTATGTATTATTCCTGAACTAATGTGCTATGATATTATTTTGGTATGTATATAATTAATACTCTTCACCATAACATGCGACGGGTGTATAATTTAATTATTTTAGATAATAATAGTACATTAATCGATTGTTGTGTACCTAAACCTAATGTCTAGATTATCCTAGCAGGGAATTCGATTTGGAATCCACGAAATAAGACTTACCAACTACCCACAAAAGTATCTACGAATACGATTTTCCGAGAGTGTAATAACATTATCTTTATATGTGTAGGTATTTACTAACCTAACCTACGTATTATAATGTTTATCAATATTCGGTGTAGACGGTTTCGTCCAGACTTTCAAGTAGGTGCACTTCAAAATGAAACATTCCAAGACGTAATATGCGTGCCCTCAGGGGTAAGATTGCAAGTACGGTTATTGATAGTATATAATAATAATATAATGTAGAATATATTACTTTCAGTTTGCTACTCTCAAGGTGAACAAACTCGTGGTAGGCGCATTGTACACAGCCGGTGTTTCATTTGCGTTGCACAAGTATTGTATAATATAATATACAGAGTGGTAAAAATGTTGTTGATTTATACTATTAGATGACGATAAAAAAATAATAATACCCATCTCGGTACATCGTCGTTGGGTTCAACTATGCATGTACCTATGTAGTAATGGTATAATATAATATACCGAACATTGTTGTATAAACTGTATATTACGCGAGGTGTGTAACAATGTTTTCATGCTACGACGACTAAAAGTCTAAAACGGAACACATCGTGGGCGTGCTTACGAACTTTTCAAACACGTCATAAATTTACATTAATAATGGATACAAGTGTACAACGATTTAGACCTCATTCACATCGGTATAATGAAACAATGGAATATGCCATATGGAATGGCAAAGCAAAATCAGTTAAACGTTCAGGTGGCACATTATATGTGTGTGTATATATATATATACATATACATAATATGAGAAAAAAACCGTCATGGAAAGCACATAATAACAATAACTGAAAATAAATAAAAATATCTGCTAGAATGAGAGTTCCATGCCCTTCGTCAATATCTATATTATACATATCAAATTAAATATTTTATTCAACGTGGGCGTATAATACGTCAATCAGTGGCGTACTTAAGATTTTTTTCGGAGGAGAGGACCACATAACTTTTCCAACACAAAGCTCTGGGTTGTATTTATAATAACGTAAAAAAAATACTAACATCGTTATGGGTCAGTGTGTGGGGGTGAGGTGGAGGAGGGGTACAGATCTCTTAGACCCCCTATACTTCTCCAAAGAAGTTATGCAAAATGACGTCTTTAGTACGTTAAGGTCCGTCTATTTATGATTGTGGTATTCGGACACGGCTAATATTTAAAAAAAACAAGTTTCACATCAGAGTACCCATATACTCTGAAAATGATTTGGTTGGTCGTGAGAAATAACCGGGACTACGGTGATACCAAAAATCTATCTTTAAATATTGGTACATAATTTAATTGAAAAACGTCAGCACGAAGTCACATATCTCAATCTACGTCGGGATCCAACACCACATGGAGTTCTAAACGAAGGCGCTAAAAACAGGAAATACAGGCCTTCTATAATTATATTAGAGAAATTCATGAAAAATTCTAACTCAAAATAGATACTGATTTCAGCATGTCCACGAAGTTGATAATTACAAGACAGTAACAACTCGACTTTGTAGAAAACTTGTTTTGTGCCTCAACAATCCCCGTTTTATTTTTAATTCTTCTAACCTCGAAGACTACTGGGAATTTTTTACTCAAAATACCAACTAAATTCATTTTCCTGACGAAAAAACATTCTTTGAAGTAGAAAACCGAATCATTTTTTCTTCCCCAAAAGATCAATGATGACCGATACAATAAAAAAAAATATATCATACACATCAGTGCAAAATCCATACATTCATTCTTCCACTCAGAGTTTTAAGTATGTATTATTAGTGGGTACGCCGAATGAATATCTACCACAGAATCTTCGGCAACGGTCATCAACAATAAGTTCTATTCATAGTACAGTAATAGTTATGATCAGCATATTATCGTCCATTAAGTAGGGATACACAAGGTGTATTGTTTTATACATAACCGACTGGTGCAAACCGCGTTTATAAATTATTTCTCCATATTTACATTTCGCAAGCTGGTACTAGTGGTACTTAAAATTAAATCTTATGTTTAAGGTGACCCCTATTAACTTGAAGATCTGACCATTCATTGTTTACATTTTATATATACGTACATAACTAATATTATAATGCATAGATTATATACTTACCAGACCTATTGTATTGGTATGAAATCATTGTAAAGGGCTAAACGATAAGTTGGGTTAATATTATTATTCCGCACAATAGTTTTTAATACACATACCAAATTGATTTACGTCCGGCTGGCTCATTTGAGTTTATTAGTAATCGGTATAATAATAATAATAATAATAATAATATAATATACAATATTAAAATATAATTTGAATGCAAATAAAATATTTAAAAAAAACTTCTGAAAAACCAAGTAAATCAATTTCGATGCAGATAATGTGAAATAAGTTCGATGTGATAAAGCCCAAAATTAATGTATACATTAAAATATGTCCGTTATATTATTATGATTAAATAAAAATAATAAAAATACATCTAATATTACTATTTATAATATGATAAACATAATGTCCATTCGTCGCTTCGCTCAAAATATGATATTTTATATATTAATAATTATTAAAAAATATAATAACAATAATAATAGAATACAAATATTATTACCTAACCGTGGCAATCATTCTGTTGTCTAAAATGTTTTAGTGAAACTCGGCATTGAGAAGGTCGCTGTCATATATCATATGTGTTATATTTGAATTGAATGATAAATCGTCGCATACGAAAAACGATTCTGAAAGAACATATAGACAATGACCACAATGAATCATACTCGCCAATTAATATTCCAAAGGTTATTTTATAATTTATTAATTATTTGTACATCTATGAGTAGTTTATTTTTTATGTTAGTGGTATGGCGTGTAAAACATTTTTTTTCGAAAAACATTGCATAATAATACGTTACATAATGATTATTATAATAGTATATCCCATACTGTTGTTATTAACTTTAAGTCAATACCACGTGTGTACAGTTGAACAGTTTAAATATAGGTTATACCTTGTACATAACTCATGATTGGTCAAAATAGCTTTGTGTATACTGTTTATAAAATAATAATATACATCAGGACAAAAAGTTTCAGAGGATGAATATTTAAAAAATATAATATACGAGTATAATCATATTTTACAAACAATTATCTAAAACTATTATCTCGGCAAGAGGCATGTAGACGGTAAAGCTTAACTTCACATCAAACTTGAATGGCTTAATTAAAATAAAATTGTTTCAATGCATAACGGAAAAACATTTGAAAACATGATATTACATATTGAAACTGGATTTTTTACAGACAATTTTTATTAAAAAAGTTTTTCACAAATGTGTTGTTTCGTTACTTAAAATGCAGTTTTATAAATTTGAGATTCTTTATTTATACTATGAAACTTTCAGCGGTTTTCTTCTATATATCATTATGTTATGCGATACAAGGGTAACATGCTTGCATAATTTATTACAATTATCGTAATTTCCATTTTGGATATTTAATAATATAAACATTGGCAAAACGAATTCACTATAGCTAGCTTAAATTTGGGCATATACGACTGTGAAGATAATGATTATTATATGTTAATGCTCAGGGAGTTATGGGGTGATGGCAAAACTCTTCGTTAGAGCTTACGGGGTATTTATTGTAAGAATACAAGAACTTTTATTTAAAATTCCGTTTTTTAATTAAGGTGCTGTGATTTACGTGGTCGTTTTGTTATCGACATACTTGGGTGTCGGCCGTAGTGGTAGCACCGGGAGCACATTTTTGAATTCCACGTGCAATTAAAAACCACTATAGACTTTTTTGCACTTTTTAAACTTCCATTGTGTTAAATTATTTAGGTTTATTGAAGGCTTATATTAAAGGAGAGCGAAATTCAAAAAAAATTTATGTTTTTGTCTGAAGTATATAATATTCAATTCTAAGAAAAATTGTACCACTGGGTGTTAAGTTTTACTGATATTATTCAATTAGTTATGAGGAATTATAAAAAAAATCCACTCGAAAGTCGAAACCCTATAGGGTCAGGTACTCAGGTTTGTCGTATTTGAAAATCTTACACGTGTAAAAATTGCACACTTTATAAAATGGTTTGGCATAAAATATTATGTGTTTAAAATTATATTGTCGATTTTTAATTTCGACATAAACTCGGTAATATTGTTTTGGTAAAAATCAAATTGAAAAAATGAAATCATTACAAATATTATACAAATTACATCGGTATAGGTCCCTTACCATATAGTTTTGTTCAGATTATAGAATCAATTATTTGTTATGTTTTGTATTTTTGTATTGCAATTGTTTTGACCGTGTATGTATGCTCTACTATTCTAGTAGAGAAAATGAAATATAATTTGCGTTCATTTTATTCTCAAACTAGCTTTCAGAGTCTGATTGTATGATATTATACATCACAGTTTTACTGCAGCGATAGACGAAGCTTTAGTTTCAGATTGTTTTTCGGGCTATATTTTATAGTAGAGTGCCCCTTCTGTCAACTATAGACGTTCGTGGTAACTTTTTTAATAGCTCTCGGATTGGTTCTTGTGTATAAGTTATAACTAATAAGTAATAACTATACGTATAGTACGGCATTGTCTTCGTGGACTTGTCTACAGCGTTCCTTAACTGTGCTGTTTTCGATTTTGTTTTTCTAGACCCACTCCTTCAAATTTAGTCGAAAGACAGACAAGACTTTATAATACTCCATTGTATCATTAAACTATTAAAGTAAGTCAAAAGTTGTCTGATCGAATTTACATGCACGATGCACACATGGTGGGTAGGTGTTATACATTGAGGGATATGTTTATTATGTTTACCAAAGAAAAGTTTCATGTGGCTCGAATGTATAGATTTCGGCATACTTATATATTACTGGTTTTGTTATATACTATTAAGTTGTGTCAACATTAAAAACAAAAATGTAATATCATTACCTATTAATATACCAAAATTATACAAAAATTGTTAGCCTACGCATAGACATCAATAAGTATAATAATATATCAATTACAAACAAAACATTATATTGCATAAGTATTCAATTCCAAGTTGTGAAACTACTTGGAAATTAGTATGTGATGCATAACAGATTATACACAAATGTAAACATGAATAATTTAATTTACTTGTAATTGTAATTATTTGTATGAATCCTCTTAATCCCACAGTTTGATGCAGCAGAGTATGAAACGTGAAATAAAATAATATGAACCGATATAAATATGTTTAATATTTTGTGGCAGATATATAACATTGTCTGTTGTACATCTGTAGTGGCTAGTGACTATAACTCTATATGCAAAACATCATGATAACATATTGAGACGAGTAGAGCAGTTCTTGTCGTGTTTGTTTCTGTGATATTTGTTTCAATGTAGAGTAAGGTATATAGTATATTGCAGTTGGCATAAAAGTTGTTGTTTCTTATCATTTTTATTGAAATATAATAATAAAGTAGGTATATATGTAGTGTCTGGAGATTATAATACTCGGTTTAACATATCCGAATAATTTTTAACTTTAACTTGGATATGTTGAGTGAGGTTTTCGCAATAATATATTAATATTGATACGTATAGTGTCGTTGTGTCAACCGATCGAAGATAAGTCGGGTTTTTCGTAGTATTATCCTGGAACATTCTACACAATACTAATAATAATATTTAAAAATATATTATTATATGCATAATGATTTCCCGATGATGATGTTGGTGGTCAGGATGATAACAATCAATGCCCTGTTTTTCCCCGGCAAGTCAAATACTCTAATGAAGACCACTGAAGCACATCATACTACCTTGCAGGTGATGAGACCGACCTTAAAAATCTGCTGTCAAATAATGTGTCTGTGAAAAGGAACGTTCTCTTTAATAATCTCCTGAATGGGGGAAAAAAAACGGGCTCTACAGGTGTCAGTGCACACTTCCGATGCGGTTTTGGTTCCCTCTCAGCCGCTATAGTTAGTCAGTAGTCACTTATGGCGTTGGAGATTATCAATGTAGGGTTAGCTTTCCCAGTCGCAGTGGCGTTCAAGGAAAATGGGTAAATGTTGATATAGCCGTTGAAATGGTTGTGGATTTTCTCGTCCTGCCCCCAAGTGTAGGTAATTCTGTAGTCTGCAGCGTACCGTCACGCACGTTTGATCATAACTGTTTTAAGATAATTTCTCTCTAATGGTAGGTAACGATTGTCTGCACGGACGTGTCCGTCCGGTCGCCGAGAAAACAGCAGTTTGGTGGTTTTGCTTTAGATGGGTAACCCAGTACACTAATAATACATACAGATCACCTATAAACGACCGACCTTTGTAATGAACCACCGTACAAATATTGTTTTAAAATTTAAATGAATTAATAGATTGAAAATCTTATAATTACAATAGCCTGCAGTGTTTATATTTTTAAACACAGAGAACGAACGATCGATCGATTGAAGTTAATCAATAATAAATATCGTAATAATTTATTATATAATAGTATAACTTTAAAAATTATAATATATTTTAACATACGTAAGACTGTTACTGAGATAACCGCCGATATTATTATGTCAATTTACTTGACGTGCAATATACACATTTTTGATGATTTTTCGATCAAATGTTCATATCTTTTAACCAGGTTCCCTGAACTATTATATTGTTATTGCGTTGTGTATAATACACTGTATACATAGTAAAAACTGATACATTCTTGGTATAAAAAAAAAGAGATGGGCAATTTGCGTTTGGTCGATTTTGTAAAAATTACAATGCGTTTGGGCAATTTAACATAATGCGTTTGATGGAATTATTTTAAAATAAAAATTTATGTATTTGGGTTGCATTTTTAATATGCTTTAACATGTTTGGACAATATTTTATTAGTAAATTTTTCCTTTCATTTGAACTGACTATGTACTCGATTTGTAAATTCCACAAATTTGATTATAAATGTATTTACATATTTGTATTATTATTAAAATTCATGAACCCAGTTTCAACATAAAGCAAAAATTGTGATATAATTTCTTGTTAACTCATTATTCGTTTTTTTTTTTTATATTAAACCACAGTAATTTTGTTTACATTTTCTTACATTTGAAAATACACTTGCACAGTACACCCGCTTTAAATATTCCAATAGTATCTGTATTTTACCAGACATATACTTTTCCGGTGTCCCAAGTTGTTTGTAAATAATCTTGCTTATTTCATAAGATTTTTCGACAAATATTGTAGATATTTTTATTTATAGTACTGTATTGCATGTGTTACTTTCTATACGCATTTGTTGGAATTCATTGTTCTGCCATTCACTTGCTGCTGGTAGAATTTACTGAAACACTCGCAGTATAGGTACATTTTAATTAGCTATTGACTAAAAACCAGTATACCAGTTAATAACATGGACAAATTCTAGCTATACAAGAATTTTTCAATTGAAAATCAGATAATTTCATTTATTTTTGTTGTAAAACCTTGTCGATTGTTTGATCCATACACGCGATCATTGCATGTATAATGAATTATTTATTAAATCACTAATTTCATATTTGCAATTGTTGATCACAACTGACCTATTTTCTATACTCACCGACAAATCATACACATTTGATACATTTTAAATATAAGCCAATAACATTTCCAATTAAGAATTAAAGTGTCTTTTTAAGTTTTGTATCGTATTATACTCTTTAAGGCACACAATAAATTTATAAAAATATACATAATCTATTTTTCAGCTCTTACCGGATTCTCCCAGGTAATACGATGGCGGATATGCCATGTGAATGGTGAGATTCGTCAGATTTCGATAAGTCTCGACGTGGCTCATCGTGTGGCTTGCCTCGAGGGCGATATTTTTGGCACGAATCAAAGGTACCGCCACGCTGCTCGTCACATGCGTTCCCACGGTTCGACAAGCGTGAAAACTGTTTAGCAGCGCTTTCGTTTTAATAATATTATAATTTATTCGTACAGGAATATATTATGGCGGCCGTACTATTAAGCTTAGCCGGAAAATTTTCAAAACCCTCGTGGTGGGAACGTATAAATGACTCGGCTCGTCTAAACGCTCGGTGAAGTCCCGATCCCTGTGCCACGAGAAGACGTTCTACGGACAGAAATATCCAGCGAAACCATTTAAATGGCAGCCAGTCAAAGTTTGTAAACACATTACACAGATAAGAGCAAAAAGGACGACGGTATGTAAGTGCACGAGGTATATAATACATGTATATACGTATAGTTTTATAGTGTATACCCGGTATCTGTGGGGAAAACTTATATACATAATAATAATAATATGGACCGACCAGAGATAGCCGGATATAACTTTCACGGGCAGTTTAACATTTTGTTCTCGGGTCGAAACGCCGAGTTAATGGACGAACCGCGGGATAAGTGATTTATAATGATAATAATAATAATAACAACAACAATGTTATTGCGATTCACTGAGATATTGTTATATTGACAAGCGGTATATACACGCACGTTTGCCAATTGCCGTGCTGCAAGCATCGGTAGGGAGCTGCCACCGAAACAACTAATAATATAATATAATGATATATTCGACACGATGTTTAGTCAATATCGTCCGAAGGCAATAAACTTATTGTGTGGTAACTGCTGGCGAATAACAGTGTTTAACGCTAAAATTTTATCATTCGCGATCGGCCGATTAGAGGCCGAGTTGGGTATATTACAGTTTAAATAGTGAGCCGTGCTGAATTCGATCAGATCGGTTGGGATTTTTTTTTTAATAATCCGACAAAAAGTCTAAATCTATAGATCTGTAGCGAAAGCGCATTATTGTTATTGTTATTTAGAAATTATTGTCGCCGAATATAATACCGATCCGGTTAAAAACCTATTAGGCGTTGTATACAATAGTCGTTAATATTACGGTACGCGGTGTGGTGATTGTTTTTGTAACGAAGGTATCCACTTGACTTGACTATTTTCAAAGTGCGCATTGCATCATCGGTGCATTGACATGTACAAACATAATATACATATTATACGAGTACGTCGTGACAACGAATAATCATTTGTTTAGAAGACACGTGCTGTTATTACCTATTAAACACGTTGTTTTTGGTGTTATGCGTAATAACTATATATTTCGGGCCCGGAAAACTTCGGCAATAAAGTCACGTTGTCGAGCAGAAATGAATTCGCACTTTTTTAGTGTTTCACCACCTATCATATCTGCTTCCCATTTAAATGTATTATAACACTGTTGTGTCACCCGATGTTTACGTCTTCGTATTTAGGTTGTAATTTCAAATTGGCTACTTGCACAAGAGACGTGGTATAATTTTCAGATCGACGAAAGATATAATATTATCAGTGTCCGGAACGTTCACAAAAAAAGCGTTCCCGTTGCAGGTTGAAAATATGAACGCGATCATAGGATCGTTCAAATTATTTTCCACGATTTTATCATTATCCGAAACACCTCAATATCGGTCATGTCTTATCTTCAGTAAGTGAACTGGCTTAATATTATATAAACAACACAATCTATCTCGAAAGGTAAAATATTTTGTTTTCGAGTGATGTCGCAGTATCAATGAATAATTGTGAATTGCAATTGAAACAATATTTATTATTTTCATAATATGAATTATTGATGGTATTTTTTTATGATTTTCGGGTTTTTATTATCAGACAAACGAAACAAAGTCGTTCACGTCCGTATAATAAATGAACGCGTTTTTTCAAATACTGAATATTATACTCAATGTCTAGTTGTGGAATCTGTTGTTTACAAAATGCATAACCAGTGAATGATGATGACCACGATGACATTGGGTGAGAAGAAAGTTAAACAAATATATTTTTTATGAATGATTATATTTTTACGAGTTTTGAGCTAAAAACTATGAAAAACGGTATATAATTAACGGATCTGTACCAAACACTCCAAAGTTACTCATCCAACAAACTTATCTGTTGTAAATGATTGTATTAATTTATTCTTTTATTTACTTAAAATGATATTTCGTAAAACGTAGAAGAGTATTTTAGTTATTTTAAGTAGCACAATATTGCTTATTTTTACATTAATTTTATAAATATTTTGGAACAATACTGAATCCTTGAAAATTTAATTTGTTCAACTTTTGGTAAGAGAGTGCTGGAGAAACATTTCTCCAGTACTCGCATGGCGAAATCGGGTTTTATCGTGTTTTTTCTTGCCGGCGATCAGTACCAAATCTCAACGATCCACCGACGTGCTATATAGCTCCACCCGAGCCATCTAACCAAACATGCATCCTGATAACAATTAAAAAGGATAGCACTTTTTACCATTGTTTATGTAACGAACACGAGAACACATGAGATCATTCCTCCTCTCAAAATATAATATTACTATGCTCAGATCAGATATTTAAATTCACCAATATAATCTGTACTGAAAAAGAAATTTAAGGTATACCTAATAATGTATTAGGTATTTTATACAAAAATATATTTTCCGAGGTTTGAATCCAGGAAACCACTTATCTATAATCTTGTTTCCGAAACTATCATCGAAAAGTTATTTTTGAATTATGTATGTGCAACCATACATATTATATCGGTTATAAACAGTATTACTCCCCACCTAAGCTACTCTTTATACGTATATGGTAACCACTTGTCGGTTTTATTATTTATTCTTCGATCCATAACCATAAAATAATATTATACACTATACAGAGTGATTCTTTTAAAGATAAACACACATTTTCTGGAAAAGTTTCAACATTTTTTTAAAGTATTTTTTTTTCAAAAAAATTGTTTTATAATGGCTTCAAATTATTTTCAAATACGTTCTGACGTTTACATAATTACAGTACATATAAATATGCCGGGTAAATACAGTGACACATAAACTGCGTTAAAATCGACCTGTTAACCAAAAGGAAGGCATACCATATTATATTTAATGGTACATTTTCCACGAAATCCTTTATTATTATGTGTTCGGTGACTATTATTTAAATCTTAAATCAGTCACAGCTCCAATTATTTTGCGAATCTAACTTTTTAAATTAACCCATACAAAACTAAACAAAGTCCATAATATACATTTGCGGAAATAATATTGAAAATCTCAAGTTGGTTTTATTCAAACTTCGTCCTGCTGTTGAAGTCCAAGTGAATTTTAATTAGTTGTTGTGTAGTAAATACATGTGATCATATTATGCGGAACACTAGTACTTAAACACTAAACAGTCTGATCGCTTCTGTATGATCTCTGTTTATCTTTTATACTATTATGTTTAAATAAAAAACCAAAGTCCATTTTAAGTTAGCAAAAATAAAAAATTAGATATTATAAGTATGGGTAGGTAATAGGTATGTTTCAAATTAATCAACATTTATTTTTGCTCTTATTTATTTTATTGTTATTATTATTACTCCTGAACAAACTTGTTGAATAAATATTGTAAAATAATTTAATTGTTCATAATATGTACCAGACATTGATAAACAAAAAAAATATCATCTGCCAATATTTTAACTGTTTACTGTCAACTGTTGCAGTGTAAACCAATAGGTACATTTTTTTATAAATTCTTTACGTCTGCAGTTAATACAAATATCAAATAAAACTTTACGATGTGACATTGCGTAGTGTACACTTTACAGGTAACTACAGGTGCGTAAACCATGACAGGTGTCGTGGTCGTTGTATATTACGACACATTAGAATGATTTTCGACCGAAATTGCTCTGAAGCCTTAACGTTTTTATAGGATTTGGTTCCGGTTTGGTCCACAAAAATAAAGTAAATACTCAAACCATAATATCATTGCGGTTTCAATCGGATTTGGAAAATAATACCCTGAGCCATGTATGAACTTTTCTTGAGTCAGGACTATTCATATATTATTTTGATGGTGAAAATATAAAATCTATTTTTCGCAAAAAAAAATCAGTAAGCAAATTAAAAAAAAACAAACTAGTAACAAAATAGGTATATCTTAATAGTATTATAGTAGTCAATAAGTCGAAAATTTAGCGTTATTTTTTTTTTTACTACTATCGTGTCCTATATAGTCTCTTTTACATATCATATTATGCACTCAAATGACCAAAATACAATATACAGCTTTTAAAAAATAATTTTGATCCGTACCGTTCCATCCATAATAATAATTCATAATATCATCGATAATCAACGATAATCAACGACCGTTTTCACTTCAGATATTTTCTGATATTTCAAATGACAAATATTACAGTTATAACTTATAATTATAATGTGTGTATCGTAGGTACATGCTATATTTTTTTTATCACCAACTTGTTTGCCGAATTTTGGGTAAACATTTGGATTCTAAATCAATCAGTTGTGTGTTATGTTTGATAATAAAGTAGAACTTTCTTAAAAACTGTAAAGTACGCTTAGTTACCTATGTATATTTGATATATATTCACATAGAAAATCCGAAAACCATGTTACCGGAAAAATAATATTAGGTACCCACCAACTACTAACTAGCATGCATTATCTTGAACTTAGTTAGGACGTATCTACATCGGTATGACTATTAAGTCATTTTTTCCAAAATAAATTTTTTAATTTCAATAAGCAGCCCTGAAAAGTTTACAAATTCAAAACGACGCAAACTGAAATTATTTTCTACATTAATTTTCTCTGTGAAATTGCTTATAGTACAAACCACAATATTCATTTTTATATTCTGCAGACTTTAAAGAGTGAGATATACTTTTCCTTGATGTTGATGTACAAATAATATCAATTATTACTCCTTTATTACCTAACTATATAATTTATTATTTATTGACATTTAAAGTTTAAGACCCAGGAGAAAAGGGAAGTTGATGTGGTTCAATAATAATATTTGTCGGTAAGTACCTACATTGTTACTACTTGTATTTTGTTAAAAATATTTTATTTACTGAATAGTGTGACCATTACCTAACCGACCTACCAAATTCAATTTATAATAATAGAAAATACTTTTAAAAGACAAATAATACAGTTATGAGAAAACAATATGTCATGTTATGAATAAATCTAAACCTATTAATCGGTAGTTATGGATGTAATATTAAACTATAAAATTTTACTCTAAACAAAACATAACTAAAAGAAAATAGATACAGTGATTTATGGTAGACATTAGACAGAGTATTATATTAAAATAATGAACGATCATTATTATTAGCATATGGCGACTATAAACCTTTGATATGGAATGTAAACAGTGTGCTTTCTATGCAGTTGGAGAAATACTCGTTTTATATGGGGGACAGAGAGTTGCATGTTATTATGATAGCATAATATGCAACGATTAAATATTTATTTAATTTAATGTATGCTTTTAAGTGTAATTAGTTGTTGTTATGTGTATTCGTTGTGTGTTATCATATTTGATCCCCTCGACAAATGTAGGATTTCTGAACTTTCTAGACACATTATATTGTATATGTATAGCCTGTGGAGATAAGATTCCTTATGCTCACTTTAGAAATATCTTCTCTTCTAACTTAAGGTTTATATTTAGTCAGATACTGTCAGAAAAATCAATATTCGTGTATAAAACGTAAACACTATCTAGAAGTTCCTTAGTCCAAAAATAAAGTATTAATTTCAATAATTTAAAAAAATTCATAAATATTTGATAAGCATAGGAAATAATGTCTTGATTTAAAGATAACGGTACAACTATTGGAAGCAGAAATGTCAAATGTCTTAATTTATCAGATTTGTATTTGTTGCTGGTATGATTCTATTTAGTTTGAGTGTTTCATACAATTTATAAGTATGGCACTAAAGTTCTACATGCGCACTTCTGTAGTTTTCCAGGTATAAAGATAAGTGACTGCGTGACTTATTCCATATCATATTTATCTGGAAATCATTCGTACGTTCATTTGAAGAACTGAAGAAGCCATTTATGGACTCAAAATCCAAAGTTTTTCACCTGCTCTGCAAGTACAACTTCAAGTCCTGCTGCATCACTTGTTTCATTTTTACAATTTTTTTTGTTATGCGGAGTTTATCTAACTCTTTTATCGTGTAAAGAAAAAAATGATCTCTGAAATATATTATTTTTAAAATATCTATATTATTATCAAGTTGGTTTGTCTCTTTCTGTAATTTGTGCCAGTTTAGGACAAATAAGTTCTTCATTTGTAATAGTTTTATTCTGGTTTTAACGACCGCTTTACAAACACGTATTTGGTGGACATGGGCAAATAAAAATAAAATGTTGTTTAATGCTTAAAATTTAAACATTTTTTTCGCTGAAATAATAGGTTTTTTTTAATTAATAAAGTATGATTTAACGATTCTGGAGAATATGTTTCATCATTGCCGGTATCGTAGATTGACGATAATCAATCGTCATCCGATGGTAAAAAAACAAAAAATTAAATGACATTAAACTATTACATCTGCAGGGCGAGTATAATATTGAACCATTTTAATATAACGATAAAAACAAATAAAATCGTACTTTTCAACGAATTATGAATAACACCGAAATGTATGCGTACCGTCACACACACTCGTCATCGATATTACTACGAACAGAAATGCATTTCACTACTAGGTAATGCTTATTATTGCATAGCAGGACATTTTGCAATTTTGAATAGTCAAGTAAAGGAATTCGGTATACATGTATAAATAAACAAACACGAAAAATAAATAAAAAATGTATGATCACTATTACACCAATATTATCAGGTCATATACTAAGAATAGATCTGAAGAATCCAAAACTAAAACAAACAATTATTATTTTGATATGAAATAATTATTTGAATGTTGACGTACTTTATTATGGAATCATTTGTAGAATTTCTATCCGATGCTGGAGCGGGGATGTTCATTATGTCGAGGTAAATATGGAAGATTCGATTAACGCAGAACTTGATTACTGTTCTGAGGAGCAGTGACTGAAAAAACAGCATAAGTTCACCAGAAAAATATATAAAAAAACATTTTATAGATGGTCTACTGTTTGTTCCTGCACCGTGCCAGACGAGTAATTTTTTTTGTGTAGTATTGGGTACTTACTATGGCGCGGAAAATATATCATTTATGCAATTTGTTTAAGTAATAATTACTCAAACATAAATACCAATAGAAATGTAAACACATAAAAATATTAATTATTTTGAAATATAGGCTAACAAACCGTCTCTCTTAAAACCGTTTTTCTTACCTCCGAAATGATTTACCGTTATACTGAAATTGAACTAACCCATTGCAGTGACCAACTCATTTACGATGTACCCTGATACATAAGATACGGCAGAGTTACATACTAGTTTTTTTTTTTTAACACATGGTTCTACTGGTTTATACCATGTCTGTCAAATATATTTTTTCTAGACTTGGGTATTGAATCCAGGAAATTGTTTTGAATTTTATTTTTACGAATTTTTATTTTGCTGCATACAATCTGAATACTTACAAGTTGTTCGTTTGAACATTTAAAAACCATTTACAATTTTAAAACATATATTATAATAGTGCCAATATTTCTATGCAGTAGACTGAGTTTGAAATCAAATATTTTAACAGAAATACATAATATGATTGGAAAATGTACAAATCAAAAAATATTATCAATGTACATACGTCATATCATTTTGTATAAAAAAAAACCAAACAAGAAATGAAATGAAATTACGAAAAAAAAAAAATAGGTTTCTAAATAGTTTTATGTTGAATTCGTGGTTTTTTTTTTTACAGAGGTTTGTACTTTTAGCAATCAAAAATGAAAGCACGTATTTCCTCCATCTGATTTGAATTTATATATGTAATTATAATAATGTGTAATTACAGTTTTGAATTCAGTTTGCATATTGAGAAATTTGAACTCTTTAATTTTTAAAAAAGGTGAAATTATCTAACAACTGTTATATTTTAGTACAATTGTATTGTTAAATATTACGTACCTCCTACTTGCATTTTGTTTTAAGTGTGTTTAGTGTATATATTTTCATATTACTGAGTTTTGCTATTACTCTGAAATTATTTAAATAACGGGTAAACACAAGAGTAGGTACGCATACATATTATATCAATAATGCGTATAATTATCTTATTTTTAGTTTAGTATAATATTATTGTGGTACATTATTAGAATAGTTTTATAAAAAATAGCAGTATGATGAAAAATATTAAAAATGTTTTTATTAATATTTGGTGTGTATCAAATTTAAAGTATTTAAAAAGTTTTTTTAAGCATTTTAAGTTGACTATTGAAATAATAATATAATATAAAAACAGGTTTTGGGTGGCTACCACGCCCCATAAAAAAGTTTTCTGTTTATGCCCCTGCTACAATAAGGTTTTTCCTCGATGTGATAATAATAATCGATTTTGAAAAAGTTATTTTTTAAACGTTCCAATTTTAAATATTCGGTTTAATGCGATGCTATAAAAATTAAGTGTTTTTTCCGAATAAAAATCAATAATACAACACGATATTATAATAGATACGTACAATATTTTAGACAATCATGTAATTTAAAATTCAATATATTTTCCCACCTGAATGTAAATTAATTATACTGTATGACATTTAATGTGGGGTTTCTGGCTATTCTCCACGATTCATAGTTTTATTATCACTATATTTCCACCGACTAATGCGTTTTGGCTACCCGGAGCTATTATATAGATTATGACAAAATCTCGCAATAAATAGCTATTTATGAACGATTATATTATTAATATTTTCATCACTATTTCAGATAAACTTACGTTCTATGTGGCGCATCGACTAGAGAGTGTATGCTTTTTAGTTATACTATACACATTTTTTTTTCAATTTTATTCAAACTATGGGGTATTAAAATAAATAATGTTATTATTAGTAGATGTTGAACGGACGGAACTGTTTTAAATGTTAGATAAATTGTATTTTATAAGTATTCTAAAGGTAAAATGTGTACGTGTAAACGTGTGTGTATTTCGACATTGCAAATACATTAATCACATAGCCACATAGGTAAGTATATTGCAATATGTATGTCATATCATGTTATAATATGGAGTCGTATGTCCAAGCTAAATATTGAGTCAATAGACATTATCTCGGGTTTCGTGTTTGACATAGTTTGAAGTGTCTGGACACTTTTAACTATTATAACTTACTCATTCGATTTTTTACAGCAAAATATATATTTGTATACATTTTAAATTTTTAATGACAAATAACCCTCAATTTGTTTTTTTTAAATTTATCAATTTTTCAATCAGAACACTTTAAAAGTTTGAACGCACATAAAAATTGAATATTGTTTATTTATTTTTTTTTTATTGATCTAAATGTTAATTATAAATTTTGATTTGAAGATTGGCGGCTGTGATAAATTTGGCTATGGATTGAAGGTGATTGTGGAGTATTTCAGCTAGTGACTAATTCTGATGTTGTGGTATATTCGAATTCTATGTGATGTGGTTGATGGTGACTTGGACACCACATGCTGTGCATTTCATAAATACATATTGAAAATTTAAACAAAATCTGGAAAAATGGTTGTTGCACTAACGAAAAAAATCATACAAGTTTTTAAATAATCCATACGTCCAGAACTCAAAATATTTTGTTTTCCACTCTGCCTGCCCAAACTACCGTAAAAAAACGACCGTCTGCGCAAGATAATACTGTAGCGATTGTTGCAAATTGCAAGTAGCCGGTAGGTATAACTATACTTATACCTAATGGATTGTAATAATTTTTGATTTTAGTCGGTTACCCGCAATGAAATTTTTCGTCCTCAAACCCCGCTGAAGCTACTAGGTAGATTGCAAAGGTTAAGTGTACGGCGGTCCTTATTATTATTATTATTATTATTATTATTATTATTATTATTACTATTATTGTTGTTGTTATCCATATTGTCTTTTTTTCCATGCACAATTTTACGCTCAAATTAACATACCTTCACGATTTCGAACAATAACCGTTATTAAAAGTTATTGAAACATCGATGGGGAAATGAAATTTCAGCATTGAATGTGTATTGATGATGTTTTATAAAAAAAAATACCTACTGCGTTTCGGACTACTTAGGTACACAATAAAATATACAATATTATGATACAATATATTCAGTTTTCAAAATAATATCAATACTAAAAATGTTGTTATAACTACCGATATTGTTCTTTTATTTTTAATAAAAATTCGCCTTAACTCGTCGAAACTAAATTCAAAATGGTAGAATACGCGTTGTCCCGTGGAATACAAATGTACGGTTAATATTATACTATTTCATTAACAACTCATTTTTTGCACAAGGTGATAATGAATATTCATAATATTACTACGCCGCGCAAAGAGGACTCTTGGAGACGCATTCTCGCAGGGCTGTAAAATTGCATACCTTTCACACGAGTTATTTAGAGAGTGAACGAGGTCGCTGTATAATATTATATTATATTAATCACACCAGACGACAAGGACGCTTACATATAATAAACGCACTCCGTACATTATGTATGTACTTAACACACCGTTGGTAAGTATAGGAAATATTTTAAGCTGGTGTTGTGCCTATATTATATACATTTTAAACGAAACGACATTATTTTGTACTATTAATCACGTTTTATACTATCGGAGAGACAACGTTTTAAATACCTATCGACATTAATTTTTAGGGCGTTAGTTTTTAATGCATTTCCCCATTAACCACTTAATTTTTGGCAGTGATAGCGTTATATTAGAAAGTATCTTATTATTTACAAATGTGAAACAACATTTTTTTGTTTTAAAGTGTAAGGGATATTGAAGACGCTTTTGGCAGAATATAGAGCTCCGCGAGAATAATAATTATAAAATATAGTAACCAGACTAGGTATATTGCAGGAAACTTACGCAGGTAATTTGTTTGCATTGCCATTTATGTATATTCTAATGATAAATAATGATCGTAACATAAATGATAATAGTACTAAAAAGAAAAAATATACACTTTCGTGGTATCAAGAAGTTTATTCACTATGTTTAATGTTTACGGTAGGTATATAAAAGAACATTTTTAAAAGTTATGTTTAAAATGATCAAATTTAAATGATAATAATTTTGCGTTATATTTCCATACTAAACTTAATCGATCGAAAGAAAAATATAATTAGTTCATACAATTTATGAAACGTACCACAGTATCTATATATATATAGCGATATATATATCGTTATATTTCGATATAACTAATTTGTTAAGTAACACGTTTTTGTAATTTTCACAATATTAATGAGTAATGACCATTAATGAATATTGAATTTTTATATTTATGTAAGTACTAATATTACTCAGCTTAACAACTTAGAAAATGTATTCTGCACTTAAGAAAAACTACGTTAATACTTAATACATGGAACTATATAAGTAAATTTGTCTTTTATCAAAATAAAGCGAATAAAAACAATTTTCGAATATATTTAGACAAATGATTTAAAAACTTTGTAACTTATATTATTATTGTAATAGCTAATGGCGGGGATAAATTATAATTTCATTAGTATTACTCTAGCCCACAAAACTTATATTTTGAATTTAACATTTTTAGTCGATTAACAACTTTTAGATTTAATTTAAATTTTCAACCTTATGTACTGAGAAATATAATAAAGAGTAAAGAGAATGAAAAATGATTTTTAATACAAGTACCTAAAAGTATTGTAAGAAGTAACCGATAAAACGTACAGCAAAATGAGTGTGCATGGTACATATTTAAAAACAAAAAAAAATACAATTATAAATTGTAACTTAGTCTTTTGATAGTTATTATTATTTGAAGGATAACACAATATTTTACTTGGACATACTGTTCAAAAAACCGAAGATGATCGAAATGTCGAAGTGTAACTGACCTCTCCAAGTTTTTGATTTCAACCGCTAAAAATGCTACATAGATTTTAACTATATGTATGGACTGCAGGACACGTTTTTAAAATGCACAAATCGTGAGACTAGAGACTTGATAATTCGAGCCCAAGAAATGCGAGCGTGACTGAAAACACGGTCTAAGCTTAGCTACGAACTCAAACTCCTTAGAAAATATAATTTAAATATAATTGACCGCATTGACGATCATCAGACAGAATCAATAAATATATCGCTGGAATCGATCCGCTCAACAACCTGCCGCATTATCAGTTAATACATACTATCGTAAGACCTTATGGTGTGTCTTACAGTATACTAAAGATATAGAGTCACAAAATATGACATATGTTTTACAGTTAGAACACGATAATATACAGAGTGAATATTTTAACACCGTAACAAGTCATTTCGAAAGAGCTGTAACTTCTAGGAAGTGTTATAATATATTAATATATTATTATACACGCATTTCTAACACGTGGATTTATTTTTATTTTCAGCTTTTGTGTACTGTTGAAACCACTATTCCTGCAAAATTTACGGTGCACCACTCGACTAATCTAAACTGTAAATGTTTATATGAATAAAACAAACTTTTGAATTTATATACGCACCACCACAAAATATATTATAAATATAATATTCTAATTGGTAAACAAAAATGTACACATTTGCCATTAAAAAATTAAAAGTTACTACGAAATACACAGGTAGGTACGTTGAAAATGCCTGCGAAAAGTGTTGAAGAAGTTATTGTTTTCGTCTTAAAGAGGTATTTGACGACGAAGTCGGTGAATGTGGAATCAAACTGATCCATTCAGTTAGAAAAAAAAAGTCATTCATTTTTAAATAAGTTTAGTTGCAATTTTTATATCTAGCTGTGATTAGTTATATATTAACTTAACTTAATTTTATTTATTTTTGTCAAGTTAAGTGAAATATGATTCGATAATTTACCTAATGCAAGCGGTAAGTTGTTCTTAAAGCAACCACAAAACATTCTAAATACATGGAAAAACATTTAAAAATCTAAAAAATACATAATTTTCACAATTTTTTCTCACATACATTTCAAGTTCAAATTTTAAGAAATAATTATTATTTCGTATATATTTATACAAAAATCAACAATTTTAGTTACATATTTTGTTGTGGTTGAATTATTATTATTTGAAATCGAAGAGACTTTATTTGAACTATTTATTTGCATGAACCTATTTTTGCTACAGTTCAATTTTACACTTCGGTATTGACTTGCAAGTTAATAACAACTAGTAATATAATTTCATAATATAACAACAATACAGTATAATATACTTTTTATTTTTGTCAACAATTAGTTCAGCCTACCATATTACTATTATAGAAGTATAAATATGCACATAATAATATATCTTTCTGAAATATAATCTGACAATCTGCTCGTGCTTATGTGCAATGATTTATCATTCGATTGAAATAATCTAACTCATAAATTACAGTGAACTACCTACTCAATTACAAGATAGATGCACTGATAATATGATGGAAATAATTCATTTTTTAAAACTTAAAAACTTTCTATCGAATATAATTGTTTCGATATATGAGTATGACGTTTTTGGATTGAAAATTTAATAGCAGTTATTTATCATTTTAATTTATTAGTTTAGTTAATATTTATTTGTCATTTTAATTTACATTTAAAAGAAATAATAACTAAATTTATTTTGGTTTAGCAGGCATCAAAGTTTTGGAAATGTGCAAATTAAAAAATTATTTTCGCTGTACATACGTACAGCATAAAAAAACATTAAAAAAAGTCTAGGAAATTAGTACACTGTAATGAATCAAAAATGAGCTTTGCTATTGATCAAACATTATTTTATAATAATATACTAACTAGGATGTTTTTGTTAAGTGCTTTTAATAAAATATAAATGACGGGGCTTGGAATGTCAACTTTCTTTACTCTATTTTCATTATCTATTATAGCCAATATATTATTATTATTAATAACGTATTTTACGTATCTGGGAGTAGTGAGCAAAGATTTATATAAGGACTTAAAATACTAAATTACCTAGGCTTGTATGCCTATGTATTCGATGATTTAATATATTAATGTTATTACATTTACCATTGGTTATGGACGAATATATTAGTATATTTTCTGACTTATACACAGCTGGCAAGGATTGAGTATCTTCTTTTGAGGTGGCTCAGGAGATGAAAATCCACAATGTAAAAATAAACTCAGAACAAGGAATTACTTCTTAGGTAGTTAAATGACTTTCGTACTTGTTGTTCAATTTCAAATTGTTGTTGTTTATTTGAAAAGGTAATAGGTACAAAACGTGTTATCACCATATTTTATCATACTATTTAAAATACATATATATATATATATGATTTTCTTAAGTGTTATATATATATTTTTTGATTATAGTAAAGTATATGGTACAATTATTTTATTAGGTTTTAAGAGTAACATAATTAATAGTATTATGATTTATGATGATATTAAATAGTGTAGCTTTGTGGCGTAATAATGTGAATATCATTACAGTACTAAAAAAAAATTATGTCTTTCGTATGAAGTTTGAAAACTAAATTATTTTAGATCTTTATTAATTTTCACGTAGGTATAACATAAAACAGAGTTCCATTGAATTTGAGTTTTTTTTACAAAGGTTTTCCTTCTAGGAATCAGATATGAAAGCACGTATTTCCTTCCATCTCATTTGAATTTGCATATGTAAATATATTTTACAATTACAGATTGGGATTTTTTTGGGATTCAGTTTGCATGTTGGAAATTTCTACTTTTACATTTTAAGAAACAATTTTGATATTTTTAGTACAAGCTAAGTTAACTATTAAATCTTATTAATATACATTTTATTTATCCAATTGTATTTTGTTTCGAGAAGTGTGTTTAGAGTATTTTCATACCACTGATTTTTTATTTTCATTCTGAAATAATTTAAATTACAAGCAAGGACTTCCCGGTGTTAACCGCTCAGAATAATTGTTTTTTGAATGAAATGATTTCTGATTTGATTCAAAATAATATGTAATACATCTATTACAGTGAACTACCCAAGACAGAGTAAAATCGACACCTACTATACAGCAGATTAACTCCCACAGTTTTTCATTGTCGAAAAACAAGTTTTTAAGACACGATGGACTAACATATTATAGAGTTATAGCCAATAAAGTTAGTATAATATGCACATAAGCTTGTATTTTACATTGAATTGTTACGCCATAAAATCAAACAGATATTATTATTGTCATCACTGACTCATCTGGTAGGCTGATATCTAATCCTAGGGTGGTTAGAGGCCCCCAGTCTTATCTTATTGACATTACTACTATATTATATAGATTCCACTATTTTGTTTCTTGTTATTTTTTTTTTTTTTTATTGAACTTAAGCCCGGCGACTAAGGCTATTAGCTGTTGTAGGGGTTATGAACTGTGGTAGAGGTAAGGTTGGTACTATAGGTTGTTTTTACGATTGTTTTAGGTTGTTACGGTAGGTAGCAAACACGTGTATGCGTGGCAAGGTTTTTAACTACTATGAACCCCGGGTGGTCACCCATCCGGGAGCTAGTAGCTGTGGCCGTTACTTACTCCCAGTCGCATTCCTCAACTGGTAGCAGCCAACGCGCCACGCCAAGCCACTCTTGTTATTTTGTTGTTCTGCATTTTTCAATAAATGAAGGGATCAGGGAGGCAGCAATGGGATACCATATTTCCCTATCTGCTTTGCGATTAAAAAAAAAAAAGGTATTTTTGTTGTTATCGTCGTCTATTCTCCAAACGTACAAATATGTAATTCAATTTACTATAAGTTTAGTTCTTCAGGAAAACTTTAATAACTAATAAAAAAAAGTTAGGTGTTTTATTATTATATGATGATTTAAATCGTATAATTGTTTTTATTTTTATATTTTTCGACAGAAGTAATTGGTTTTAATAAAATTTGTATTTAAAGTGGATTTTTAATTGGAAAATAAACTCGCAGCAGGGTCGTACAATTTCCACAAATCGGTTATGTTATATTTAAAGCTAAAAAAAATACAAATATATTGTAATATATACATTGTACAGTTTCGATTTTTGTACAGGTTTCTGCAGTAGTCGGTCATTCACTCTATAGGTTGATTATTTTATTTGAGAATCTATCAGAATACTAAACAGTTAATTTGCGTGTACCTCTATAATCTTATGTTTTTATACTATTCTGACGATAATATTATACATTCGTATCGAGAAAACTTTTTTCTTTTAATCATCGTTTTGTCTATAGCTATAAAGTTATGTTCCACGTTTCATGCCTTACTTTTGATAAAATACATTCAAATCTCAAGGTTATTGATGTTGGCAGAAAGTTATTTTGAATTAACTTTTTCATCCTTATTATTAAATCAATTGTATGTAGACCGGAGGAGTCACTCCGATGTAGAGTAGGTGTTCAAGTGGGCACTGTAATAGATTTGTAAAATTTTAATGAAACGAGAAATCATTGCATACGAAAAACGATACCGAACAGAGACGGTTTATCAGCATATATTAATATATTATGTCTAAGGATATTGTATTATACCTATGTTTATATTTATATGAGTCTTTTATTTTTCTATTAATACCTATAACGGCAGGTGTAAGTTTAACTAATTTTTTCAAAAAAAACAAATCCTATATAATATTATATAGTAATTTATTATTTTAATATTACTTAAAGTAATAATTAACAATATTAACATATAAATCAACACCGACGTGCTGTTGAACGGTGTGAATAGGTTTGTGGTATACATATTCGTTCAAACTAATCTAAATAACTTGAAAGTGTAATTGTGTATAGGAAATAATAATTTGCATAGTAACGAATAGTCTCCCAAGTCCCTACAACTAATTATACTTAATTAAAACCGTTATTTTTCGTTTAATAATATTCAATGTTTAAAAAAAATTATAAAAAAAAACTGTGCATTTGTATTTTTGAGATTTTCAAGTGTCTGTAAAATGCAATTTTGTATTAAAAAATATATTCAAGCCTAAGCTAATAGCTAAAAATATTTAGTTACTAATTAATTGCCTGAGACAATACCTACTTCCGAAATTCATCATCAAAATGTTTTAAATGTATCAAAGACAATGTTGAAAAAAAAACTACAAAAATGTAGCTGAACTAGCTTTGCACTATAACCTGTTATGAGGTAATTACATTGCATTGAAATTATGATTGGGATAAGATAAGTCTCAGTAAAACTATATTAATTAACATAGTAAACGACTGTATTATAATGCTCTCTAGTTATCGTCAATACCAACCTAACCTACTATTGATTTTTTCTGTGAACACTATTAATAGTATGAAAAGATAGCCCAAAATGATTAAACAAATATAGTCTTCTATAAATTAGTGCATTTAATCGACATCGTAAATATATACTGTAGGTTGAGTTACACGAGGCTGAATATAAAGGGGGTATTCGACTTAAATGTCCGGAATGGAAAAGGCCACAACTATCTTAAGTACTGAGTATAGATAGGAAACCCAACATTTGCTCCACTAGTCGAGATATCTTTATCATTCTGTTGATTAAGTTTTCAATCGATTGACGATCTGTGGTAGACGCTGTCGGATACCGAATGACCGACTGACGATAATGATTACATTAAGGAGACATTAACATAATATTATATTACATTATACATTCCTATATGCACAATAGTTCACATGATTGTATTTTTGTTTTTATTCTATATTATATTATATACATAAATTAACGTGTGCCTGTCTGTTCCTTGTACTTGCCTAAATGGCTGGGCCGATTTTGATGACGTTTTTAGTGTGAACTTGAGTGGTTTCCTGGAGGATTTAAATTCACAATTGAACCCGGTAGGTCCTACCCGGGTGGTTGATCAAACGAGAATTTTGAGATTTACGAAAGTTTGTACTTACAATCGGTTGCTATACTTGGCAAGGAGAAATAATTAGTAGAAATAAGTAATTTTTTTTTCTATATTAGTTGCAATTAGTTAATCGAAGTAAGCATCAAATTGAATTTTGGCGCATTGCCTTCGAAAGTGGCTGAGTTGCACTTGTAACCACTCATCGGCGTGTCCACAATCAAAATAGAAAATAAATAACTAAATGAAAAATATTATTCACATAGAGTTGGCATTTTTAATGGGCAACGAAGTGCACGGTATTACGTACGCGCCTATGTCGGGTCCGACATCACATCCACCGCAAGTGGATTGCCTATCTGATAGTATACTGCTCGCATTATCACTATCGAGTCTCATAGAGAGTTTGCATTTTTAACGGGATACGAAGGTCTATTTGAAGGTATATCTTACCTTCAAAATTCAGTACATATTCTGAATTTTATTAGATTTGATAATCCAATATATTCTAATAGTTACTGAAATAACAATACAAATGATCTATTTTTATGTCAATAAATGTTATCTAAACATTGTTACATAGTTGTGATAATATGTGGGTACTAGTGTACTATATATATATATATATACCTAGTCAATGTACTATAGGTAATAACTAATTGATATACGTATACGTATCGTGTCATGTGGATTTGAACTATAAACATGCGTAAACATAAGCATATATTAAACTATATACATATTATAATATATTTTTAACTCTAAATTAATATTTAAGGCTCTCATTAAGATTTTTATTTTTGTAAGTAGGTATAGTTCAAATTTGTTTTAATCTATTACACGTGGGTAACCACAAAAGGGTCTTAACAGCGAGATTTGCCCGTCTCCTTTTGCTGCAGTTTACACAAACTATTCACGAGGTAAGTTTAAGTAGGTATACACTGTAGGTACCTAGCTGTATTATATTAGACAACAGTTGTGACAATAGTCTGAGTTAATAACTAACTTTGCTTTTTGATGTGGGAGAGCCATTAATACTAAAAAAAAATCTTTCCTAAAATCGCACATATAATAAATATATTATGGATCAAGATAAAACGATTGTATTTCATTAAACTCCCGCTGCACTTATTTATTTATTGTTAAACTAATTGGATTATTGTACACACTGCAGTGAGATAAATACATTGTATTATTGCACTGAACATAGTTGATATAATATATTATTTATAATTTCTAAAAACGTGAACATTCTAATGTTCATTGATTTTATTTCTTGTTTTTATTTGTGGTAATACAATAGGTATTGTTTAAAATGTTTGGATTTAATAGGAAATACGATAATGGTACTATATATGGTAATTATACTATAGAAATATAGACCACAATAATATTTTATGTTTATATAACATGTTGGAATTATAAATGTTTGTATTTCTATTTATTCCGACATGAATATCAATCAGAAAAAAACTTTGCAGAGATGCGCAGAGACTAACGGTAGTGTTTTCTCGTGACCATAATATACTATAGTATTATATTATAACTGCACACGAAAAAGCTATTGATCTTAAGAAAAGTTGTCTCGTGCACTTTACTTAATAATGAATAATTTACAAGTTTAATAGTTATTAAAAATTACAAAACATTTTCTGGGACGAATGAAGTTTACTCATTTTGCACTTTTGCAGCATAACATTTGCCAAAAATATGTTTGAAAGAGAAATTTGGTAAAATCGTAACACAAGTAATAAATTCGAAATTTATACTCAACAATTTTTTTATTATTAAAAAAAAAATGATTCTATTGTTTTTACTAGATTCGAAAAAATCATTTTTGGTCTTCGTGGTAATATGCAATAATCAAATTAGATAGATCGATAGCCAATCTCGACTCACAGAAAAGGTAACGGATTTAAAAATCTGGTTAGCTAAACATTGAAGTATTTGTTTGGGCTTTTTAAAGTTTAAAATTAAAACGTGATTTATTGTATTTATAATGTATGCATATTGTACTAATTTGATAAAACTATAAGCACGTGAGAGGTATTGTGTGATTTTTTTTTTTAATGTACCTACAAGTTACCTAAATATTAATAACAACACGAGTTCTGCTCCGAATGTATTATTTTCGAACGTGATAATTCATCACTTTCGTATTTGAAAAGGGTACACTTTGCGCTTTAGCTCACCCGATTATCGCTGTCTCGCAGGGAAAAAAAGCATTAAAAATTACCCATACAACAACCTTAGTTCACCCATATTATAATTTTCATTATTATTATTTTCACGTGATACGTCGCTGAAATAGTAAAGTATAATAATATGTATATATGAACGGTCACCCGCGAATACTGTGTATATTATATTACCTATACACACATCATACATCGGAGAGCTTCGGAGGAAAACCATTTTACCGGCTATAATATGTTATAGCTATAAGTATATTTTAATACTAAATTCACATAATATCGGTGGTGTACATAATATTACACCTACTGTGGTTTAAGTATAAAATTGTGAACTTAGATGTTTGTAATATTAAAGTCTTAAAAGCAAAAGTGTGTCCTATGTAAAACGGGTTCCAACGAATAGTGCCCACGCTGCATTAAATTGTACCTACGTATTTGTAGGAAAATCAATAATTCTAAGAATAAATTATAGGGAAATATTAGGTATGTATTTAATGCCATTGTTGTACTCAATAATATTATTCCTCTTGCATTAAGAAATTTAAATAATACGTTTACTATTATCAATGGCCTTCGCCTCCTGGTTTCATGTATGTTAACGAACCTACACTATTGCTCTTATTATTTATATTTTCACAATTTTACTGGTGAATTGTTTGGTCAGTTATTATACCTATAACCATGTAGAAATAGGCTTTTTTATCATTGAAACTGATAAAGTATTCTATAGTGACCAAAGTCAAAAAACTTGTATTTTAGCAAAACTTTCAAAATTGTTAATCAGATTATTTTATCAACTAAATTGGTAATGTTATGAACCAATAAAGCGCCTAAAGTTTTTATTTTTATTTTTTTTAAATTACATTTTTGTCATTGCCTTTTTAAAAAAAAAAAAAAACTAAGTATTTTAAACAAATTATATTATATTTTAATGTGTTAACTTTGGTGTTTTAGTAGTTTGCGTAACGATTTCAACTTCCAACTCATAACCAAACTTTCTACAAAAACTCAAAAAATTACAACATTTTGAGGATTTGGTGAAAAGTTGTGACATTTTTGAGATTTTAAACTTAAAAAAATAGAAAAATAGTTAACCACTCTCACGTGGTACAGTAACTAGTATGTCTAGATATTGAGTAAGTTGCTATGAGTATGTGATACATTTGAATTCAATTTAAATCAGTGCATACAAAATCACAACTCTGATTATAGACTACTGCTTGCATCGGTAATGTTACTAATAGACAATAATATAAACTTGTATGGTTTACTTTATTGTTATTTCAAGTAGTATGTTTTTCTATTACCGTAATTTTCCAAAAACATTTCATTTATTATATAAATATTACAATAGCATATATTTACAATACACTAAGTTATTTATTTTTCGATTACTTATCTTAATAGTTCGGTTAAGTTTAAATCATTGTAAAATCAATACAATAATCCTTCGGTTCAAAATTACAGTAATCGTTTCAAAAAAAAAAACATAAATTTTCAAGGAAATTTTCTTGTGCGGAAAAACAATGAATATCTTAAAAACAAATTTCCACTTATGTATATATATTGTTGTACAGGAAATTGGTCTACAAAACAGTTTCAAGATATTGCTATATAACTCGAAGTTATTGTATTATTATGCTTAGGGTTCTGGGGGAAACCTAGGGCCTGTAAATAAAAGTATATGACCTGGAATCAGTCATAATATAAATCTGTTGCTAGGAGCTTGTGCTGCAATGAAAAATAGGTTAGAAACAAACGACATAGTACACAGACCAAAAACGTTTATGTGAGAAAAAATCTTTCTACTTATAGTAATATAGTGTATAGAATCCAGAATTAGTCGTTTACACTTATTATAGGTATAGCATATGCGTGTGCGAAGTATAACACAATACCAATTTAATTTACATTTTAAGGGGGAAATTCCACTCCTTATTGCTGGTCGCGATACGAAACTTCCGAGGCCTTAATTATTGATATAGGTACCTGATGTTGATGTACGTTTATTATATTTTGTACCGCAACCCATAATATTTACACCACGATGGCCACTAACACACTTGAATATGTCTAGGAATATTATCGCATTTTGTTAACGTTTATTTATTATTTTATTTTTCTTACTAAAGAAAATCAAATATATATGCTTCAAAACAAATAACATGTACACAAATTAAAACAATTAACCAACCACATTAATCTTAGTGTGTGTCAGAGAAAATGAGTTACAACTTTAAAAGCACCTAAAATAAATTTAGTACCTATATTATAATATGCACTATACGTAACACATACAGTGAATATTTTATATAACATTAAGTTTAAAGTTAGTCAAACATAAAGCTTAAAACGATTTTATTATTGTACGGTTTGTATTGAAAAAAACAGTTATACCATTGATGATTTAACACATAAACTTAAAAATTGATTAGACTTAATATTAAACAGGGATTAAATTAAAAATAAATATATCGTATTTACGTTTTATGGTATTTAAACGTTACACAATTTTAATGTTTACCGTTATTGTACTTTCAACCGTTATTTGATTTTTCCATTTATCGTTATTATTTTTTCGAACATTATTTTAATTTTTTATTCGATCTTTAGAGGAATATTAGTTGATCGCATTAAAAATTAATTAAAATAACATCGGTTGACTAGGTAATCTTATACACACGTTTACGTTTTTTATATAAAGAAAAGTATTTACCTGCTAACAAAAAAAAAACCCAATTCCCATTTAGAAATAATAGAAGAAGAATATTATTATATCATTTATTATTAAGAAGCATGTCATAATATACCCAAATAAAGAGTAGTCTATCATGAAATGCTTAAAATGTTTAACGAAGCACACTTGTTAAAAAAGGTTGGCGACCCCGGCTTTAAATAACCGCACTACGATTTGACAATATTAAAATAACCAAAATGTGCGTCACTATAAGAGTGAGTTATAATTTAATTTATTGGCACCTACTATCTACAATAGGCACACATATAATTTTGACTAGGCGAGCAATGAAAACAGTTTTATCAATATTCATAGTCAGTTTTTTATTACCAAATTAATTAATTTATTTGTTTCGGGTTTTTTTATGAGTATCATCGTAATGATAACATTTTATAGCGTATTATTGTGATACTATTAAGTACCTTATCTGAGATAGCCATTCGTTTTAAGCCCTCAAAAATTGTAAATATATACCCGTATATTATTATCACTAAATGGTTGGTATAGTTCGCAAGTTAAAACAAATATTTTTCATTTTTATTTAATTACACACTCGAAAGCTCCTTCGTATAAATGCTCTATTTCAGATAACACTTTTTATAGCTTTAGTATTTACGTTATATAAGTCGAATATTGAAGTAGTACAGACACTGCAGTAATAATGTGTTTTCTTATGTAATGAATCTCACCTGGAGCCGCTAAGCAGCTTACCCCGCCTTTCGTGAGTATATCCGAACTGTTGGACCGGTATGACATACCACACGTCATACACATTGTGTTATACATTAATTATGAATAATTAAGTGTTTCACACTCGATGATTGACCTGGCTAAATTCAGCCATAGTTCCAGAGTCACTAGCCTAAGTTAACTGTTCTAATTATTGGATGGCATATATCTTCATAATATAAATGAATCTAATCTGTTGCCAGGATTATTTACCGCCCCCTAGTTAAACTCTATGCCAAAACGTTCTGTGCTTATACTCTTTGGGCTGAGCACATTTTCTCTTATTCGAGGCCGTCATTACTTCTATCTAAGGTGGCTTTATTGTTTATTGTTATATTAACGAGTGTAAAATATATTCTATCAGACATCCGGTTGACGGCTGTGACAGTGGCATTTGTGATGTGTTTAATGCACAAAAATATTATAGCGATGAATTGTTCTGAAATCTAACAACACACTGCCGCGAAAAGTAAAATTTAAAAAAAACTATCATCTCTTATGTCATCATAGAACAATGAACAGGTGTAATATGATTTATCAAACTTTATACATGATAATATTATTAATTGTCAATTATGATACGATTGCAATACAGACAGAATTTATTAAAATCCCAAGTTTGGTCATTACATAGTGTTGAGTTCATTTTTTTTAATAATACTATAAGTTAGAAAAGTTGGTAGAAAATTGTTCATTATTTTTCTTCAAAATAATAAATTATAACAACGCATTTCTATTATTATATACCTAAGTAATATAGTTACTTTTATAATAACAAAAATAAATCACTTATATTGGATTCGGTTCAGATGAAATATTGGTTGGTATGAACCAAATCTGTAGTCCCAAGACGATACTCCTGTGTTTTTTCCAGTATTTGTCTCTACAGCTACCGGATTAAGTGAATATATTATCATAATGGTAATAATGTAAAAGCAAATTGGATATAACGATTCATTGTTGTACATTATGAAGTGTACTATATACCTACCAAGTGTGTCTCAAAATGAGGTGATAATAATTGTACCTAATAATATATCAAATTACTGATGCATGTATTATATTGTATTGTAGTTGTATTGTTTTAAAAAACAAAATATTCATTTATTCTGTGAGTGAAGCAGTATGATGATATAGTTGTAATTATTGCAGCAGTACTTGAAACAGCTAATCAATTTTCAATAGTTAGTTTTTCCAGAGAATAATAATAACAGAATATACAGAATTGATTACGGTGAATAAAACCGCGTGGGACCGTTGGATTAAACCTAAAAGGACTAACAACAAGTATTCGTAGAATGGTCGAATAATAAACATTTGTCTCCGGAAACTGAAATAGGTAGTACAAAAACCGTATTGATGGCACATTGGGCGACAGCGTAGTATGGTGTATGATTTGAAATAAGCACTTTTTTAACTTAGCAACTAGAAAATCTAGTGGTATAAATTTTCCTGTGCAAATAATTTTATCTTTGCAATCCCAGAAAATCGTGAAAAATCGTATAAGTATAAAACTTCAATTTTCTTTGTGATGGCACATTTAAGATATACCTAACTGTATACATATCGTTATGAAAATAAATAAAAATTTGATATATTTTGATTTTGAAACACTTCAAAACTTATATAAGTGAACAAAAATATAAATAAAATAATACGATTATGCAAAATGTGACAAACAGTTTTTTTTCTGAATTTCTAAAATTGTTTAAATACAAATATAATTCCTAATATTAACATAGGTTAGGTTCTTCCTTCTGCTCTTGTGCTCTTGAGTAGAGTTTACAATCCATTTGGTCATTGATACATTAATTTGGTTATTTGATCATAGAGCAATTCAACAGAATGCTTAAATAAGAACGCCATAAATTAAAGCTAATAAAATGAAATAATTTATGTTGTAGCTACAATAAATTGATTTACATAACTGTTTTTTGTTGAATACCATCTAAATATTTTTTCTGTGTATATTATAATAAGTACCCAAGTACTTTGCATGGTTGCTGAATATACCGGCATACAGCGGCAAGCTAAATTACGTGAATTAAATATACCGGAATTCTGTGTCCACTGTTGCTATGCCAACATATCGAATGTATGTTCTCATTAAATATATTATTTAACAAGAAAATTTGGGTGTTGGTGAGTCGGAAAATTGGATATTTCTCTGTACCTCTAGAAATTGAGAACAATTTACGGCACTGGTAAAATCGTTAACTATGTACACGCTTTTGACAACGACTAATAATTATCGATTACCGATTATTACTTGTATCGCAAATGACAATTTAATATTACTGTATACGAATAAAACGAAATGGCTGTTATAATATGGTAAACAAGGACGCAATACTACGAAAAAAATATCAAAATAAATCCATCGAATGTCGTGCAAGATACCTTGTACAGTTTGATCTTAATATTAATATATAATATGCATAGTGTAGTAGTAGTTACGAGCAGATGTTCGACTGAGGTTCACACACATAGGTACGCGTTTCACAAATTTTTAATACATATGAATTGGGAAAAATCGGTTTGGCTCCTGATTTTAGAGAAGTTCAAAAACAACAATTGAATTGGCTCTAAAAAGCATAAAACAATTTAGTTGAATTGGTGCTAGAAAAAGCATTGTGTAAGTAAAAAAAAAAATTGGTTTCGAAAGAGTAAAATTATTGGTCTCAAGTATAATATTATCGTATAGTGTTCAATTTGATACTATTCAGTTATTTAAGAAAGTCGTCTAGTCCACTATATTAAGACTTCACGGGAAACAAATTCAAGATAAAATATATTTTGTTGGCAAATCAAATTTAGAATTAAGACTGGTAATATGGTTTCATAGTTACAATGAATGAAAATACTAGTGAACAAATACAAGCGACGAAGAATGATATTTAATTGAATTTTAATATTAGTATTTTTTGACTTCCATTGTAGTTTATTTTACCATAATCACCTTTTACTTTGCTTGATTTTTAATATTATTAAATTAACAGTTATATTATATGATAAAATGCCAAGCGTTCAGCTCGTACTTGCTAATATTTTTTTTTTAAATAATAATATTTTGGTAACTCGTGTGTTTTTAAATACAATTCATGTGATTCAGCAATGGCGTTGGTCAAACTTTGGGAACCAATGCAATTGTACCATTGTATTAGGGTAAAACATATTGAATACCTAGCTTTGGGAGGCAATTCAATGGGGCTGCACTTGCGTTTAATATCTATCGAAACCGTCTACGTCTAAGGGATGGTATAAGTCGGTTAGGTTAGGTCAATTTATTTCTTATATGTCGTATACCCCCCTCCTTCTTTCCTTCTCGCCACCGGAATGGCAATTGATTCCAAAGTATGTTTTGGACTTTCGGTATAAATAGAAACACAAGCCAAGTTGATGCAATAACTTCAGGTTTGGGTGTACGTATAACACAAATATATATATATACACACGGTCGTCGTGACGGTGAAAAATGCGCACACATAAGAAAGTAGAATACCCTAGCCGATTAAATTTGCATACGGGTCGGTTCCGCAAATTCGGCCGATTTCTGCTCAATTATTTAGTGTATAAAATCCCCCGAAAAGTTAAATTACTCCGCACAATACACGCGCCGCTCGAGAGTGGTTTATCTCATTAATATTCGAAAATACCGGAAATTGGACGTGGTCGGAACACCGAAATCGGCAGTGATGTGTGCTCCAGTGCTATCCAAGAAAGCAATAAACTGCATTAAATATGAGCGCATTCACGACTGACGTTTTACTTTCGATGGTGTGTATAATAATATTATATGCGGGGGAGGTACGACAAAAAAATGGAAAATATGTGTTTCTTATAGATACTCTGATACCTACCAGCCTTTATTTATAATATTGTTATATTGTGGTTTGACGATTTATCACAGACCATCCGTGATGCTATTCATCGTTACCGCAACTAAACTTAATTTATTAATCTTGGTTATTTTTACCTGAGATAACTGGTTTATGAACCGTTAGACATTGATTGGTAGACATTGATTGAAGTATATGTTTTTTTTTTTTTGTAAAAATATTTGTGCGTATAAAATAATTTTCAGTTGATTTTATAATATTTGTAAAAACAATAAATGTCGATTGTCACTATACCTAATACATAATATCATGTTTCTATCGTAGTGTGTTTTTCAGTCTAATTTTTTTTAAAATATCGAACCGCGATTTCATCATTGTTTCACATTATTTTGAATTTATTTTACTGAGAACGGAGATACATAAATATCGAATAGGTACCAATATATTTAATTATTTATAATCATTTAAAGTTTAGTAACGAGGAGTGAAGTGGCACCATAACCCCGTGAATTACACTGTATGTGTTCGAATATATAGGTAGGTACTTGCACGCACAACAGCACAGAAACTTTGTACATTTTTGGTGCTTTTGTTTTCATCAAAACTTTAAATGCTTATAAATAATTCGTTATTTGTTCAATATTCGATGTTTGTACATGGACATTTTATGAATATTAGATGTAAGCCTCTCTAAAAGCAAAAAAAAAAAATGACGGTGACTATAGAATGAACTGACAAAAGATTTGATTTCTTTTCTTTTCTTCAAAATATCACGAACGCCACCAGACAAAATGATTACAATACATTTAAAAATTTACTACGTGGTTCACGTAGATTTCAAACGATCATTTTTAAAAAACATTTTGTCTTTTTTTAATAAATATTAAATGTATAGGAGTGCAAAAGATGACAACATATCCAGGTATCTGGTGTATGGTATATAATATATGTTTATTTTTGTGTAATAATTATAATGCAAAATAGACAATAGTGATGCATTCAGAAGGTATCTAAGGTATTAGCAAAACACAGATAATCAAATTAATGCGTGGTATACGTGATGTGGTACACATTATAACTATTATAAAACATTTGACTATAATATATTATTGTAGTTTGAAAATAAGAATCACCAGATGTTTTTCAAAATTGTATTTTATTAATTGTTATAATTATCACTCTTATAGTGAGGTATACACTTTTAATTTTTAAATTGAAAAATTATAATTATAATTTCATATTTCATTATGATATTATATCTAAAACAAAACACTTTCACGGGCATTTTTGGTAGAATATTATTTAGAAATAACTTTACTTACTTTTAAATTTTTTTAATATGTAAAATCCAAAAAAAAATGTAGAACAATTTTGAATGATTGTTTTACGAAAAATGTATAAGTAATAATAGTGTTCACCGCTAAAGCATAATCATTCTATATATTATGAATGCAAATGATTTGTATTGGATATATTTTTCGTAAGCAGTAATATACGCTTTTACAAAAGAAAATCACCTCATACCTGCTGTCAATTACGATGAATTTACTAAAAACTATTTATACCTAAAAAATTATAAGTAATCATCGATTAATATACACCTCATGGGTTTTGGGACGTAGTTTAAAATTAAAATAAATGTCAAAAAAAGGTCGATTTATCTCTGTACAGTTTCAAATTAAGAAAATGACTGTAGAACATCAGGAATAAGACTGTAGAAGTTACTCTAGGAAAGGCTTCAATCAATTTTTCAAAACTTTTACTGTTCGGTCGAATTTGTAATACTATTTGTGCACCTGCAAGTAATTTAACAGTATTCCAACGTACAACAAAGATCGTGGTGCAGTGTTTGGCTTTAGTTCCGTAAGAGTTCTGAAGTCAAGCATCAGCTAGTGTCACTAGTTCCTGGATGGGTGACTACCCAGGTTTTTAATGACAAATCCGAGCCAGATAAAGGTACACAACTCGCTAACCGTACTCTCACTGGCGGTAATAAAACTACTAAAAAATCAAGACTAATGACCTCAGATGTCGAATTCTTAATTCAATAACAAAAAAACAAAAAATAAAAATCATTCCGAACTTAGATAGTAAAATGATCCCTGATGATGCATATAATATTATATTGTATATGGAAATATTATTTGAAATTGTTTTATGTCTCAGATTGCTATAATACCTTCTACCTGTGGTATTTTCGATTGCAAAATACTAAATTGTATCTAGTGCACTCAAAATGTTCATCAAAGTTTTATGTAAAACGTATCACGTTTCTCTACATTTATTTACTTCCATACAATGTAGGACATTAATTAATTAATTTTTATTTTATGAAAATATGAACTCTAACTACTATAATAAATGTCACATAAGTTCTAGAAACAATAAAATGAATTTAATTTACCCGTATAGGCACTCACGATAATTTATAAATGCGACATATACCTATCGAGTTGACTTGAAAGATAAATCGATAATAAACAGAGTATATTAAAGAAATGGAAACATTTTAAACATTTTACTGATTTATGAAAACACCTATTATTATAATATATTATAGCGGTATATTATTACGATCGTCCAAGAATAATAATTTACCCATATATTTTTATTTTATCGAGAGCTCGATTAATTTTTAAAGTAGCATCAAATTCTGATTTACGATCAACTATATATTTGGTTTTATTTTTAGTTTTTATCTTTCCAAAACATTATATAGAAATAAAAACCATGACACGTATAAAGGGTACCTGTGTGTATAATATAAAATGCGTTATTTGAAAAAAAAATTTCGATAGAAAACGTAATAATTTAAAGCAGTCTATCCCACTTCCTCGGGTGTATAATATTATCAAACACAAACTGAATAATCAAAATAATTATATATTTAACATCGTTGAATATAGAAATCTAATCTAGATGAGCATATATGGTTATAAATAAATAATTATTATTTTCTATGGGCCGTGAAAGATTCAAGCGCCTGCATTCAAGGGCTGCGGATGGTAAATTATGAATATTAAATAATAAATACCTCCCGATTTAATAACTAATTAATATTATTCAGGTAAAATACGTTATTATTATAATTAGGTTTCTGATTCACAACTATAATTATTGTAAGTTTAACTCGAAATCATAATATAATATTTCGCTGGTCGTTAAGACCTCAAAGAGACCTTTTACATATTCGACAAGTTCATTATTAGAATCAAAACCCGCTCAGTAGACTATCATAATATCAAATACTTAATAGTTTTCTTTTTTTGGTGATTTTATTACTGTGTCAAGATATTTTGTAATTCGTTTATTGAGAATCGGTATATTTTTATCTCTCCATTTTTTGTCCTAATTGTCCATGTATCTACTAATAAAAACTAATATTTAATCAGTCCAAATACTAAAATGTACACTTACACAACAAAATATTACAATCCAAATCCTAGGTATATTTTTATGTAGATACCTACTCTCTTTAAAATAACATTACATAATATGAATATATACGATTTAGTGCCATGTCAAATAATTAGCAAATATTCATAAATTATAATACTACGTTTGAAATACTATATAAAATAAGAAAAATAATAAAATTATTATTATTATTATTATTATTATTCTCTAATGATAAACAAATCTAGTACTAATTATATAATTCCATAATACGTGTTGGTTTGATACGGTCCGCCTCAAAAGGTATTTTGTCATTTTTGTTTCTCCGAGAGACATGGCCGGTGAATGATATTTCACATAATATTATGCAAATTTGAATAGCTACGATATCGTAGAAGACGGCATAAATTCCTTATAAATGCATAATATTATACATTTATACACTATATATGGCTTTAATTAAGTCGGGTTAGACCTTAGACGTATACTCAGTACTCTGTTGACGCTCATATATAGCAAGTGAATTATATATCCCTTGATATATTTTTTCCAAAAAGGATATTTCGATAATAATTGAGATCAGCCACCAGGAAATGTTTTGCCACGTTTCACGACTAACATTGTTATATAAAACACCGTATAGTCAAAGTAAAGAAAGTCGAAAACCTGTTTTTACATTTTTTACATAATATTCAGAGGATGTCAGCGAATTTTTTTTCTCTCTCCGAGCCACTCGCCACCTAGTTAGTTTAGTTAAGTTTATTGAATCATCATTAATTGTTAAGTATGTACACATTATACAATATTCAATCACACAATATACAATAATAGGTATTTTGTTGAGGCTGTCCCAAAAGCAAGCCTGTGAAAGTTAGCAACGAGTTAACAAAATAGTTGTACAATATAAATTAAAATATTATGATTTAAAACAATACTAAAAATACTAAAAATATTTAAGTTCACAATAATGATCATAGCCTTAATAATTTCTAAAATAAGAGTGAAACGACTTCTAATAAAGTTTAAAGGTAAGCGATTATTATCTATAGGGCATCTCATAGGTTTTTTTTATTATATTTTAATTTTAAAGAGAGTTATGAGTATTGTATGTCTTAAAATGTGCTATGTTGCGAGTGGCCAGAGAGAGAAAAAACATGAGCTGACATCATCTTAAGTCGTTAAAAACAAAATTTTTCTATTTAGTTTTACTTACATTTTATGAAATTTTGTATGTTATCGCATGTTCAAAAATAGAATATTTGTTGTAGTACTTCAATTTAAAGAAATACAATTTTGTATGCGTTATTCATGAGTCTTAACAATTTTAACGAGTGAAATAGAGTGGTGAAGCAGGGATACTTATACAGAATAAAATTCTTACAAGAAATTTAATTTTATTGATAGAAATATTCCGAATATTAGTTTTGTTCGAAATATGAAACTAAAAATATAATAAGTTGTCAATCAAAAATATAAAAACATAACATATACTAAAATTTATATTTTTTTTCTACAAATATTATTTTGTAACGACTATTAATATTATGAAGGAGAAATATTACCAAAAATTGTTATTGAAACAATGAGTGTCATACATACTTAATAGTTAATATAAATAATCCGGGGGACATTGTGCTATACGATTACTTAATCTTAATTTATAAAGTAGAACATGAATACCCGAGCCCAATTTTAGTGAGTGCCTAGGTAACTAAATGGTCCCGGAAAAATTGTTTTGGTTTTTTGTTAGCTATACACTTTTTATGGTTACCCGTTGAAATGAGAAAAAAAATTGCTACCGCTTTTGAATTTCAAGCTTAATCAAGACCTTGGCCTAACCATCAACTAGTTATACTTACATTGGTTTTAGCCTCCTCGCATATTATAAAAGTAGACAATTAATTATAATTATAATAATTCAAAAACAAATTTTTTATTTAAAAAGTGATGACGAATTTAAAATTTAAAATGTTTTACTAATTTTGATTTTTAGATTCTAAGCTAAGTGATTAGTGTATTAGTTATATAATTATATTACGAATAAATTATATTATTTTATACTATTGTATTAATTATATAGAAAAATTCTTCAGCAAAAATATTTCGTAACAAAATCGATTTTGATAATAGAAGTTATTTAAAAAAAAATAGGAAGTACACATTTGAATCTTTTTATGAAATAAAATCTATGTATCTATTGTCGAAAAAACCCCACATCGTGTTTTCAGTTGACTTCTTATGCCATTTGTTTTTATTGTTTTTTTTCCTTCATACTATAGTCACAAAAAATATTTATGTTTTTTTAATAGTATTCCGGTTAGATTTTTCCTTAATAACATCATGTTTGCCCAGAACCGAGACTTGGGAGAAATAAAAAAGGACGATCGCGTCCCCGGGCTAGTGGCATAACGTGACGGTGACATTACGAAAGGTGGAAATCTTAAGTTGTAACAATTTTTTTTCTCCTTACACCTGTACGTGTATATTACTGCGTGTCATAAAAGGGCATCAAAAATAATAATAAAAATTGCTCCAGGCAGGCGCTGTTCACGATTGGTAAAAAAAAAAAGTGAATAAAAACGTTTTATTTCCCACGTGTCTGGATATAATTCTAGCATTAAACGCTTATATTACTCAGTGATAAAATTTGCTGTTTTCTCAGAGAAAACAATTTTACATCCGATTTTAAGTGTACCTACACACTTGTGCAGATGTAGCATTTAAAGCGATCGATATACATTTTTTTTTTTTTTGTTATTTTCAATACGATACTACTTTATAATAGTATAACAGTGGAAAATAACGACGGCAACTATGAAAAATAAAACCTATCCGTGAATAGGGTTATCCTGATAGTTTACCATGTCCTGCATGGTCCATCGGCTGCAGGGTCTCCGAATCCTGCGTGGTCCGTCGTAATGTAAACGCACCCATGCAAATTTAATCCATTTGACGTATTATTACTGTTACATTATAGAAATGTTATTCGGAAGGTTTATAGAGCAGGCAACTAAATTCAGTAGTTTGCCTGCATAAATTTCCATTTTCAAAGACTATATTTATTGTTTTTGGCCCGGTCGACTACTAATGTAAAAGTGTTTTTTATTGTTTACTCCAGTTTTTGTCAGAGACGTAGGTACACAGTCAATCCCTTGACAGTTATAATACTTGCGATAACCCGCGGAACCCATTGACTTATTGTCAATATTGTTTTTACCATTATTATCGTCGTCACTAAGATCAGGATGTTTTTGCTACCCGTAGGTTATGATAATTTGTCAGCCTAATTGGGTGCTCATAAGCACAATATTTTCGATAAATTTGAGACTATGAATGTTTCACTTCGTCAATGACACTAATGCGTTCATAAGAATTTCAAGTTAACTTAAATGTTTATGTCCCCATATAACAATACAATACACAGTCTTACGTCGTAAACTAATAACATTCAAACTAACTACAGATCAGAATATTATACTTGTACTATAAATACAATATTTTGTAAATCATTTACATATTATTATATAAGAAATTATTATGATTAATAGTATGTAATAATTAATAGTAATTTTATTGATAAAATATGAATTACGAATGTTGATTCAAGACTATGTGTCTAATTATCAAATATCTCTATAAGCATAACGATATACATGTTTTATCGACTAAGATAGTACGATATACCTGACATGGTTCAATATTATCTAGGCACAAATTGTATTATTTGATAGATGTGTCATTTTGTGTCTATTGACATTACATATGGTACTTTTTTTAAAATATATATTTAATAAAAAAATATTATAAAAACCAAGGCAGTAAAATCTTTGTTTTTAACTATGGTTAGTTGTGTCTTGTGCAGTTTATTGATGAAAAAAATTCTCTTAGATTTTTGTGATGCAGCAGTGCCCTTCAAAATTATTTGACGTTTAAGCTCGTTGACGATAATATTATAGAGTTTAGTTTTGGGTCCAAAGTTTTGTGGCAACACAAAACGTATTTGCAATGACGTTCAGTTTTACTATGTTCAAGATAAGCCATTTTTAAAAAAAAACTTTAACATTGTTTAATAGTGATCCAAAGAGTTTATGCCTATACAATGGGCGCACACACACATAGACACATGATGATGAAATCGGAATTCAATAAAACCTACTAATTATATAATAATATCGATCGATTTATTTATTTTAGTCAAAACTAAAATACCTACGGATTATTATTATCATACAGACGATGTGTTATTAATAATACATTAATAATATTGTTAATTTATTCTGCTCGAACGTAGCTGAGCGTATCACGTTACACGTAACTCGCAGTAATTGCGCCAATAATATAATATCGTTGGTGCCAAGTAATAATAATTGAATTGCGTAGAATATACACGGAAGCGACAGGATATTGACCGGAACCCAAACAGTAAAACGAAATCATTGCATCTCCTAGTGACTTAATGGCACGAACGAAACCTCACGGCAATAACCATAACATAAAGGCATTATTCTCTATTGATAGGTAGTGATTTCATTTTTTTTTCAGGAGCACGGGTGGCTTCGTCGGTTATATGGAGAGTTGTTTTTGACGAACGAGATTTCAATTTCACCGAGTGTTTTGCACTATGAGCCCGGATTTTTCTCTGAATCCGAAAAGAATATGAAGTTTGCTATTACATTACAAATGAAACATTCGAGCAAATCAATTGTGTATAATGGAAAATCGGCAGACGTTGTACAGCACTGCGACGGTAACAATAATTATATCGATCATACAGTGAGTAGTATATTAATTCATTACAATTGTTACGTCATGTTGTTTTTAAACGAAGAGCATACCACGTGTTTCCACAACAGTTTTTTGAGTTGTAACAGCTACCTATTTAGCTATGTTAACAATACATAATTACTACACGTGTAATTAATATTTAATACTTTCATATTTCCATCGAAATACCTACCGATAATCCGGTCACTTTAATGCAACTCCGCAGACAAAGGTCAAATTGAATCAAAATTTAATATTTAAATAGAAAATATAGAAAATAATGATATAATATAATTAACGGATAACGAATAGTTAGTAATGGATTTGTAATGAATAGTAATATTATTCAACAACAGTTCATTTAGAGACAAATCTAGAGTAACTATTAATACATATTATGGACAATGATATGTTCATAATTTCCAATTATGGTTATCTGATATATAAACGTGTTGGTATGTGGTCGATTGTGTAAATTAACTATCGTTAAAAAACAAAATTGGCCATTTTAAGTAAATTCTCAAAATATTAATCTGGTTATCTCGTTTCCGCCAACAATTCTGGAACTTAATTGTATTAAATTACATGGTGTGTTACTAATGGTTAGATGGATGATCGCCAAGTACACATCGTAAATATAATTCAACCTATCTGAAATTTGAAAAATAATAATTTCTCACCAACTGGTAGTATACAAAATACGTATTTCAAAGTGAGTGGAATTTGACTTGAAACATTCAAATTTGTATGGAATTTTTTTATTTCATTTCTCCCAAAATATACATGTTCAACACACGTCGTTACAAATCAACATTATAGATTCGCCGTAGTGTTATCATTATATTATAAACGGTCGTCACCGCCAAAAGTGTAACAATAGTGTGATAAATAAATAATTAAATCGACCTTAGCGTTGTCGAAACTTTTGTAAATCCTTTGCTAAGCTAATGGTTTGTTATACTATAATTAATATGAAAAAGTACCTACTAACTCTCGTAACTATATCGTGGCGCCGAGTTCTAAGGCGATTATAGTGTTTTAGATGGAAATGCTCGTATTATCACTGCGTGGTACATTTAATAACAGTTAAATACTTCACAAACTCAGTAAAAAAAAAAATAAAATAAAAATAAAAAATAAAATTATAAGACATCTAGACAGAGACACAATTTTGTTTTTTTTTTTTGTTGCGGCTTATAACTATTTTGGCAATAACATTAAAAAAATTATTGTTATATTCAATTTTAAAAAGCAACTTATAATGTACATGTATTTTGTGGTACTCTTTTTTTATCCAAGAGATTTACAAAAATTATTGATTATTATTTTATCTTTTTTTCCTTAAGTATTTTCAGTTTTCAATAATAAAATGTTTTAGTAACACGGCGTTTGGGATAGGCAAAATAGGTATACTTCGGTCGTGTGTTCGTTTTTCCGGTATCTCACAATCTAATTAATACATTAAATTTCAATAATAAATAATAATACAACATAATAATCACAAAATACGTTATTAGTATTCTTTTCAAATATTAAACACCGTGGTTAGTGAAAGGACTTTTTCGTCATGTCATTCGTTTGGGATATTATGATTTTCAGACATCCACCGTTATTTGTCCTGTTTCGACCAGAATGGCTTTTATTTAACTTGCTACATGGTCGTATGGAAGCATAAGGTATAATTATTGTTGTTATATTTCATCATAATGAAGTGGACTCTGAAAATATGAAAACGGATTGACTGATATAATATAAATTAGTATGAATGTGCATTGTTTATAGAAATTATGAGTAGTTTTAGCAGTTATGAAACAATTAAAAAAGACATCTCACTACAAAAAGTGTAGGTATTTGAGAATTTCAAACGGATCAGTCAGTTAATATTACTACAGACATTGAACGACGTAATACCTAAGATTCACTGAATAATTGCACAATGTAAACACATCCTGTAACATAATACTATTACGAGTGCATTGTCTGTGATATAACTACGATGACCGTATTTAATAATTATTATACAATATTATGATGGGCGGATACACATAATATTATAACAATGTGGACATTCAAAACGCATAGGACCTAAGTGACAATTGACACGACCGACAAGTATTCCGTCAATTTTGGTACCCAGGATCACGGTATTTAGACACCTGCTGACATATAGATGGATTGGTTTTAAGCATAATGTAACATTTCCATAGAATAGACGTCTGCCACACTCGTCCGACTACTGAAATTTTTATTTATTTTTAAATCGAATTTGTTGCGGTGCACAAAACACTTATTCGAGAATAAAAAAAACCAATTAAATTTCCATCCTAAAATGGGACATTTTTTTTTTTTTAAATAGGTAAAAAATTAAAACAGCACGCCACACGTTATCATAAAAATTAATTTCTCTTAATATTTTCTTCATTAATTCAAAGTCGAAAAATCAATAAAACTGTTTAAATATTCTGTATACAATATGTAAAGTTAGGTAAATAAATATTAATAAATATAATGCATAAATGTCCAAATGTTATAATGGATAGATATTTTTAAATTTGAGATATCGTAGCATAATTCCAACGCAGATTTTGATTGTTTACCTTTCATACAAAATATACAAATTCATAGTTTTCGTGCTCGGGACATCGGGTCTTCTTTGTATTTACTACAGACCCACAGAAGTCTTTCAGTCAAATTAAATATTCTGGTCACCTTACTTTCATCATGAAAAGTGAATTACTTAGGACCCGGGGCTTATGCATTCCTACACAGACCTCCGACTTAACATGGAGACCGCACACAGCTACACGAAGTTGATGATATTATTTTTCGTTTTGATATTTTAGTTTTTAATAAAATTCATTTATAATTAGCTATTTCAATTTAAGTAAGTTTTGCATTTGAATAGTATTTATTTTGAATTTTCTGAAACGATAACTATATCACATAGTCATTATTCTTGAAACTAAATTTCCGCAAAGAAAAAAAAATATTTTAATGTCTGGAAGTACAAGTTTGCCAATTGAACAGTTTAGAAAAAAATATTGAAATATTTAATTCCATAAGAATTACTTTTCCTAATCCCGCTCGAGGATCTATTCAAGCTACTACACTATGTTACCAGAAAATTCATAGTGAAAATTATAATAAATTATTTTTCATCATAATTATATTTTATGATACACAGAATTGTTCATACCGTCACCGTGTACCTCCACACAAATATAACATTGGATTCTATACTCATATATAATTCATTATAAAAACCATAATATAACAATATACCTTTTATACGATATACTTTGTATTGTGTTATACTATTATTACAAAGTATATTATCAGAGCAATCTATAAAAAGCATATATCGTCAAACTGTTAAAAAAGTACGTGAACAGAAACACACACAAACTTGGACGATACATTCGAAGTCGGTTTGTTTTGATGGTTGTATAGCAGCCATAGATGTATAAACAATCGTAATGAAATGCATCTCAAATGGTTTTTAGGAATATTATTTTTTATCGCCGTGGCGGAGAAATGACTGAAACAGCTGCTGCCCTCGCGCAGAAGTTCACAAAACGATAATAAAAACCACCGTATCCTGACTCCCAAGGGTGTAGGAGGGGGGGTGTCATTATTGTACTGTAATACCTATTAACTTATCAAATTTCTAGTGCTAAGATCAAATTACGAAAAATGTACACAACGTTTTGAATAAGGCGCTTTATGTTCATATTATAGGTAGTAATTACTATCATTCTATATTTGCGATGGGTTAAGACAACGTAACAACCAACGACATTTTCATATCTCCTCTACCCCCCCCCCCTCCCCCCTTTCAGCCAAAAGTTTTTATATACAATTTACATAACTTTTGTGCTGAGGGATTCTTATTCTTGGTATTTACTTCCTAATATAGACATATTATATACAAATTATAATATATATACAAAATTAAATCGAAAAGTGTATAGGTATTTCAGTATTTACCTTAATATATTACGGTATTATATTTTGCGTCGTTATACGATAATATAGGTAGGCAACTTACGTATATTTATTAAAATCCAAAAGAGTATTTACAAACACGAATAAACATGACTCTCTTCTCTTATTTTAAAATAATATTATAAAGAGTTGACAAATAACATTTTTAATGCGTATTTCTGAAGAATAGAACGTAAGTTATAACGAAAAGAGAGATAAATAGCGAACATACAAAAATAATATAACCACAGAAAAATACATGACATATTCGAATCACTCATGATACAATTTAACCTTTTGAAATTGCTATTCTTGCAAACAGAACTTGAGTACCTACGTGACAAATTAATCTGAAATCTTTTATGTAACCGTCCTTCAAACATAAAAAAATAATATTTCCACAACATTATTGTTACATTTTGAAATTACCAAGAATTTATCTTTCCATTTAGTTTCTGTTAAATACGTTTATGTAAATATGAACGTATTTTAAGTAAAAAAAGCCGGTAGTATTGAGGTCTCGATATCGTTGGATAAAACAATAAAATAATATTGGCTATGACAATATTATGACGTATTAAACACACTCAGCATTCAGTAGCTGATAAATTACTGGAATTCAGTTAGCAAGTTTATACCTGAGGTCAAAACGATGTTTGTCAGTAAACACAACTGATGATATTCATTCGACATGACGTTATTTGTATTGTTGTTGTTAACACATACGTAAATTGTTCCGCCGTACGACTTTTTATTTAAACAATGATAATATTATATGATACATAATATATTTTTTTTTTATAAACAATGATCGATTCATCTCCCCCATCGACGCCCTCCTCAAACAACACGACGAGAGAGCTGTCTGTAAATATTCTGTATGGCTAATAATATTATCATTACGACGGTGCTCGTTTTTACAGAAATCCAAAACATCACATTTTCATGGACATTATGCGATGTTGTGGTATCGTTTGCTAGACGTGTACTTAGTACGTTTTAGAACAGCAGTCCGTTGCTAAACATCGATAACATAATAATATCTGGCTGTTTCTTGTAATGGTCTTGTGGAAACAATCTGATTTCGACTACGATATCAGATTTACATAATATACGTATAATATTGAATATTTTGCGAGTATAACTCCCACGTGTTTTTTGTCATCGTGTACCTCCGCATATTATATTATCATGTATTGGCACAATGTGTCGTGTGTTAAAATATATGCACTAGTTCGTCATGATTTATGATTTGATGGATACACGTGCAGTGTACTTAAATAATGCCTAAAATAACAAAGCGCAGCATCACATTTGGAACGCGAAATTTCCGGAAGAAATATTTCTGAGAATTCCATGAGCAGCGCCCGGGAGGTTAGTGAAGTTATCCACCAAAGTTCAACAATTTTAACCCAAGTTTTACCAATAGTTAGTAAGTCGTATATAATAGTATTTGTAGCCATAAATTGGTAATTATTTGTGAGTTCGTCCGCTTTCAATCATCCACAAAAGTTTAAGTTGCTGCTAACTTATTCGATACCTGGCCGTTTTGTAATTTCCAAGTTTATGTAGGCCATGCTAAAAACGTATTGAGTAATTTAACCAATTATAAACTACCTATATATATTATGTTCAATCCTAAATAAGTTATACAATTTGACTTTTTCATAAAACAAACTGAAAACATAATTTCGAAGGGTCACAATTATTAACCCATACATTAGTATAATATCTAGGTTCTATACATATTAGGTAGGTACTTAAAAATATTTTCGTTTTTGTTATTTATACACTTGACGTGGATTTATAAATGTGATATTAATAGTACGTATTAATTTTATTATTATTATTATTATTTTTTTTTTTAATTAAGCTTCGGTAACTGAGGCCATTAGCTGTAGGTTGTGGTACTGTAGGGTTTTTGGGATTGTAGATTGTGGTACTGTAGGATTTTGGAACATGTGTGTGTTTATTATTATTTATTATATTAATAGTTGTTTTCTTCAATGTTTTATAAAATTAACCGATAACGGACTTTAGAAATGTAACTCAGTTTCTATGGTTTATTAGATAGAATAAATACAATTTTTAAAAAAATAATGCTTATATACTGTCTTTGACTTAATGTCAAATTGGTATTTATTATAGTAAACATGTCTAAGCTGGACAACTTATACGATTTTATTCTCTAATAACAATTTTGTGTCCACTGTTTCCTTAAATATTCACAAAAGATTAAAATTAAAAACATTCTTGTAAAGTCATTAAAAGTAAATACAAAGATTTTAATTTATTCATCTTAATAGAGTATAAACGTATATAATTTGTGTTATATTATGCATATTTGTTTTGCGTTTTCTATACCCATAAAAAAATACGCAATTTGTTTTTATTGCTTTATTAAACATCCGATGTATGTCAACAGGTTTTTATAAAAGGCATTATTCAAGTAGATCTATTCATAATCACTTTTAAATGTGTAACCTATAGTTTAATAGTTCACATTTAAATACACACAGCCATTCGTGGTCTTTCAACTGTTAACTAACAGTACACTTCCAGAATATAATATTCTCATTATTCCCAATTCATATATGCCGCCTTTCAATGAGTTGTCAAACAGGGTCTTCATCCCTCATGGTGGATAAGATGTCCTCAACCTTGTCCTTTTCCTTGTCGTTATATGATTTTATGCTCATTATTCAAAATTATAACATTATGTTGAATGTAAAGATTTATTTTGCAAGTTTTTCGAATCGATATTCCTTATGTGAGATACATAAAACGCAGACGAGCTCGTAAATTAAATTTACATTAGACTTTGAAGTGTGTCAGGTTATGCATTCTCAGTTGTACACTTTTAGTGATTTTCTTATAAAATATGAAAGGAGTAGTTTTTATTAATACGAGATAATATATATATATTTTTTCCTAGAAGGGACTAAAATTCCGTAATATTACGACGTCATATTATAGTCATACAGGTGAATATCGTAATATCTAAACTCATCTTCAAATATTGTAGATTGTGTATGTACAGTATAATGTTATTAATAACTGGTATAGGTAATATCAATTTTATTATAAATTCCTTTTATCGTTAATATTACATTATAATAACAATCTTGATGTAGTAAAGAAGAAGAGAATGATTTTTAACATTATTTCCAGTAATTAAATTCAGCCGAAAGATTCAAAACTGTTTTGAATTTAATACACATATAGGTGAAACGCTATACATGAAGCCACTTTATTTTCAAAAAATACTGTAAGCAAATTATTTTTATTTATTACAAGAATCTTAAAAAAAAATAGATTAACTTTAAATAAACTGACTAGAGTAATATGTATTACGTACACAACAGTAAGGCAGTATTTTAAACTGATGTTTAAACTTTTGACGATTATTGAATCCTAAGAAAATTGTTACGATAAATATAACTGGTAAATTTGAAAAAAAACATATGAAATCATAAAGTAATAAACCAAAAAAAAAAATATAAGAAAACATAATGTAGTCCAAGAGCCCTTGGTGATATGGTTATATTTTTTTTATTTTTAACGATCAGATAAACTTTTTTGTGCTCTATTTGTTGACAATCCTTACACACTATAAGAAGCAAAAAAATGTAATGATGAAACTTTTTCACATAAATCTATGAAAGAAAGATGATTCGATATTAACATCACTTTACATGACTAAACTGTTTTTAAGTTTAGATGACATTACTGTCGATAAATTACAGTGACCTCGATTTATTTTAAGGAGGCGCTCAATAAGAAATTTCTAAAGATATTATAATTGTATTAATTACTCTTCGGTCGTATCTACGAGATAATAAAAGGTTATTTTTCTAACGTAAGTTACTAAACATTTCCCTGTGATTTTTTTTTTTTAAACGTTATTATGGATACGGGAACACGAATACACTATAAATACACTATAAATAGTTATTATAATGATAATAAATAATAATACTATATTTCACTCTAGGCCTATAGTAATAATCTGATACCCAAGAAATCGCATTGTATGATTAGGTTATAATATTGATTTCATACACTTATGTAAACAACCTAATACAAAATATATCGGCAGGTCGTATAAATATTGACGCATGGTCTTGTTATACACTAATAATTAATATTTATAAAATACATTATGACCTATGTCAAGTTGCAATAATGCATTTCAAGGATTCGTCTTACTGTGCCATCGAGTCATATCGATTATAATATTATAATGTAATAAAATGTATAATCTACTGTTATTATTATTATAAATATCGCTGTTTTAGACAAACGCATCAAATCTGAGCTCTTTGTAAACCTTGCTCAGGTCTCGTTGGGACCACCGGTTGCAAAGTTCTAAAACGTTTATAAAGTAATTTCCTACGGTGTGGTGCTTAGGTCGGACTTCCGAATCTCACATGGCTAGATATTTGAAAGCATTTTAAGTTTTAGTTGGTCGACAAATTAATTTACAATTACCGTTATGTATAATCGTTCGATCGAACCGTATTCATTATACTTACGTATATTGTTAACAAACCGAACGACGGATGAAATAGTTGCTGATTTAATAATAAGTTAATTCCTGCAGTAGTGTTACAAAGTTGGTTGTTATAACGAATACATAATTTAGATAACATCGTACAAACTAATAAAGGTATTATTGTAACTGTTCTACACACGTATCTCTTCTAAAGTCGACTTTATATTACATACTTATCCGACAGCGAGTAGCCACGGTTTGTATAGTACCTACCTGATTTCCATCGAATTGCACGTGGAAATGTACGAAATTAAATTACCAGAATGTAAAATACTAGAGTTCCGAAAAAAAACTTCTATCATTATGACTTTTAAAACATAATATATGAAACGGTTCGGATGTATATATCTCACACATCTTTGTAAAAGATTTAACTCATAATTTATTTTTGTGTAATATTAATTGATTTATAATAACATTTTATAGCTTAGAAGTCACAGTACCGTAAAAGTCGATAAAGATAAGATACAAAATAAAAGGGGAATTGGGATACGACAACATGATACGGACACAGGTCGAGCATAGAAAAGGCGCACCGTAAAATGGGGTAACTTTGATACACTTATATTTTTATTCATCAGAGTACGATAATGATTTTCTTTTTTTTTTTTTTCATAAAATGAGCTTACTTTGATACCACATTAAGAAATAGAGGTATCAAAGTCAACCCCAAAGTTGAGTAACTTTATAAACATTTAAAAAAAAATTAATAGCTCAGAACAAAACGTTGAATACTGGATGACCTAATGGTGAAAACATTACCTTATAATCGGCGGGTTCTCTTAAATGCAATATTATATTTACTGTTTACATGTAAATAAATATATCAAATTGATATACTTACATAATGTTATAATGTTAGTAATATTAAGTGTGTTCTTTTGAAATTGTTACAGGATACATCTCAACCGCCAACTGTTTGTGGCCCCGACTATAATAATATAATAAAATGCTAAAGAATGAAAGGGGTTCCACGTATTTCCTTTTTTAATTTCATGCATCATATTCATGCTCTTTCAATCGTGCACTAAACTAATTGCACAATTCCAACTAACCTAACTAATGAATTGATATTAATGTGAACTGATGTCATCAGTGGCTATTTGAAATGACATTTTGTTTACAGTGATCACATATTATATTCACAATCAAATTGCATTGTGTATAGTAAATAATAATATGAATAGATGTGAAATTGCCCAAGTTCCTAAGAATTGTATTTTTTAAATACAGAAAAAAACTAAAATCATTATTTTTCGTACAAATAACCAATTTCACAAAGCAACTGACGAGCAAAAACCATAATAGAAAATCCTACATTTTGAAAGAATTTTCTCCTCGAATCAATCAAAATAATAATTAAATTTAACTCTAAACGCTTTTAAAAACGCTAAAAAATTGTAAAAATGATGATACTAAATTAGATCATACAAGTTGTATCTATACTTGAAATAATACAATTTAACATATTATTGTCTTCATTTATTTTTAAGTTACTTAGTCTCATAAAACCATCAGTAAAACATTTTAAATCCCAATGGCTGATAACGACACTGCCCACGGATTGTAAAAAAAAGTACATCATGTTTGGTCACATACATGAATTTGTACAGATAAACATCAAAATGGTTTCCACGTGAGAAATGGTTTCAGCCTTTAGATTCACACGGATCTTAACATCGACTTAACCGTCGTAAATACTGGTAATAATAATTATTACCTCGACAGTGTTTATTCATATTTCTCTCCCTTTATGTCTCTCTCTAGACATACAGCGAGTATACTATTTTTCCAGTCAGTTTTCACTTAATAATGACAACACATTTGTGTTATCCGATTTGTGTCGTTTTAATAATATAGTAAATTGCGGAATAGCAAATGAAAACGGTAGTATATTATAATAATATAATATCGTACGGGTACATCGTACATATATAGTGGTTTGGATCGAGATAGGTCGTTTTTTAGTTTTCCAGATAGTTGAATGTATAAAAAAGAATGCGATTGAAAAACGGTGAAATTTACGGTGCGCGTAACCATTTTATTTGTTCCCCGTCCTGGGGACTAAACCGGGAACTCTGCTCGGAATCGTTACCCGAATGCGACGATTTATAATGGATTTCGGACGTATATAGTAATAACGTAAGACCAACTTATGACTTCCATGGAGAATATCTGCGGCCAATTTAAGCACATAATTTATATCACGGTTTGTCCGCAATATGCTTCGGTTCGCAAAATTCTCAACAACCGCCCGACATCAATAGGAGAATAATTTACAAGCCTTTTTCGTCGACGTTATCTCTGAGTTATCGTCACTGAGAATGATGTGACTTGAAAAAAATTTAAACTAAAATTATTGTAAAGAATGGTTGGCGCGCATAACTATTGAGACCTGCACCAGGAACCGATTTCAATAAAGTCATCGAAGTTTAATAGACTTCCGATGTAGTATAGGTAGGTGCGATAGACTGCAAATGCATTATCCATATAAACCTCATTCATTTGGAATTTGTTGGACTATCATATAATACCATAGCACATGATATTGTAATTTGTTTTCAAATCCACCGATTCTTTCAGTAAAAAAAAATCCCAGCACGAGGATTTAAATTTTATATGATGAGTATATTTATTTATAAGAGAGATATATCGATGGATTTGATTTCCAACTTTTTTCCCTCTCTTATTTCCATTAAACTTGCTCAAAATCTCATAAATTATCCATTTTTCCCCTTTAACTACCACAGACATTTTCATCATATCTTGGTTGAAATTAGAACTAATCAACCGATTAAACTACTGTGACAAAAAGTACCAATTTTATTATATTAATTATAATAGATACATAAATTAACAAACATTCCTTGACAAATAAATATAGTGCATATAAGTATTCGTTAAAATCTACTGATAGAATATTTATGAATATGTCCTGTCAAAATAAAATTGATTTTATATTTTTTTATTTGACAAACATAAATAAATAATATTTGCATTGATTTTATTTTACTAACCTATAGTTTTGTATCCTTAGAAAATGCTGAATCGAAAATAACTGAAGAACTGGGAGTCCCTATAAATTATCGATCAATTCTGGTAGTCCGGATAATACGTAAGCACCGTACAATCAGCCCCAAAATGTGAGAACTTATAGGATTCAAATCGATATATGGAGGCTTCGGATCTCTCACCGTACGCATTCTAAGAAAATGAAAATGAAACGTACGAATATAAATGTTTATCCTTTTAGAAAAATTGTTATGTTAAAAATAAATATTTCTGTACTTCCGTATTATTAGTTGATACCAGTACCTATATATCATTACAATACATATTTTGTATACAAATTTACATCACAAGAAGTATCCTTAACATTCAATACTACGCGTTGATCAATACAAATACAAACAATAAAATTGTCGACAAACTTATACATCACCTATAGAGTATTTTATTTTTGGTTCACTTGTTCGGCGAAACACCTTTAAGGTGTAGCTTGCGAAATTTTTGTATAAATAGGCACCGAATGTTGTCAAAATGAAAATAAAATGAAATATGAACCTACGGAGCGGTGGCTCGATAATAATAACAGGTAAGGTTTGCTTTTTTGTCGAAGCGATACTTAAATTTGACCTTTGTTGATTATTTATGTACATTGTTGTATATGTTTATTTTATATGTATGTTTATTATATTGAACAGAACTACAGATATAAGTGGGGAAGGCATCTATGTTTAGTATATGACTTATATATTTTAGAATTTTAATTGGTTGAACAGAGCTGATGGGAACAAAAACGAAAAAAGGGAAAGATAGAATAATTATTTTTTTAGGGTTTTTGTGAATCAGGACATGAATATTTGAATACTTATCACCTATGTATGTGAAAACTACAAAAGAAACTTGCATTATAAATTACACTTTAAATATAAAGAGAAACGAAACGTCAGTACAATGGACCACTAAAGCATCAACTGGTTCATGGCCGAGTCTATCAGTATGAATTTCGAGTTAGTGAAATCTTTCACCTTCACCACATAAGTGGTAAGTCTGTACAGGTAGGATTTACCACAGTTTAGAAGATAAACTTATTGCTTGATTATCGGTCACGTGCATTTCACAATTAATGTGTAGGCGTTTCGGTCCCGAGTTCATGTAACAGAATGTTGTCCCATGACGCTGTGGTTTTTCCCAGAAACATCGCAGCTGCAAAAGGACCATCGCCAATTTTTTAAATACCTAAAATATGAAAAATTGATAGCGGATTAAGACAACTTACATAATAATAAGCCCTGCAATCGAAATCATGATTTTAAATTCAAACAAATAAAAAACAATTGTTAAAAAATCTTCAAAGAAATCAAATGAGATATAAAAATAAAAATTTTAAAAATGTATATTTAATTTAATGATTTAAATTAAAATATAATAATAATCGTTTTATAGTTATTTACATATAGGTACAAATCGATTTAAAATTTGAAATTCAATTATAGACGACAGGTCAATATAATATTGTTCATAGATAGGTCATTTTGATTCTTATTAGGACTTTTTAAATCAAAATTAAAATCGTAAAACTGTAAGTGATTTTTTAAAAATTCAAAGTATGTTTAAAATGTAATTAGATACAAATCAGAGAATCATTAAATCGGTAATGGGCAACAACATTAAAATTATAAAATTACTAAATCAATATGTATTATAAATTCAATTTTAAGTCAGAATACTCTAATATCGGTAAGCGAAATCGAACAGTTCCATTTGGATTTCAATCCATTATCTTTTTGAAGATTAAATACAAATAAAAATAAATCCTCGGTTTGAAATCGAAATCATGATACATAATAATTATATTAATACCAAAAGATATCAATGAGTAAGTTGGTTGGTTAATTATCAGTGGGTATTAATAATATTTTATCGTTTTGGATTCTAACGTGCATATTATAGTATGATCGAATACAACAAATTGGATTAAACTATTTCTGTAAAGCAAATTTCAAATTACCCGAGTTTGGTTAATGTCTTGTTGAAAACAGGGGCTTGATTGCGTTTATTCTCCATTTTTCTTCGAGTTGTCTAAGAAAAGTATAAACTTGATGGGACACTATTTAAAAACAAGTATCTCTGAGTACAATAAGGACCCATTGTCCAAAATTCTGAATTCAATGATATTTGTTCGTGCTCTGCAAACAATAACATGTCATCAGTAATTCAAATATCTTTCACATCAATCTGACATAAATGTAGGGCCAGCCACCTACATATTTGTCTTGACGTCACAAACATCCATGATTTTAGTTAATATTTATACACTTTATATAATATGAAGATATACTTATAGAACTTTGTAAGATATACTTTTGATATATTTTACCAAAAAAATAAAATTATCCCTATTTTGCAATATAAATGGGACAGCAGCTTGATATTATTTATACAATGACTTCGTAATTGGGAGACTTGGTGAGACAACCAAAAATGTATACATATATCTACCATCTTTGCCATCAAAAATTGCTTGAATATGAATTAAAAATAACAAAATGAATGTTTAAAAATAGGTAAGCCAAAATAAAGCGTCACGCACCTTAAAAAAACGTTACATATATTATAGTTTATGTTGGGATTATTATGGATTTAAAATGAAAGGATAAAAATACCTAATAAATAAATGAATAATAAGTTAATACCTATAGGCTAGGTTAAGAATAATAAATACCGATCGATATGATTGGCAATCAAGAACTATATTTTAAAACCATTTGTAAAATCCAAACCGAAGTACAATTCAAAACCAAGGCCGAAATCGTTAAAATGTCTGTTTCAAGCCTGTTGATAAATCGTACAAACAATATAATTGTATTTTAATTTTGGGACCAGGATTTGGGATTTGGTTTGGAATTTTAACAATTATATTATAGAACATAAATATTTTCTAATCAATAAAAAAAGATAGTGATCAAGTTATCCCGATTATCTTTGACGAAGTGGATGATAAATTAACCAGTCAGAGTGAAATCTACTGGATGTAGCGATGACCATAATTATATAGGCGTTTTTAATTAAAACAACGAAATAAAGAATTATTCATATTATTATAGATGCATACCTATAAAGTATAAAGTATTTGATACAAGAAAAGATATGTATTATCTTAAGTATTCAGCCGTAAAAATATAATATCTTTTAAATTTATATTTTTTTGTCTTTGAAGTAAAATAGGAGAATTTACATGTAAGAAACTCAGGAAGAATCGAGTTAAAAAGCCTCTTCAACTATAGGATTATCTGAAATCGTTTTACCTTATATTTAAAATGATGGGTTATATCGCTGGATTATGTCTCTCCAAGTAGTATATCATTGTCAATTATTTATTGTGCATAGGCACATTACTACATTATAATTTATTTTATTTACATTGCGTGTTGAAGCACAGATTGTGAATATTATTACTGAGTAAAAAACAGTGATATAATACTTCAATACCATTTATCTTGCAGAAATTAAAATACCTACGGTTTGAAAATTTAATACGAAATTATTCATGGGTAATCTTTACAAAACATTTTAAAACCAGAATTAGCTTAAAGTCACATTAATTTTTTATGAGCGTTTGAAGTTAAAATTATGACAAAATTAGATATTAGTTCATAAAATAACGATTTCTCATCAAACTATTTTGTTATTTTATTTTAATATTCAAAGAATATTTAACTACAGAAACTTGAAACAGTACACAATAGTTTTCAAAACACAATAGAATTTTCAAAATATGAAGCTTCAGTTTATACTATTAGGCGTTTTAATTTTAATTTTATAAATGTTGATAAAAATGCTGGTCAAACAATACTCCACATAAGTAGTTCTTACAAAATTCTAAAGATCTCAAAAATACAGCATATAATATTATTGTGCAAGATTTTATTTAATGCTTTCAAATTTCAACCTATTTAAACGAAAAATATCAATTTCAATTTTAATTATATTATAATAATATTATATTTTACACAGTTAGTGTTTCATACATATTTAGATTAAGTTTTATTTATAATCCGAATCTTTATTCACTCTGTTCTATATAGTACATCGGTATTGACTTATTAGTAAATACCAACTAGTGAAATTATATAAAATATATTATTAGAATCATTATTAAATATTATATAGATAACTATGCGATTTTTTTTGGAAAAAAATAGTTTATCATACTTTATATATTATATTATTTACAGAAAAAAGCATTTGCTAATAGTATTATAAATATATAATCAAAATATATCCTCAGAAGAATTTCCTGAAAGTCCGTCTCCGTTTAGAACCGTTTTCCATTGAATTCAAATTTAAAACACCCATTACAATGACTTACTCCACGAGAAGATATCCCTGACACCTACAACTATTATGCAATAACATACTGACTCCCATTATTTTATTTTTATATATTTACTTATTATTTTTGAAATCTTTCTTTAATTTGTTATTTATTTAAACTAAACTATATTATTCTGAAAAGTCAATATGCTCTTATATATACATGTAATATATTATTTATACGAGAATCATGAATATGAAAAATAATGTGTGGCTTTTATGGCATTCATTTTTTGGTGAGATTCACCTACACATAATTTAGATTTTAAATCCATCATATTATATAGCACATGTGGAAAAAACTGTTTCGGTAGTTAATAATTAAGATTTATGGAGTATCTACAGCCATGTTGTCATTTTACATAATATTTTAAAAATTATGATAAATGTGTGCAAATTTCAAAACGATTTTACGTGAAGTTAATTTACTAATAAATTAATTACAATATGGTAATGTCATCGAGAAGTAATAATAAATAAAATAGCATAAATCCTTTTAAATGCCCTTAAAAAAATAATAACCACGCAGTTTAGATAACTTTTATTAAAGCGTTTCACCATAATTCAAACCCATTCAAACAAAATAAAGTACAACGAGTAGAGCGAGCCGTGCCAAATAATTTACAGTAAAACATCGATCGGTCATGTAATATCTACGAAAGATATATTTTTTTACCCAAACTGAATCAGAATTAATTCACAAAAAAATTGTTTTTAAAATAATGTAATGGTTTTCCCCGGTGGCCTTACTTTGGTCGCTCTTCTATGAATCTATAATAATAATAATTTTATTGATGGTATAATCCGTAGTCTTTAAAAGTTTTGTAAAACATCTCTCAAGTTCCACTTTTAGGACTAATCAACTATATAATATATTATAAAAATAATTCTGAATATTATTCATTAACCGTTCGTTTTGAAAAGTAAGCTAATTTATCACACAAAGTCATTTTAAAGTTTAAAAGTCTTTAAGACTTTTATTAGAAATATTTTAAGTCCATTACAACGGTTTTCGACGAAGTCCGCAATAGCTTTAATAAATAAAACTGTGTTAAATGCATAAATCATACTAATAGCACGGCAGTAAATTATACTAATTTCCGGTGATTATTTTAACGCGAATCACTCAATATTACTGAACATTTAAATGGCTTGTGTTTCTATTTTGTCACAATGACGTAGGTACGTTATTTAATAGTCTGTTTACACGAGTGATGTAACGTAATACGAACTCAATGCATTGCCCACATCATTTTTTACTGCCTCTATTACGTAGTTACGTGTTCGAGTGACATAACCCTTATCCTAATAGGACCTGTAAGATACGTGATATGGTGGTCAAATAGAGTGACCAATCTTCGTGTTTGATAAAACATTGGACGAACTATCATCCCCAAAAGTGACAATTGGAGTAGGCACCTAGAGTGTCACTGAAACCTTTAAGTTAGTTACGTAATTCGAAGTGATTTCTCTGCGCACTGAATTGACACTCGTCATTTAAATTTCAACCGAAGCCGTTTACAATTACTGGTAACACTTGTTTCGGCAGTAAAATTTTACTTTAGTAACTTCTACACAACTTTTGAAATATATTGTACAGTGGTAAAACATTCAATCACAATGAATGTATTTGATTTTTTTCCCCACAACTTTTGTTACACTTTTACACACGTTCAAATTATAAATTTATTGACAATCGATCGTCGTATGGCTATTGTTTATATTATAATGTAATATCAATATTGTTTCATCGAAAAAAAATTTGATGTATAGAACAAAAAAGTTTGAAGTACGACGTGAAACGTGAAAAGTACGACGTATCAACGACGAAATAAGTGAGATTTTTAAATATACAACATACATATATTAGTACGTTTATAATATGATGGTGTTAAAAAGGTTTTGTCTTCACCATCTACCAGATATTTGAATTATTACTCGAAAATAAAATAACTCAAACTATATGTAAGAGGCGAGAATCCGTGGATTTCCAACCATTTTAACCCCATCGTAGGTACACATAAACGTACTGAAGGGAGCATGTTTCCGGAATAATATTAATATTGATTGTAATAATAATAATAATAATAATAATGATAGTAATAATAAAGATATATTTTTGCTGTTTTCATTCATTGTGCCAATGCTAAAATAAAAAAACATTTTTTCCAAAAACCCAACAGCCTTTCAACTGAATTCTATATCTTAATTGGTGACTCGTTGTTCAATTGTTCACCAAAACATTTAATCCTCAATCGAGTATAAGAGCGAAATATACTATCAAGCGGTTAAGGTTACGTTAACAAGTATTTAACATCGGCTATCTCGATGTAAATTGTTAGTGAAATTGGCCCAAATTCGTGAACACCTTTTTTGGCAATATGACCAATGTAACTCGAGTTATGATATAACACAGATAGTGACTCGCCGTGCCTGTATCATGGCCAGGTATTATACAACAATTGCTTTCTGTCTGGACTTAAACATTGACATAGCTATATAAGAACACTTATGAAAATATTGAACTATTCGTTGCCAATAGCAAACAAAAAGTAAACATTTACCTATATTATATTTCTTATAAATAACCACCATGGTTATATGGTAGCTATCCAAAACACGCGTTTTAACTTCGGGTTGGCCTTTTTTTTAAAAACATTTTTGACATTTTTTAGCGCAGAAATTACAGTAAAGGTATTCTCTGATTTGATTAATTTTTGTATTGCCATTAGGATTTTTTTTTATTATTACATTTTAATTTTAAACTTTTAAATACTCATTTATTATAGTTATTTGAAATTAAGTCATAAACTGTGATGTTTTATTTTATATCGCCTAACTTTTATATAATATAATAAATAAAAATTAAATTTTGCACTTTAAAAATTAAATTAAACAATAATAGTAGACAGACCCCCACTTTTATTACGAGAGACTTGTGATGATTCGTGATATTCTTTTGGTCACATAAGACAAAAATGAGACATGTCAGTAAAGCATTTTATTTAACCGAACGAACTCGGTAGGAACAATGGGTTTTAACGATATTAACAACAACGGTTTTATTTTCGTAAGTTTTCTAAAATGATATTGGTCTGAACGAAACGGAGTGTAAAATGTCTCCCATTTAGATGTTACTAATGGAATCACACAAACATAATAAAAAAAACCTTCGTATTATTTTACTTAGAATAATGCACGATGTATCATTCTAGTAAAGCGTATTTTTTTTATATTTTTTAAATTACAGTTCGTGTCGTTGGCATGTACGATGTACCTAATCACACGTATAACATGAGTGCCGTGCAGTGCAATAGCAGTGCTCACCGTTCGTAGTGAATACATGTTTCGTTTTAAGCGTAAGACATTTAAATATTTGTTTTCGTTTATCTTATTAAATGTAAAGATTATTTTGAGTGTAATAGATTTTGATGTATAATATGCATCATTTTAAAATTTGATGCAAAACAATTTTTCAAGAATAAACTTAGGTACTATACATTTTCAAAGGTATTCTGTGTGTACAAATATATCGAAGTCAAGGTAATAACGCTTTATAAACTATGGTCCATTTTGTGGTTTAATAAATAAATTGAATCATAATTTTAAAATGTTTAAAAATTAAAACATCTAAAAGTACACGATTTTGACAGAATAGTTATTTACCATACTACCAGACACATATTAAAGCTTATTTAAATTAAAAACGCATATATGTGCATGTTTTATAAATATACTTTTCACTCTAAGGCAAGTTAAACTTTTATGAACTTTTCAATTAATATGAAGAACAATGTTACAGTAATAATAATAATAATAATAATAATCATTATTATTTTATAGTACCATTATTAGTTATTAATATTCATAATAATGATCACACATTTATCAAAAGTAACAACATTAGTTGTTTATTTGTAAGGAACTATACTAGACATCATATAATCAATAAAAAAATATTTGTTTGTTATTCAATTAATAAATGTCGTAATTAGTCAGGTTGTGAAATAACCTTGGACAATGGGCAGCATAATTATTTTCAGTGTGAAAACGAAAATATCTTTATTTTGATGTAGTGTTAAAGTTATAATGGCCATAACACCTTTTTAATGCTTCAAAAGACTAAGGGTCTAATTTATTTAATTTTTTTTTTTTTTTTTAAATCAACTCACTAGGACTGTGTGATTATATTACTGGTTTATCAACAATAAATCTAAATAAACCTAAATGTACATAAAAATAAGTCAAGTGTACTGAGTAAAAAAATCTTCCTCGAGGCACGGCGAGGTAAATTATCTTATACCAGGTCACATGAAAGATGTATTAATTAAATGATTCAATAAAATGTAATGGACCAATCACGGGCCACTAAATCATGTTTATGGGACCACTAGCTCATTATTGATTCAATAAAATATGTTTAGTGATTGTTCATGCAACCCGGCATAAGTGTCATAAGGTTATAACGTAGAGACCCATTCAGGAGTCGTTTGTTTTAAATTCAAAAATCTACTTAATCAGTTCATTTGGGTTGCAGCAATTAAACTATTGAACAGCTAATTCAGATTTTAGGACAATATACTCCTCAGATGATTTATTATTATCGTATTAAAATGAACTATAGGTAGGTAATTCAAAGTTAGTAGTTTCCGAGTAATAATTGTCCGGCTATTAAAAGGTGAGAGTATATTATACACAAGTTTAAGTTTTTGAAGATTCCCAGTGGACTATTTCACAAGATTTATTATAATTTTGTGCGTATATATTATTGATCACAAAACATTTTCAACGCGTCAACAAACTTGGCACAAGCTTAGCTTAGTGTAATAAAATTAAGTTTAAACATCGATAATACCTATATATTATGTTTATACTTAATTGATATACATTGGTGCGTTATAGATAAATTTACTTCTCGTAAAATGTAAAATTCAATTTAGTCATTTTGCATTCACTACGTTGAGGTATTAATTATTAATTATGTAAATATTTTATTCTATTATACACTCATAAATTAAATCTTCATTTGGCCCATTCACACGGGTACATTGGCACCCGCAGCTGGGGTACAGGGGGAGATATGCCCTTCCGCTTTTATATTAATAAATAATATTAACTGTTTTATCACTTATGAAAACAAAAAAGTATGTGTTATTAGAAATTTTTGACTTAGCATTACCCATTGGTCTGTTTGGGCATACATTTCTTTGCACCCTTGCACGGGTATAGTATTTGGAAATGTTTCTGTATGCTGTAACAACATGGGTAGGTAACAGGTAATTTTTATCGCGATAAAAACCGATTATCTACATCAGTACACGCACATGGTAGGTTCGCTACCACGTTCGTTGGTATTTGTGGGATCCTTGGGTTTAGGTAAACAACACAGAAAAGCTTTTAGGAAAATTTGCGAATTCATTAAATTTGATCCATTTGCGATGCCATAACACATGTGAATGTATATTTTTGGTTGGTAAAAAAAAAAAGAATGAAAAGGGGTGATTTTCCCTAGAGCCATAGGACATTTTTCCCGTATATCCGTTATGTTCGTAATGTCGCCTTTGTGTATATAGGCGTATTACCTGTATAATAGGAACCCTAATTTACATAAAATCGAGTTGCCAACGCTGCTGGTCGCATTTGATGAGAATCAACTAATTTAAACGTATCTATACATAATGTAAATATTTAATTACTCCGATTGTAAGTGAACGCATATCAGCAAAAACGGAATACATAAATGTATGACTATATACACACAATATATTGTAATTGTATTATCTTGCGAACAATAGATAATATACATTTTTAAGAATAATTCCACCGACGTAGGAACGAAATATTAATGCGCATTTTAAAAATGAGTTATTTATTTATTTTTTTAACATTTATTTCGAAAATCTACAATCTGTAAAGGTATTTTTTACAATAATCATATATGATGCCGGTACATATATTTTGTACATACATTATTTGATTGTAAGAAACTACCCAACAGTATTACTTATGACGTGAATTAGGTTATTTATTAAACACACTATATGTCTATACTTTATACCTACACAACTTACTGGAGTACAGTAATATATTATTATAGCCAACTTACAGTGTTTTTCGTTTATCTGGTCTGCATACTATGTTTTATGATATATTATATTGAATCGCTAAAACGATTTTCTCGCAGAAAAGTTCTACGGAAGTCGAATAACCATATGCTGAATATTATACAGAAAGGGTGATCATAATAATTCATTGGTGAATGCATTGTTGCCACATACGTTTACCGTTCGATTATTTATTGCCCACAATAATGTTATATTGTATCGCACACGTCTCGCGATTTAATTGCCGAAGTCTGTGGGGTGAAATAAAAATTCACTTCATACCACGAAATAATATTAATGATTAACGGTGCTCATCGATGTAGATTTTCTTTTTTTTTTTTACCTACCTCGAAAACGGCTGGTCAAATGGATACGAACAAAGTTTCATAGCTACCTATTAAATCATAAACATTTCCTTCACTTATATTATATAGCACTTCTATTCGTATACTTGTCCTCGACCAATGTATCATTGGTGCGTATATTCCTCGGAATGGCTTTATTACAAAAAAAACGTTGTTGAAAGTATATAATTTTTTATTATTTCGTAAGAAATGTTTTTATAAAATCGTATGAAATACATGGTGTGATGATTGGCTGATATAATACAGCATTAAACATTAATCTGCTTAAATACAGGTCCATACTTGCACCGATCGGCGATGTGTTAATCGTATAATATTGTAAATGCAGCAACTATCATAATCGTCTTCAAATTTGCAAGTATCGCAGACCATAATTTACACGACGTAAGAGTAATAAGTATAAGTAAGTATAATTCTTATGGTACACAGCGTGTAGCATACTTCACCAGGGGACCTACTCACAAGTCCATTCCTTCGAGATGCTACCAAATCTGATATGTCATCGAGACGACTATGGTGGCAAACGTTCGAAAAACCATTATGGTCGAAGAAAATTCTTCAATCTTTTACTTAATTTTCGTAATCTCGTAATATGAGTCGACGCATTTTCGACCATCGTTTTTATTGCGATTTTAAATTAGAAAAATTATAATATTTTAACGTATTGAAAATGTCAACAAGGCCTTAAAAGATTGAATTCACTCTGAATCAGATATTTACTCATAAGTCTTCTGAACATATTCATGCAATTAATTTCATTCTGAACGAATTTATATTTCACTATTTCAGTGATTTTTTATTAATTGAATTGAATTTATTATGTTTTTATATTAAGAGTCCTTTTACAGATCACTGCTTACCTATTACCTACTTTATATTATACATATATATATATATATATATATACTATATATACATAAGTATATGCAAACATCATTTGTACTTTTATGATCGGTTATTTTTAGCAAAAATGTATAGTATCGAAAATAAATGTGAATTTCCTAATCATTCTTACCAAAACTCTACGAAAACAACTGAAACGTCGATAAGGTTGTAAGGAAACCTCACACTGATGTGGTCAACCTACCCGGTTGACCTAGGTTTACTCCTTTAAACATTTTTTAAAAATCCTAGAGCCTCCTTCGCCAGCATGGTGTTTTACGGGTCATATGATACATTTTCAGGGCATCATTAACCTTAATGTTACATGGTTTAATTTGAATTAAAATAGTCTGCAAGTCGTTTTTATTTGTATTAACTTCGAAGGATTATTATTGTTGTTTATCGGCCCATATTCAATTAAGTAAACTTACAATATAACAGATTAAGAGGTGGATCAGAGCATTAAGTAATTTACTAGTTAAAACTAAATGCGTGTAAGTCTTGTCGATACTTATAAACTTCACTAGTGCGTTTACGACATATAAAATCCTAATAAGTTATTTTTATGCGTTACAAACTTCCTCAAAAAACACTTATCTTATTAAATTATAGAATGTATATTTTTTCTATGTTTCGATAAATTTAACTTATTATTTACCAGAGTTCAAAAATATACATTCAATTACAAAAATAATACGTTTATTTGTTTTTATGAAGTTTGAATTATTTACAAAATATTTGGTTCAGTGGCAACAGTTATAAATTAAGTTATAGAAGTAAAAATTGGTTTTAAATTTGTTGAATATTGTAATTTTTATAAATGATTTAGATGTATATTAATGAATAATGGCTTCAAATGACAATGTATATGTTTTTATTTTAATTAATCTTTAGCTTCTGTGACAGGTGCCATTAGCTCAGTGCGTTATATTTTATTTATTTGTAGTAACAATTCCATAGAAGTTGGGGAGGGGACATTAATACTTATAACTATTTGTTTGTGTTTCTCTTAAATGTATTTCTGATAATATACATTTTTATTGACAATTTTATTATTTCAGATGAAAAAGTGAACTATGAAGAATTATTTACAATAATAGTGTGTCATCAGACAAGTAAAGATGAATAAGAATTTAATTTTTAATGATTCGAATGAATACTCGTGTATAGAGGCTAAGAGTATTGAATTGAACTTTTGAACAATTGTCTGTAGTGCAAGAATATTATATTATATTATACCGCACCGTCAAAATTATGATTCAAGGATTTATTTGTAAATGAACGAATATTATTAAAAGTGTTTTTTTTTTTACAACAATAAATATAAATTATTTATATCATAATTCTGTTACAGATGCTTGGAAAACGACATTAAGGATTTTCTTTTTACAGCAACTAAACGTAGTCTGCTCGGTACACCCGAACAGAGGCGTCTCATGCATAATGTGATGTTGTAAAAATTTACCAGACACGGATTTAATGTCACAGTTGAATTGTGGTACCGATGTTAATTATTGTATAGGTATATAACAACATTAACACGCTTTACACAATGTATGCGTGCTACATGGGGACATTCAAAATAAAAATAAAAAACCAACTAATCAGAAGTTTCTTTAAATGTTTTTAGCCTTCACCTTTTGCGATACGCGTCCATTTATAATAAAATAATAATAACACATTGCAGAGGAGCGGACCGGACGGAGTTTGTCAGAGGGAACAACAATTGTTTAGGCGTAAAATAATTTATAAATGTGAGTGTAATTGAACGCGGTGTGTAAATAAATGGTCGAAAAGCGATCGACCAAAAGAAAGTTTTCGTTCCGTCAACAATGTGAGTACGACTGCGCCGACACATATATAACATTATGGTACACTTCGAGGGTCATCGGGGGGGGGGGGGGGAGTGAGGAAATAAAGAAAAAAATAAAGAAAACAAAAAAAAACCTCACCAAAGTGGTTTTTGACGGCAGAAGATTACTCTACTACAATACGACACTAGTAGCTGCTGCTTCTATACTCCTAACCGAAACTTTGTAATTTTTCCCACCCTCTGCACGGTGCTTGGTGAGCATGTGCAAGCGTATTTCTGTGTGTGTATGTATGGGTACATATATAGATATATGTATGAAAAACTTAAGTCGACAAACGTGACAATGATGACGGCAATAAAGGACGTGGCTCTCGAATTACACTCGACCGGGCTATTACGTCGTATATTTCTGGAGACCCGGAGCAGAGTTCGGGCGGTCCATGCCCACACCGTACAATCCCAACAGTTTTTCCGCCCCCTCCTGCTCCCCTTCCTTCTCCTCCAGCGATGACGACGACCGCCAAACACTAATGAAACCTGGTACAATGATAATAACAAACTTTTCGGGCCCCGCAAGTTTTGGTATACTTTTCGACTGAAACGACGACGTCCTCGCAGTTCCACGAACTCGTATATACTCCACCAACACACGCAAACATATTATACGCATACAGGGTTCAACAGAAATAACCGACGATTAATGTAATTGACTAAATGAGTAATAACCATATAATAATATCTAAATTAAAAAAAAAATCGATGATAACAAAAGTCATTACATATATAGCCAGTTCATTAAATCGATCTCAATTCTTTGCGTATATACATATTATAGTATTATGTGCAGTGCGATCCGTTTATACATAATATACTTATGTTTTTGAAGTTAAAAATTTTTTCGAAATATTATTTTTACGTTATTTTGTGCCATTAAAAATTAATGTCTATGAAAAAAATAAAAATAAATTATGTACGATTTTATAAGTACTTTAATTTTATATGAGCTAATCAGTGGCCCAATATTTTGGAAGATACCCACCTCTGTGCCACTCTATTCCACTCATCCAGACTTTAAAGACTTATGGCACTTTGACTAATTCGATACTCATTCGAAAATTCAGTTTTTAAGTACTGAAATACACCAAAAAACATTCTAGTTAGTAGTGGCTTGTTGCACGAAATTAAAAATATGTTATCACTCAAAAATGTAAAAAACTTTTAAAACAATAATGGTAAAATTATGTAAAAAAACATATTAAAAAAGTGTAAACTTCTCGAAGTTATGATAAGTGTTGGCCCTTAAACGTATCACCTTGTATAAAGTGTATACTCGGGGCTACAAAATGGCGGCCAGCGGACGAACCTTATCTGGCCCGCAGACGATAAATTAATTTTTTTAATTATTATTTTTGATGGTGGTTTAAATGAGGTTTTCATTGATTCTCGTTTCTATACACTCGGTTCTGATGGACTAAAAAAAAACTCGCCGAATTAATAAAAATGTCCTCCAAAAATATTGATTTGTGATTTCCCGTTATACCTCTATATATACATTGCAGCATTACACACTTTATATTATATTGTGTACCGTATACAGTGAACTTGTGTATATAAAATAAACACACATTATAACATAGTATCACGTAACGTACGTGACCCTGCATCCCTGCAGCCGATGCAAGTCCCGAGGTAGCCGAGTTTAAATAATGTTTTATGTAATGCACATCGCCTCCGCGAATTAAATTGTTTATATCTGGGTGACCTAACTACTATTTTATTTTATAATATTATTATACGCGTGTTATTAATATTTCGATTTTTTTTTTTTTAATTTTTTTTTGTAGGTATTAGAAATTTGCCTGGGCAGCGATGACCATTGGCTGACATATTATGAAATTATTTTTTTACGTAACGTTAGTTATTACAACGATTTTTTTTACGTAATATTTGTTAAATAATGTTTGTTTAATTGTTTACAATAAATTTTCAATTTCTATTTCTTTTGTGAACCTTGGTGTTTCTCTGCAATGTTGTGTTTGTTCCAATAGCAGCTTCTGTTTGTCTGAATTCGAAGAGGATATAATATGTTTAATTGTTAGATGGACTCCAAATGTTTCGTGCTCGATTTTTTCTTTTTTGTTCATTAGATAGCCGTGTGTATAGCAAGTATTTAGGATAGGTCCTTTTAGACGTGTTAATAATACTTCTTCTTTTCCATTAAGATAAGCCATGTTTTTCCAAAGTTCTGTTGTACGTTTTAATTCTCTGAGTATGGTTCCTTTTCCTACGGTTTCAATTATTATTCTTGAGTTGTATTCCTGGATTTTTTATTATTCTATAGTTAATTTCACATTGCACAATTACTATTATTGCAAATAAAATAATTGAAAAGGTTCAGCTGTACACGGTCAGTGTGCGTTTTGCAGTAATGATCATAAAATCAACCCTGAACAAAAAATAATATGCAAATCGCATATTATTTAATTATCGTCGTACAATGAGTAGCTATACTAATTTTATAATAGGTATGATGTTATAATAGGTGAGATGAATTCAATAATTCTATTAAAACTGAACCAGCATGAGAGCTGTAACACACAAATTATACTACTTTTAGACGAGTAGACGATTATGTTGATAGAATGTCATAATTTGCTTAAACATTATTATTAACTATAAAATATAGTTTGGATAATTTTGTTTTTATTAATGATAATACTTTGGAGTTTCGGAAATTATTACTTATATAATGAGTTGATTGTTTTTTTGGTTACTTTATAACAATATTATTAAATTGATGGATTTTGAAATGTTGTGAATTATTTTTTATTTTTAACATGAAGTATACAATCTGTACCCTTGGGCACAAGAAGAATATGTGATAAGTGAGACATTTTTTACATGGTGAATTATTTTAACTGAAAATACTTCTACCTCGGTACAGCCGACAGCAGTGGTAACTGGTAACAGAGTATTTGATTTGTAAAAAAATAAAATACAACCTACGTCATTTGTAGCGGAAAATTAAAAGAATCTTCCAGAGAGAAATGAATTCAAATGAAACATTTCAGTAAAATTCCTTTCAAATAAAAAAAAAATAATACGATGGTAGCTATTTGTATTATAAAGTTTCGTTAGTGATAATTGTACTCGTAATTACATGTTGAATGTGAAATAACAATTACTTGATCTTTTGTTTTTTAATTATTTCATATTTAATAACTATTATAATTAAATCGATTTAAATAATAAATTATTCAATTAAAATCAAGTTAGTTTATAAATATTAGTTTAAAATTATTTCGAATTCATGAAGATTAACTGTGTACTAATACCAGAGTAGTTCGTTTCACTTCATTTTAATTGCTTCTCACTTCTCAAAGACGTATGTTCTATTATATTTAAATGTGTGAATTCAATATATTTTTTTTAAATTATGATCATAGTTGTTGAAGAAACCAAAAAAGAAAAAGAAAACACAAATAAAAGGAATAAGTATTCGAAATAAACTTGGATAACATTCAAAAACATACTTACTTAATTATATAGTTACTAGAATATAATACAAGGTTAGTTCTTATACTACTAAATACTAACTGTAGACTATAGGTATACTATTATATAGTTCGTATAATATTATTGTTAAACCATAAACATAAAACCATCACAATTAATAACAATATAGACTATGGTCCTATATTTCGTACAACAATATTGTATCCCCATAGAATATTGGGAATAATTGTGACAGGTAATTCTAATGACTGCCCAAGCACGGACATAATTTATTGTTGTCCAACATATTATGTATAACTGTGCGTCTATTATCATACTACAACAAAACAAATGTAAATAGACAAAACCCCACTGTAGTTATTATGTAGGAGAAAAAAATAAAAAATATTCGTTGTCGAGATTTTTTTTTTTTTAATCAAATGTCAGGTCGATATCGAACAGAAACTCGCACGGTCAAATGCGAAATTCGAAGAGGCGCGTACGAGCGAATACGATAAACTGCACCGGTCGTTTGTTTGAATAATCTTTTCGTTTTACCGCATAAAATGTATGTAAACTATATATTTATTTATGTAAACCGATTGTACGTGCTGTGGACCGAAGGTTAGGCGATATTTCGCTCATAACAACTAGCAGGACTCGCCAAAACGAAAACCATCTCTCGTATAGGTGGTATCACAGCAACGGCTACAATACTACACAAATATTGGAAACTTCCGATTAAAATTCACAATAATTGATCGATAAATGGCATACCCCATAGCCGATTGTTATACTCGAATCGGACAGCGCACAGCCCCTCGTCACTCGAGCAAACCAATATGATATCGTACCAGTGCTGTTATGGACTTATTGTGTAATACCTAGAGTTAAAGCCTCATCGAGCTTACACGCCACGAATACACGACTTAGCTGGCGTGGATGCAAGAGGGTAGTGGTGAGTTAGAAGAACACCACCCCCAAATAATGTTGTATAGGTGCGATTGTGTAAATTATCATATTTTGATATAAATGCTGTAACAAAAAACTCGCGAAAGTTCAATGCTAAATTATTATATTTCTTTTTTTTATTCGTGTCAACCGCAAAGTCGGTAATTTAAATTAAAAAACACAACATAAGTTAACATATGTATTTAACATATTTAAACATGGTGAAATAAAAGAAAATATAATTTAAAGGAAATATTGAGTACAATAGAATACAATAAATATTAATATATGTATATACATATAATTATTCATCATTATGTCAAATAATGATTAAAACGATAATATTGTTGACTTTTGTGTTTATCACCATGTTTGCAGATCTTTCTATTTATAATTTGGTAAATTTCTTATCGCACCGACCGAAGATGCTGAATAAGCTGGGGAGTTTCCCGAGTGCGTCGTGAAATTACCCTTATTTAATGTCCCGAGTGCGTCCGGAATAAGGTATCATCCGATAGTGCGTCTCAAGAATATAAGATCATATTTTCGATGTAGCTCGAATGCGTCCCAGTCCATATCCAAGTAACCCTAGGTGCACCACGAAAAATGTAACCGGCTTGTACCCCTCAAATATTTGGTTATTATCGTTTATTTTACTATTTAGGCTTAATGGTATGCCCATTTCTAAACATTTTGAAGTTTGTATGAGTGTACTAATTTGTATACCATTATTATTATTATCATCATTATTATTCACTATCTACAAAATATTAAACAAAACATTATTTAAAAATTTTGAAAATTAAAAACATAGTCTATACTATTGCAAAACTTCGAGCGACACTACTCGCATTTATTCACCGTAAATGAGCCGTAGTCTTGCTCAGTTATTAATCAAAGTTAAAATAAAATGTGGCTGACCCACTATCGTCACAGTTGTTATGGTAAAAATTACTTATATAATTCTACGTTAATTGTACTAGAAAAGCAGATCTACGGTTCTGTCTCTTATACATTTTAGCTGCTGGCAGAGGACGCACTATGGCTATTCAATATATTAATATGTCAATGAGATGCATTGGACCTACCGGGTTATGAAAAATGTAAAAATTAAAAAAGGTACGTACTCGGAACAATGGACGTTCCTATAAGCAGGATTATAAATGAGATAATATTTTACGCGGAAATTTGATTTTTTCTTCGTCATTTTTGTATTTTAGTATCTTTATTGTCAATAAATATATAATAATCGCCTTATAAAGTTTTAAATTAATTTTTATTTATTAATAAATATCTATATTAATTTATTTAATTTATTCATATTCCTAATTCCGGTTTAGTGTTTTTTTTTTTTTTAATTATTTATATTATTTTTTACTTGTAGTGTCTTAAATACACAATGTAGCGAATAAGTGCCGCCTTTAATGTACAAAATTATTAAAAGAGTTCGAAAGTTCGTTATAACTTTATTTCATTATAATTTTATAATGTACGAGTTCTGCAGATTTTTAGAAAAAACAATGTGAGTATCTACTGGTTATAGATGTGCCATATGTACTTAATAAAATATTTTGTGAACATCATAATATTACTCTTTGATTACTTGGATATTCTAAAAAATCAATAACAAGTGAAAATATTTTTCAATCGACTTCTCCTTAGTAAAAGATAAATTTATACAGAATTATAAAATATTATTTACCGTAGCTATAATATGGTCCAGTATTAAGTATGGGTGACCTACAATACTGTCGTTTAAGATTATGACAACAATATAGAACACATAGGCAAAAATAGACCTTTGGAAGTCATTATGGACAGGTCTGAGGAAAGGGACGTACATCCGCTATCGACACCTCTCCAGCTACAATCAAAATAAAAACCATTATTTCATTATTTTCACACCGTTTATTAATGTTTATCTCATTTCCCGTTATTTAAGAAAATCACCGATGTATTAATGTTATTGCTGTACATTAAAATAAAATAATTTGTCAATAGCCCGTCTGTATTTAATTTTATTCCAACCAGATTTTTTCATTTTAATCTGATTAATTGCAATATATACATCTATGTAAACTAGATTGACAGATATTTTTTTTTATCAGATTATTATCAATGTAAATAATTAACTATATTATGTCTGTACAATAATATTATATTAATGGACAGTTTGTTTTAAAGTCTATTTAGCATATTCACAAACTTACTAAAGATATTTGTTATTTTAAATGTCACATCTATCTATTATTATTTTGTTATCTATACAAAAAAGTATACTCGTAAATTACATTTTAGAAACCCGCAGTAAATTAAAAACACAATATTTGAATTTCCTCCGAATAACCCTGTAGGCTACTAGAGTTGGAAAAAAAGAGATGATACAAACTGCTGGGAGGCAACTCAGTTTCTCCGTTTCCCCAAACAAGAAGTGATAAGTCCATGATACGGGTTGGTTTTTCGGTAAGGGCGAGAGAGAATAAAGGTAAATATTATATTAAAACCAGTTGATATTATATTCAAACACTATCATCGTTTTTTGCCGAAAAAAATTCCTTAAAATATCGTCGATATTATCGTGTTCACCGTGGCCGGCTATTGTAGGTACACTTAATACGTAAATAATATTCTGATGTGTGTCGTGTAAAATGCGTGTTATGTATATTATATACAATTATTGTAGAGCTGGAATCGTATGTACGAGGTGGTTTCGACGGTTCGGTCGTTTTCAGAGAATATAAATAACGATGATTATAATAATAATAATAATAATAAAAGGAATAAACGCGAATTTCATAACGTGGCAAAAAAAAAAACTATTATCGTTTTTTTCCCTGAATTTATTATGAGGATAATGAATGCCACACGTAGGCAGGTAGTTTGGTGTAGTAATAATAATAATATTTGTTTCCGTTCGAATAACATTATTTAACGTTATTTAATGTTTCACTTTTGTATATCCGAGTAGGTACCTAATAATAATAAGTAATAACAATAATATCTCTACGCAGTCTCTCGAGTTCACCCTCGGCCACCGCCACGTTCTCGTAATTATACAACAGAAGAATATTATTATCATCGTTATTATTATTATTTTTATTATGAGAAGGTATATATAATTTCTACTGCATTACAAGAGGTGACAAAATAGTAACAAAAAGGAAATTGTTTCCAAAAATATGAGATTGCAAAATTGCGATTCCGTCGAGATTGAGGGGATACTCATCAATTTCAATTATGATAAAATATATTAATATGCGCGTGGTAACACGCTCCATTTAACACCCATCTGTCGCGGAGTCTTTTTCTCTTTCCTTGCCATCAACCACCCTCCTCCCCCCACCCACGGACTACATCTTTGCAGACTCACTGTCGCGGTTGTACGCAGCATCGTTATATATGTACACAAGTATATTATTATAATATAATAATAATAATTCAGAATCTCAGAGTCTAGACTTTCTCAAAACTATAGTTTATAATATTGTTATATGCTGTGCCACCGTTGCCGACACATCTAACAAAACGGCTTTTCGATTCTGTACCTCGAGCAAAATCGATAATATTATTTTTATTTTTATTACTATTGTTCTCACTATATTAGATTATCTGGCTTTTTGGGTAATAAATAGTGGCCATAGGTACCTACATAATAAAAGTGTCCTACGTTCGAGAGTAATATTTTGTTTCAGTGATGGCCAATATTATATATTTTAATAATATATAACCACGACTAGCTACGCAGTTATATTAGATAATAATTGTGTAGATTTTTTTTTTCTATTATTTGATTTTTCACATTTGATGCGTAATTGTATACATTTTTGATTTTTAAGTTTGTCCATCATGAAACTTATGAATTCCAGATCCGAAAATATCAAAATCTTTTCCACCAAAAATGAAAGCATTACACGATTCTCGAATTGAGAAATTTGATATTATTTGAGAACCATGTACAAACGTAAAAATCACGCGTGCACATTTAACTAAGAAAATGTTCTAATCATTATGTAATCATAAATCGTATATTATAGCGTACGCATAATATTTAAATATTTTAAAATATTATCATAAAAAATACAATACAAGTATCTAATAATAATATTAATTCAAATAAAGTCCAAACGACAGTTTAGTTTTAAAAACAAGATTTAATTACTAGTAATTATTATTATTAGTAGTATACTATAGTAATATACACAGACAGGTAGTACCAAAACATATATTATGAGTACGGATCTTATAAAAATATAACACGATATATTATACTAATTGATATGACATAATACTAGCTGTTATCATAATTATAATTGTTGCGTGATCGTATATTTATTCACCACGATGTATGGATTCATGGCTATTGAGTTTATATTAACTGAGGATCAATGCAAGTATATGATAATATTATAGACAAAGTGATTGGCCAATCAAGCTCACTCCCCATTATTTCACTTTTCAATAATGCATTGATTATTAAAAAACTCTTAGTTATTATTATCGATATTTTTAGATGGATAGATACTTCAGACCAGAGCATATTATTCACTGTTAGACTGCATTTTTATTTGCGTCTCTAAATACAGTTTCTCAGTCTGCGTCCAAGTTATTTATACCTACTATTTAGATTTTATTCGATTCAGATTCAAAGTTCCCTCACAATGATTTCTTACTTTATTGTCTTTCAGAAATTTCAATATTAATCTTTGCTTTCTTTATTGTTTTTTTTCTCTTGAAATATTGTTTCATCTAAAATGATCCCACTAAGAATAGTAAGAAGTGATCCGGGTCACAATCTGCTACTCTGTAGCTTCTGACGTCGACAATTCTGCTTCTGATCTCCATTCTATATATTAACACGATAACATGTTATCAATTCGGTCCCTTGTCTTACCATCTGGGGATTTCCATGTTCCATGTTGTCTTTTGAATATCCCTGTGGAGGAATGTGGTGCTACTAATTACCATTATATCGGAGGTTACGAAAGATATGACTAATTTTTTTATTTATTGCTCCAAGTTTCTGTCAGTTCTTCGTATAACATATCCTTTGAAAGCTAATCGCTTATTTCGTGACTTCAGTTGGAGCATGTACACTCACTAGGTATTCACTATGTATATATAACATATAATACTGTATTAGTTGATTTCATATTCAACAAAATATTATATTCTTTCTTAACATCAGTTTGTATTCCCTACTATATAATAAATCGTATTGGATACTGATTTGATATAATATGCACATAATATAATTTAATATAATCATAATTATATGCACAACCATAAGTTAATAAATATAAATTATACGATACATTTCTACCGTCCACGACTGCAGTGCTCTATCCAAACTGTTTTTGTCCTACTAATGGTTGATTCCGGTACCTTTCGTGATGAAGTCACAAAATATATACTTTTATTATTTAAGTGTGAAAATGATCAGCGTAACGCACCGCAAAATTTGATATTCTTACAATCACCAAATTACAAACATTTTATTGATAAATATATTTGTCAGTTATGTGGCACACCCCAAGGGTATAAACGATACGGGTCATGAGTGTTGTGGTCTCGTTTGCATATTTTGATATTGGCACAACAATTTCCGTCATCTCGGATACAAGACTGTTTTCATATTCCACCGTGGTTTCTTGAGTCCGCTGTCGCCCAAATTATTGCTATTGTCCTATTAGAATATGTATTATTATATATTTGTTTTGTGATTATATATTATAGAGTATTATATTTTTTTTAAACTGTATTAATTAATATTGTAACACTGAATGTGTAATCATGTTATAATATAACACCATCGTTAGACACAATCTCCCCAAAAATGTGTTACTTACATACAAAAAGGACCTTATATTATGTTCAATTATTATTGTAACAAAAGTTCAAAATATTATACTTATTTAATAAATTCCTTAAATTTCAAACCTACATTTTTAAATATTATTAAAAAATGACATTGGCCAACTGCGGTGATCAATATATAAGTGCGTTTCATATATGGTGCCTTTCTTAAACAACAAATCCACTTCTAGACAAAAAATTGTCCTCACCTATACGGCTAACCTGTATGATAATATTTAAAAGTCGTTTAACAGTTAAGATACCTAATGATAATAATAATAATCTTCTAATGAATGTAGCGTAAATTTATTGTTCTTATAAATCAAAATTTAATGTTATTATATCAAGCGTTTGCAATCATTCAAAAACAAAAATGTTATCGAGGTATCTACGGAACATCTAGGTGGAAATATTGTATAGAGTTAACATAACCCCTACAGAATAATAAATTCTAGATTTTATTGTTTTTGCGAAAAGCGTTGAAATTTTAATCCGCAAACATCAGTGGTATTCTTACATTATGCTCCTTGACTTTTATCATCATATTCGGCACAGGAGCAAGACGTATTAATAATTGAATAAGTATCGTAAAATATTTATAATTTTTTTGTTCATTCAAATTGCATGGTCTAGAATTTTACTATTGCAATCACCATATCAAAGTGCATACATTTTTTATATTTTTATCGTAAAAGTGTATGTTATTCTTTTTTGTATATGGCATTGTAAAAACGAAAAAATTACTTTCAACAAAAGTGCGTAATAAAGGTAGTGCACTAATTTAAAAATGTGTTCATATAATCATATGGTACAATGGCAGAGCTGATCAACTTGATGTAGGTATGAATTTTGTTGCTTACCATGTAATCGTCAAAATAAGGTTACGTATCACATAAAAAACTATACGTACTACCTTTGTGCCCCCATTACATAATAACGTAACCAGAAGTCAAAATATTATAAAATATGTAAATCTAAAAGCACATTATATAACATAAACCGACTGAATTCGTTTTCACATAGAAAATAGTGCTTTGTTGTTCGTAATCATGTAAATACTAACCTAATGTCATTAAACTTGTGCATAAAATAAAGACTAAAGAGATTATTGCAACGAGAAACAAAAAACAAAACAAAATTTTTTTTTAACTTTTATACTTTTATAATATTATATAACTACCTTATATTGCCGAATGTAGATGTTCAAACATTATTAAAATTGTATTGTGGCTATAAAATACCAAAATTAATTATAGTAAAAACTCCAGGGCTCTAGGATTATTAAAAATATGTGAAATACCTAATGCAAAAAGTTGCGAAACTTTCGGAGCACCAGTTTTAAACAAAAACATGATTACATATTGTAAAAGTAAAAAAAATAATAATAATAACAATAATAATAATAGCAATAAGAAAAAAATCACATCATTGTATATCGAATAGATTTCATCGTTTCATGCTTCACCTGAAAGAATTTATACAAAAAAACAACATACATGTTATTTGACTCAATGCAGTTTAAACAGAGACAGAAGTAAACAACTACTTGGTAATATATAATTTTGCTAACTACACAAGTCAGAAAATATATATTATACCACATAATACCACATAATGTTTATATTATAATAACAATAGTATTATATTCTAACAAGATATACCGTATTTTAATATACATATATTATTATATAGTATTGTGCAAAATTGGGTACTTATTTATATTAATACAGCAAACATTGCGTCACTGCGATTAGGTATAATATTATATTCTATTGTATTGTGTGATATTATCATTAACTGGACAAATTGTATACTCAACAGCAAATTAAATATAAATATTCACTGATAACATTTTCGTAACACAAAATTCATAGATTTCCCACAATGAATACCGACTTTAAAATAAATATTTTATATTATCCTGAATATAATGTTTAGCGAATAATAAACATAATATATAATACAAATCGTATTAATCACGGATCGTCATTAAAACAACCCACAATACCACAGTAAATAAATTTTAGTTGAAATCTATTTAATGACACATCATCTACTATGTTTTGTCCATCTAATTATATTGACGGGAAATATAGAACATTAATGTTTTTTTTATTTTTAGTTATATCATTCGATTTACCTATTAATGATAAGTGATAATAATAATTATTATGATTGTGATTCGTATTAGATAAGTTGGGTATGATTATATATGGACGCATGATTGTACAATTATATTATGTTTTATAATTATATTAATATGTTAGCTTTTATAATATCATCTCTGTGCACATTGCACAATATCTTTCTGTAAGAAAAAGAGCTCCAGAAGTTTTATGAAGCCATGCATATCACTTCGACATAGAATACAAGTCAATACTTATTAGTTATTAGTTTGGACTGTTCAATTTTACGTTTTCTCAGTAATTTTTCTTCTGTACGAGCGTAATGAAAAACTACATAAAACTGTTGAATAAATTAAAAACTACATATCTAAGCTACCGTGAACTGAACCATAAGCTCTGCTCGGGATAATTTTTCAATGCAATTATTTATGGTTAACTTTTAAATTGGATATCACATAACCGGAAAGCCAACTTAACTCTGGTTTTAGCTTATTTTTTTTAATGTTTTCACAAATAACTGATTTGATTAAACATTATTGCGTGCAAATAAAAATTATTCGTATTATTGTATCAGCGTATTCTAATATTATATCTTTCAAGTTTGATGTCAGCCAAACTAATCTACTTATGATACTACATTTTCCAGACATGAACTAGTCACACACACACATTTGGCAGCAGATAAACTTTCTACCCTCTACAGAATTCGGCATTTAGCCAGTAATTGTGGTCCGTCTAATACACTTATGTCGTATAAAAACTTAACGGCAGGTGTTCGGATGCCCTAATCGTCTTTTGTGTCCGAGCCACGAAACAAAAAGACATGTTTCGACATTTCACTACCACATAGAATTTCAATCAATGAAATATTATCGATTTTCCAATACGGATGCCGTCACGCGTCAATCAGCTCAAGGATTTCGGGCGTAACCTGAAAAAAATTTATAAAATAGATTGTCTCTACCGAAGTCTCTTCTTACAGCTAGCATCTTTAAACACAATACTATAATATTATAATACGCACGTCTCAATATCGATTAAAATATCGCATACCTGCACATTTATCTTTTGAAATAAACTGTATTATTGTTATTTCGGTACACAAATATTAGTCACGGTACAATTAGTGGCGTCTACATGTCAAACATTTTAAGTGTATTGAAACATACATCCATCCGTTGTCTAATATTAAATAACCATTGTTCTTGATAGTATAATATGTGGCGATAATGGCAGTAAATTAATTAGTAATACATATATTAAGATAATAATAATCACCTGTATTCTGGTAAAGGTCTACTCAGTTTTTTTTAAATTCAAAAAAAAATATTTTATTTTATTGTTTATAGTATTGAAAATATTTAGTTATAAATTAAGCTTAATAATAATGGCTGGGATTTTCACTCAATGTAATATTTTTCTGGTGTAATAAAATGTTACGCCTTTAGAAGAATATGTAAAAATTTTTTTTTTTTTTTTTTTTAATAAATGTTACGCCTTTAGAAGAATATGTAAAAATTTTTTTTAAATATGTGGCAATACTGAATGTTTTAGTATGATTTATATTTTAAATTTTTAGACAGTTTTGGCAACAATTTATGTTTATGAAATTTTTAGACGTTTCAAAACAATTTTTAAGTTACAGAGCAGTTTCGCACATTTTTAAATGTAAATTATTGGTCGAAATATATTGTTGCTATTAAAATCATTATATTAGTAAAGGTACATGGTAGCAAACATGTATAGATATGCAAAAATATTCAACAGTGTCCTACACAATAAAAATCAATTATCCGACTAACGACAATTATACTTATTGTTTAAAAACATTAAACAGTTTAATTAATTTTGCAGTACAATAGAAAAGCAATATGTTTTATCTAGTATTAACTAGTATAATTATTAATTATATAAAATATGCACTATTAGTTAATAACAGTTAAGATTAATTTTGTAAATTATTTTTTCAGATTAATAACTTGAAGTACTGACAAATACAATATATTATTAAGTATTATTTATAACACACAAAAATATATGATATATTATAATATAAATGCTTACTTATTTTTTAAGCTCTAAAATATACATTTTTCCAAATATATTAATAATATAAAATAAATCATAAAATTGGAGCTATTCGCACTTTTTTTTAATGGAATCCGAAGATAGGTATATCATAGAAGCATCGAAATACAAGTGTACAACTATATACCTACAATAATCTATAAGTACACTATACACTGCAAATTACAATGCACAATTCATTTACACGTCAGGCATCATGGAGATCACCATTTTTCGTGGGAGAAATCTAAAAATTAAGCCTCTATAATAATATGACCAGGACTTGGAAGTTGTAAGAGAGTCGCATATAAATCTATATGCTCTCGATTTATAGCAGATCAAGCTAAAAATCCGAGCTATATGCAATGGTGAGTACCTACAAGAATTGAAAATCCAAAATGCATATTTTGCATATTTTGTCAATTTTAGGGAGAAAGTACATATTTCTTGATACGTATATTATGCATAATATTTAATATTTTCTTTAAAAAATTGATCTTTTTTTTTCTTATGCTGTGTATTTTAATAATAGTATTGGATATAAAACTCAATATTATTTTATGTAGATATTTATTGTTATCGTCGCAGTTGACTATTAATTTAACGACAACAATGAGATGTGCATTTAATGTCTATCGCACTAATATTCTGATGTACTATCTTTTCAAATATATTTTTCACAGCTATTTTTTCAGTTCAATAAAACGTCAAAATAGCAAACAGTTTTCTACCAAGTACGAAATATTATAAATATATTTTACATATTTTCTTGAAGTATAAATTAACAACAACATAAAATTGTTTTTTTCGACATTTTGAATTTTTTTGAATATTTATTACATATTTTGTCTACTTGAAATTTATCATTTATATTTTAAAATATTTTTGTGCATATTTATATGCATATTTTTCGTTTTTAGCTCCTATAACTTCAGAGCCCTAATAATGACCGTTGGTAGTTGGTAGTATGTAACAAATCCTCCAAATCATTCACAAATCTGTATTAAATATCTTGAAATTACTGCCGTTATGATGTTATAAAATATCGCATACTATTCGTTTGCATCCATATACACAATTTAGTCTACGATTTTAATTTTTCATGATACGTTATTAAAGGTCCAAGTTCAAAGTGGTACACAAAGCATATTGAAAAACCCCTGCAGGTTCAAAAACGATATTTAAGAAATGATTTATATTGTTCGTCTAAAGTAGGCGAATAAAATAATAATAACGATACATCAAGTAAATCGAAAATACTTTAATGGCGTCATCTTGATACCATCACATTGTGGAACCATGCTCTAGTTTTCATTCCAAGAAATCAAAGCTGTGAGCGTGTCATCGGCTGCTGCCCCAGTGGCGACGGTGGTGTGATATACCTAGTCGTTCGAGGGTAATTCGTTACATTTATTTCATATAAAGACCTCCTCTCTCACTCATGCGCACTTTATTTATCTTCATGCGAAGTCCATTATTTACACAAATGCGAAGTTTCCCCTCCCCACACGAACACACGCTCTGTACAAGCCATGCCCAGTCATTGTTGTTGCTCATTTACCCCTCTCAAATACCCATCACATTATAATGTAGTATATGGTTGTTCGATTGTTCCGAACTGGATAAAAAAAACAAGGTAATCTTCCAGAACGACGTAACTCCAAGTAAGATTAATGAAGTAAAAAAATAATAATAATAAAATGTGTTAATATTTTCTTAACGAAATGTAGGTATAAAGCAATGAAAATAGTTTATGAACATATAAAATAGCATTCCTCTAACACAATTAATGAGTTTGAAATGTCTCATATCAGCTTATGATAAATTTAAATAAAAATCTACGCTCAACAGCGGTTAAGCTCTGCAGAGTTACAAATCGGAAGGAAGAAAGATTCAAAATTACGCATGAAACGTGTCGGAACTCAGAAGTTAATGTATCTCGAAGAGGATTTCCGGTGAATCGACGTGGCCATTTAGTAAGCTATTGAGAAAATAATGAACAAAGGGTGTATTATGGCCGACTAGAGATTGAAGCTTAACAAAGTTAAAATTATGGTGTAGTGTTGTAGTGGAAAAAATTAATACTAGTCTAAAAACTGCACATTTTTAAGAAGAGTCTCTGGAGACACTCCAGTTGGGACCTATCGAATCACAATTGACGTATATAGGCCCATTTTAAACATTCATATTCTAAAATGCTCTAAACTAGAAAACAATAAAGTGCAGTTCTTAGTGATACAGAGAATTTAGAGTTTGTGGAAAAGTTCGTTTTATGAATTCAAATAGTTTCAGAACACGGCGAATTATTATAGTGATAAATTCAATTTTCAGGAACATTAGAAACACCACGGTGAAGAAATTTATCACTAGGAATGTTAGGATAAGTATTAAAAACCAATACAAATTGAGCTATATTATATGGTTCTTATAAAATATTCAAACTTAATAATATTACATTATTATGTCGATAACGATATATGCATACATTGTGAACAGTGGATTTTAAATAGTATGATCTTAATTATAGTTAAAAATCATAATTTAAATGCGTTTCTTTGAAAAAAAATCGAAGTGAACATGCTTGTTTGATCATGTTGTGTGTCATACCTAGGATTATTATTTTAACATTGTAATCACTATCTTTTCTTAAAAGTATAAACATTTTTAAAAATTTTCTTTTCTAAAAATTCAAGTTACTGAAACTTTACAACTATTAATTATTATACGGTATTTTTTATTTATTTTTCATTAATATCTTCGTTGACTAATATTTATGAACACTTAATTTCAAATCACAAACAGTTTATTTAAAATGTCGTTGTCTGAAGCAGTCAAGCAGATCACTTTTCTAGAAATGTCAATTTACATAATATAATTAAAATATTTAACAAATAGATATTGTTGAGTAGGTACCTATAGTAAGATTATTTCAAATATAGGCGTAGGTTTATCGACGAGGTGGTAATTAATTATGCATTTTGAGCGTGTTACTCCAATATTTCCATCCAAATAGTTGATATAATAATATTATTGTAATATAATACACTGCATACTTTGAACTAGTTATAACTTCTTAAGTACATAATAATATAATGGAACATAGTTTCGTGGAGTGCGTTTACAGGAAAGGTGTTTTTTTATTTTTATCATTTAATACTTGGTATCGAAAATTCGGAATGTGTGTCTGTTATTGTATATTATACATATTACATATTTTAAATATTATAGAGTTACTCTAGTCGTATGTTTCGTTTTCGGCAATAATTATGTTAATAGATATTCCTCAATAGATTTCCGAGTTTTTGCGTTTCACGTGCTGAATAACATAGTTAACTGACTGCTAAAATAACGAATGATAATAATAATCACTTGATGAGAATGTGTGTGATGGTAATAAAACTATACAAACTATACTACATAAACTGTCAATATAGCTAAACATAATATCTAATCCATATAGGGGATCGAAGGGGATGAAGAAGTCATATCCCCCTTAGGCTTATTTTTGTCATATAAAATATATGATAAAGCAATTATTGTATATATAACGGGATCTGAGAATAGTCAAAATCTTATTTACCCCATTTCAAAAAATCTAAGCACAAAACTAAATTCATATGTAATATATATTGTATATATACTATCTTATATTTAATTAATTAAGTTGTATTTTTAATTATATACGATAAGACGTATGTATGAGTATTTTACTATAAAACGAATTTACTATATCCATAAACCCCGTATACCAGATACAAGCGTATAGCTTAGTTGGTATATACGTAACAGCTATTATTGATGTAATTTATTGTAATTATTTAATTGTAATTGATTTGGCTGGACTAAACAAATAAGTAATACTATTATTGCAGATCAAGCTGATTATTATTGTTTATAATTTTAGTACCATAATATGGAAGTATAAATTTATTATTTAAGGGGAATATCCAATAATTGTTTTTAGTTTAAATCGTTAAATTAAGAATAACTCTATCTAAAATTATGTTTAAAATGAAACTAAAAATATTTTTAAACATTTTGCCGAATTTTTCATCGGTAAAAAGTGTCTGAAAATGGAAATGTTGCATTTTAAGTTCATATTTTGCTTTAGTCTGTGTTTAATAGTTAGGAGTCTGTAGCTTGGAATACTTAACCTAGACATGTTGTTTGGTATATTGTAGTTGGCCGATTTTTGACACATATAATTTTATTTTTGAGTTGAAAATGTTCAAATTTACCTCCCGGTTGAAAATTGTCTTTCTTTAATATTTATTTTGTCATTTAAAATACGAAAAAAAACTCAACAACAGTATACAGGTACTACTATTTTGAACCCGTATCATTTCATTTCAGATCAAACATATTTTATTTATTGAGTGATTTTTGAAGAGGAACTAAGATTTGGTGTGACTATTTTTGCAATGGTATGGATAATATTATAGCAATCCAACGCGAAGAGTGGTGACCGCTGGCGCAATTATTTGTATCACGCAATTCTGATTAGGTACTAGTTAGGTAGTCGGACGGAATTCGTCAATAACTCAATCGCTTATTTCCCCTTAATCGGACTTTGGGTTGTTACCCAAAAATGTTGTACACGATAAACAATTTAGTGAAATAACAAGAGGGTGAAGTATAGAACCATAGTATTATTATTAATTGTATCGATCGAGTGGTTGATATAGTTCTTCGAAAATCTATGACGACGTATCTATTCACATACGACTTCGGTTATCTAAGATCCATCCGACGAGTTTTTTTTTTTTTTTTGGTCGACGTAATAATACAACTTGAACGTCGTAATAAAAATATAATAATATATTCGGTGACCGTGCACAGGAATCGCCGGCGGTCTTTTTGGATTCCCGGTAGACTGCAAAGAGAACGGAATTTCAACGATTTTAATTTAACCGATAATCGATAGTATATATATTTATATAAATGTAGGTTATGTGAAATATGTATTGTGTACTTTGTCGTCGAGGGTTTGTGCTTGAATCCGGCAAAGGTAGAAACGGAAAATGTTTTTTGATTCAATAAAAAATAAATTATAAAAAAAAAAGGAGCATTTATTTATTTGGCAGCCATTAAATCCCGTACCAATCCGAAAGCTGCTCTTTACAACAGCAGTCTTCCGTGGTATTGATAACGACCAAATATAATGAGAGAATAAAAATCATATTATATTGTCCATATAGTGTATATTATTATGCGCCGAACACTATACATTTTTTTTTTGTCGATGTCATACATTTCCTTGACGTTGAAAACTATACTCTTTAGCGAAAACCGTGGATAGGTATGACAAGCATCGACGACAATAATAATATTATTATCCCGGTATGTTTATGAAAATGAACGGACGCGTGGGATCATATATTATAATGAGTGTATTTCGGGTTAGCCGGTTTTTGTTCGTGTCTGCGTATAGACAAGTATATAACATATCATGTATGTATATATATTGTATGGTTAATTGCCTGGTATGGAGGATGGAAATTTGACGAAAATGTGCGATCAATAGTTATAAATAATACACATCCTCTTATGCGGCCATAGAATAAATTAACTCCACAAGCAAAAGGGTGTGATTCGCTTTAATGTCGGTATCAACATATTAAGTTATTTCAACTTGTGCATTATATGCGTGCGGATAATATTAACACCGTACGTGTGTGTGTGTGTGTGTGTGTGTGTGTGTGTGTGTGTGTGTGTGTGCATGCGTGTAACGGTGCGAAAGTAAAAATTCTAAAATGGGACGTATTACATTTACTAGTCGATGTTTACCTTAGGTACCTACAGATTACATTTGAACTTTAGCTGAACGAGGAGATTTGTTCACGACGGGTGTAAAAAAACATTTATACTTCAGGAAAATCACCGTATATTACTCGGTACACATAAATCGTGTCTATTATAGGGCATATAGGGTTTAACAACGAACAAACAACATCAGACACATTATTGTAATAGTAAAAATATAAAAGGTCTTTTTAGAAACAGTCTGTTTCATATTTTACAAATATCAATCTGGTGCATTTTAGGTCACCGTAGTCATTTATTATTCCATTATTTAGCCTTAACAATACATATAGGATTTATTGGCAGGACATCTGTTCTATCGGGTTTTTGTTTTATATCAATAACGAATCGTAATAATAATTAATATTAGACATTTTCTAATAACTGTTTTTAAATGGCAAAATTGTTACGCAAGTTAAAAAATACCAGTGTCCATAAAACAGATCCATTCAAATGTTTGCAGACAATTTATATCTATTTATTACAGCTAATAAACATTATCATCTAATTGTATATTTATACAACAGCTACATCGCACCTCTTGTTGCTGTGCTCTTATAGTATTTCAACAACTCACTCTAAATAGGTATAAGTTAACGTAAAGTTAAGATCATTATACTTTAACTTTATGCAATTTAAATCATAAGGTATAAGTGTATAACTATATTACGCAGTCTGCAGTAAGTGCATGCTATTGTTTACTCGAATGTGATTAATATTTGAAAACAGCGAATAATAATTGTAATAATAAAAATCAAAACCACAGGCAATAAATCGTTCAAAAACATTAATCGTTAAGAATAAAACAAAAAAAAAGTTTGGATGAAAAACCTTGCAGGCTTTGGGGATGAGATAAAACAAAAACAAAAAAAAAACCATTGGACGATTTGCCAAACACAATTAAAAATAATACATAATTTGTGAACGTTAAAATCAAAACTTTTGCAATGTTGTTAGTACTGTTAGTACTCGTGTGATCGATGACGAATGCAAATTAATATTGTTAATATATTTTATTTGAGAATATTAATTATTAAGTAGTTATAATGTTTAATGTTTTCTACCTTGCCCTAATTTAATCCTAACACAAACGACCATATAAAATTAATAATTAAAAATATCGTCAGTATATAACATGTACCTATTGTTGTATACGATTTCATAAAATAGTCTATATTACAACATTGTCAGAAACATAATATTTAATTATTACAAATCCTAGGAAATTATAATATTATGTCGGCGAATAATGTAAATATTTATCAACCGTTTATTAAAATAAAAATATTTAATTTTTAATAATCGTGAATTTTAACACAATAACATGATTAATATAGAGTAAATGGTTAGTTGAATAATTAAAATGGCAAAATAAACAACTACCGCCTAATTAATATGTAAATGCTACGATTAAATTCACTTATATACCATTAACCTTTATTACATAAAAAACATATTTACTTGGTGAACATCGTCAATGGTAATTTTTATGTATAGCTTAGATGTATATAATATAACAATAATATTGTTATATTAAATTGATGCCTATATTTTGTTTAAAATCATAATACCTTTATATAAACATATTTCTAATAAAACGAACTAAAAACACGTTTGGCTTCTTAACTAACCTTATTATTATAATTGGAAAAAAATATTACCCAACAACTCATAGTAGTTTTAAGTTAATTAAAGTTTTGAGTTCCAAAAGTAGTATTAGTTATATAGTATGGTATCGAGTTACTTTTCAACAACATAATTATGTTCTTCATTATTTTTAGTAGTACTTACCTATTTCAAAAACATAATAATGTATGAGGTATTATAATAATAATTCTATTCATAAACAAACATCATGATATATAAATTGAATTTGTAAGACCAATATTAATAAACAATAATATTTTTTCCAATATCAAATCAGAAATTTTGTTTTATTTTCTAAAAGGGTTCAACAATATATTGTTATGATTTCATTAGGCTTAAGAATGAAATAAGTTTTTGAATTAAGTATTAGTACATGAATTATTAAAAGATTGTTATAACAGTTAACTATATGCATATTCGTCACTTATGTGTTTATTCCATGGCAATAATACATTTTATGTTTAAGATATTTTAAGACAATACCTCATGAACACACGGCGCTTTAGAGAGGCAAAATAAGTACACCAATTTCGAGATTTCAATTTCGCGATGGTATCATAAATTATATATTATTATCACTAGAGCTTTTGCAATTTTTTTTCTCTAAGTGTTATACAATTATTACCAAAAACTAAATTTGTTTCGTAATAAACAATTTAAAATATGTAATTTTTATTTTGTATTTTTTGTGTTAAATGCATTTTATTGCATTTATAACGTCATTTTTAAGTAATATTACAAATATTTCGTTCATTTTGTTTATTTAAACTAATTTTTGTTTATTTTAAGCTTTATTAATATGTGTCGTAAAGATAATCCCAATTAGTACCTATGAGCAATTACCTACTCACGTCCATTGATATTGAAAAAGTAATATAATTAATTGTCGATTTACCCGATAAGATTAAATATCGAACGAACCCATAACTATTTAGGTATACAATCGTAGCTTTAGTAGTGAATTCGACCCGTACCTATGTGGTTCTACCGATCTTAACTGTCCAAAATGCAAAAAATTAGGTTAACAATATCAAACAAACTGAACAATGTTTTGATGAAAAATAATGGGTTCAAAGTTTTAAAAAATATATCTGCTATTCTGGACGGTGAAAATACAACAAGACGTAGTGATGGTATACCGGAAGACCAAAATTTAAATGATATGGTTCATTTCAAATATGCCCCTGTTACTTCTGTGGACGTTGGACGAAGTTTTTCTTCATATAAAAACATTTTATGTGACCACCATCGCGGTTCATCTAATTGTACAATGCAATTATATGTGTACAGGTGAAAAAAAAAAAGTATGATACATTTTTCATTAAATTATTTTAATTTATGCTTTTATCGATTTTTCAGAATGATTATATCAGGAAGCGGTTACATTCACAAGTCTATTATGTTCATAATTAATAATTAATAATAATATTTATTTTTAAAATAAATTTTTTTCACTCGTCTAAGTACATATTTTGGTCATTTTTTAAGTTCAGTTTTTAGAGTTTTTAGGGCATTTATGCATTTTTGCATTTTTTGTGTTTTTTAGGTCATTAAAATCTTAGCTCTAATTATCTGTATACATTTTTACATTCATATGGAAAAATAAAACACAAACATTCACAAAAACACTGCTTTAAAACAGTCACATGCAAGCTTTTACTACTATTAGCTAGTACAGCGTGTTTATGTGACACTTTTTTGAAAATTTTGATGTATCAGAATATAAATTCAAAAGAATAATTTTTGAGTTATTTAACTTTTATGTACTAAGGTAAATGATAATAAGTGTGAAAGATATGGGGGCGGCTTTGACGATATAAAAATAATAGGAAATAATTTTAATTTTTAAAAATTGCCGGAGTACAATAAGAATTATGTTAAAAATTATTATATACAATAAATGATGCATTTCACATTTTTGTAAAACCATTTTTATCATAAACATTTAAAAAAATTAAAAGTAAAAGGGTTGATTCTTATAATTGAAAAAAAAATTGTATTGCCACAGTATGCTCCTTAAATTGTATTAAAAAATTTAAGTATTTTAACATTTAATTAAAAATAAGAACTTTAAAAATACTTACGTTGTATACTTAAAAAATTTAAAAAATGAGAATTTGTAAAATTAATTGTTGAAAGGATAAACGGAGATGATCTTGCATGGTGAATCACCCTGTATGTTTATTGTATAATACTAAAATATCTGGTGGTAGCAATATATATTTAGCGTACCGTCTTTCGGCGATACTATAGCCTGCGAGCAGATATGGTTTTTAACTTTTATTTTACAAAGACCAAAGTGCGCGAGCGGGGCTAAAGAAAAGCAATAAAAAAAAAAATAAGAAGAAGAAGAAGATAAAATAAAAGAAGAGTCAGTCTCTCTTGTCCTGGCTGCGATAAAACCACTCAGCGCGATTTCTATTTCCGCATCCATTTTCTCGCAATAAACCTCCACCGTCACCACGCCTGCACCTCTCCACCTGCGAACAGCCTTTGCAGCGATTCCATTGTAACCTTGAATCCCTTACCCATCTCCGCCATTCCCGATGCATAGGTGGGTCGAGAAAACCCTGCTGGGCGCAAAACAATAACTTTTTTTTTAACGTACTTTCTGATATCGTGTCAAATATCGCGTTATTGTCTAATGATGCGCGCGCTTGTGTTTGTGTGTTTATGGAATTTGTTTTCTTTCTCAATCGATCGGTGTTACACTTTCGTATCTATAGCTGTTTCACGTTACAGGGTGATCCATGTGACTCGTCACGCTTGCATTTCCAGTCGATTTTCGAAAAAGTACAGCTTTTTATGCGTTATAAATAACGTAATAATGTGATACGATGTTACACCGTAGTACCTACATTTTGGCAAAAGTCATAACTCTTCAGACGAGTTGAAATACACGCTGTGTCATAAGTTGCATACTGTTTGGACTATATAATACAATGGGTGGTATGATATACATATCAGTATTATAAGAGGGGGAGGGGTTTGTAGTTCGGATGAAATACTTGAGTGGGAACTACGTGTCGAATATCTATAATATGTTAGCGTCCCGAATAGAGTATACTCGTAAAATCATATTTACACGCATAAACGTTAAAATTGAGTATCAAACTAAAAGCGTGTTAAGATTATGATGGATTTATAAACTTCAAAATTCATTCTGAAAGGTATTTAAAAAAAATTACTCAACAAGTACCAATAAAGTGTCCAATAATTCCAAAAATACCATTACTTAAGCAAACAAAAAAATAAGGTTCTTTGAAATAATAAAAGAAAATTCCATTTATGAATGTTACAGTAGTTAATTTAGGAGTAACTTTGTTGTCTTATGTATTTATGTAATATTCAGTATTGTTCATACTATACAGTATAGTCATATTAATATATTATACTAATTTTATTTTTTATTTTTCATATCATCAATGACTTAACAAAATAATCTTCCAACCGTTATCATTTTTATTTATAGCTCCAATTTTGGTAGAACGAATGAAGTGTACAATTATTCGGTTTATCGGCTTAAAATATTAACAAACCGACAGAAACACGCAATATTATTACAAAATAATCAGATTATGAAATAATATCATATGTTGTAATATTATTAGGATTGTAAATGAACTCAACCTAGTGAGATCTTGGGTTTTATGATTATTAACTCTCATAGTATATAAGAATTATAATAATAATAATAATACTAAAAACAAGATCAATAAGACAAGACGTATTATTATAGTGAAAATTAGATGAAATCAATGTGCGAACGAGTAACAATGTAGGAGCACTGTACCTACTAAGCGTATATTTTTTCGAATAATAAGTACATTCAACACTTATAATTTAATAATTTACAGGGTGATTGATTCACCAAACATATTCACCCCCATTTTTCCTTCAATGCAGAGCTTATTACATTTCTTTAGATTTTTTTTACTATATAAAGAGTGTCTTGTAGAGATAATGATAACCTTTTATACTACAATTTTAAAATCACCATAACCCTTATATTTTCCAAACCCATTGTCATTGACTATTATCTTTAGTTAAATAACTTAAAAACGACTAATTCGAATTTTGATTATGATGTGTCATTATTTTCAGATAAATTTTCCACGAAATAATTACGAGTTTGGAAAATAGTTTTCAAGTATACTTAAAAATTCCAAAAAATCAGATTTTGAATAACTGCAATATTGAAAAATAAAAAGAGGCGAACAAATACCTTTGTGAACCACCCTGTATATTATGGCGATAATGCAGTTTTTACGTAATGCTAGATAATAATTTACAATGCCACTAAATGTAATAGGAAGTTTTTAAAATTGCAGCCTACAAGCAAAAAAAAAAAATATGAACTGTAATCTTTTAACGGCCCGTGAACAAAATTACAAAGGTTCATTATACCATCAGTCTAAACTTAATCCCCATAGGTTTACTGTCATCGTTTGTAAAACACAATTAACTATCCTACCGAAATGACCATGTTATTAACTATACATTTATATAATGAAGAATATGCGAACTGCAGACGTCCTAATTATACATAAAGAATTAAGTTTCAACACGTACCTAGTGTTGCATTCACGCCATATAATTTCACGACACGTAATTTTCAGAGACAGATATTTTACCGCCGCGACTGTTTTATTAGTTTTATATTTTGGAAGACGGAAAAACTTTTTAACAGGATTATACGACAGTAGCTCACTGAAAGACGCGTTACTTCGCATTTTCGTGCAACGTTATAATAATTTTTAAATTTTTTTCGTAATTAAATTAAAGGTGTGATTCCTGAGAGGGCGTCGGCATAATTGTTTTTAGAATTTTTTTTCTCTGAATATAATAAATTATAATATACAATAATGAAATAATGAAAGCTCTTATTCTCTCATCAATGCGTTTTCAAAATGCTTCGTGAATATCGGTGCACATCGGATTGTATAGTAATTAAAATAAATTCCCTAGTACTTTTTTTTTTTACGGTTCTAATCAAAACACAATTAGACCCGTGTTATTAATGCACTATTGAATTTTTTCAGCAACAATTAAAATAGTCAACAACGATTACGCTTTGAAAATAAATTATTATATTATGTCCACCGCATTTAATATTGCCAACACTTTATTTTTTCCATTTAACTAAGTACCTGAATAACTTATTTGAAACTACCAATCAATAATATATTTACATATACATAATATAAACTGTATATAATAATGATAAAAATTAATGACTCTGACTTCAAAATCGCTTCCAATAGTAACATGTGTCCTTGACAAAAAAAAAATGATTGTACACGATATTGAATTACAATAATTATTGATTAGGTTTTGTTAAAAAAACTCTCAAGAAATAAACGGTAGAGTAGCAATAAAAGTATGAATACCATTTAAATGCTTATACAATAGGTACGCCAAATTGGGAATTTAATTTTTGACAAGATACAACTTTAATAAAACCATTATAAATAATTATAATATATTTTATTTAATACATTTTTATATGTCAAACAATACGACCCTTCGAATTAATAAATCGGTAAGATTGGTTGATTTATGCATCGATTCGCTTTGTATGAAATTAAAAAAAAAACAATCACCCCGTAAAACGAGCATTAATAATATTGTCGAATAACAAACATTTCATTGGTTTCGGATACTTTTATAAAATGTTGATAACTATTACTTGTGAGTTTGCAGCGTATTTTCGTAATTTCTACGTTTTCGTCTGGCTTTTCAAAGTCACTGCAGCAGATGTACAACTATTATTGGTTTCTTCAGAGGATGCAAACAGCTAGTTGTCTAGGTTTTTTTTTAATTTAATACATAGAACATGTTATATTTTTGAGCTCGTCCTCTATTAAAATTAATTTTGAAATTTCGCATATTATTTCACTTCAACCCTGGGCAATGATTGAGAACTAAAGCAATTAAAACGTTAACCCGTCCAGCTAAGAAGAACAATATCGTTTTAGACAACAAGCAGCTAGTGGATATTTTGGATTTGCAAAGAGAACTTTAATTAAACGCATATTTCGTAAACCTAAAATCCTCAAAGTATGATTTCGGCGACGCGTCTGCGATCCATATTTCAGATAATAGACGCACTTCCCGTATAACATTTTAATGGCACCAATTTCAGCGTTACGTGACAGTCATATCATAATAATATCAGCCGAATAAACGGCGATCATTGTATAAGACACGTTTTTAAAGAGTTGTGTCAAAAGTGCAATGTAAATAATTGTATTATTTTTCCATGTATTTCAAAGTATAGTTTACCGTTCGTTATCGCAAAACCAGTACATGTCGGAAGAAAATAATTAGTGTACCCACCGTAGTATAAATAAAATTAGTTACATCAATATACTTCAATCGGTCTATATAAAATATAAAATTATGTCATCACTGTATTATGATTATTGATTATTGATGAATAGCATTAGAACTACGTGAGTCATGACGTGTCATCACACTTTTTTGTAATCGTTTTATTATTATTTCTTAAATAAAAATAGTGTACCTTTAAACCAAGTGTTTCAAGACATATTATAAAAACGATAAAAAAAATATATAACAAAATAATGCATGTAATAACAATAGAACATCAGTACCGGAAACGAATAGAATATAATATTATAGTTTGTTCCGGGTTTTTCTCGTCTGCGCTGTTATATTGATTAATTCAATTATTAACACATTTTATTGCGACGGTTAAAATATTGTCAATCTTATCACTATAGCAGAGGTGCCATAAGGACGCTGCATCCGTTTTCTGAAGTAATTTTCTGGTCGGACACGTTCGAACGACTATCGATCCCATCCACTAAGCTTTATTTTGACGATTGTCACTATTCGACATGATACGACGTCATGTATAGCGTCATAGGCTCATTACATTATAATATTATTCCTATATTAGTTAACTTTATTAAATTTATTAAAAATATATCATACAAATTTTAACCCATTTACATGACTACACTGTGTGTGTTTGTGTGTGTATATGCGTGCGCGCGTGCATGCTTTTTTAAATTGTTTAAAACATGGGGCTGATTTGAAATGCCTCGCTCACGAAGTGTTCACAAAATCGCTTCAGTCATACGTGCAACAAATAATCTCGGTACAGTGGTTATTGCTCGTTCTTCCAATTATTTATCAAGTTATGAGTGAAATTTATTATTAACTGAATTTTGATTGGGCCGTGTTATCAAAACAAAAATAAAAATCAAGTCATAAACTATAGGACAATGGTAATATTATAATGGGATAATATTTTTCGATGAATAAAATAATGATTAATTTCTGAATTTCTGATATGTACCTGTGACGTGTATTATAAATGTACGTATAAATATTGTATGAACGTAATAAAATTATTTACCTATTTCGACATAGGATATCAGACGTAAATTAAAACTTCATCAGATTTGTTAATAAATGCAAATATATATTTATATGTGACTTTATCAAAAGTTAATCAAAATTTATATTCAAAAATATTTGTTTGAAAACAAGTTTAAAGACAGGAAAACTATTAAGTGAAAAAAGTTATGGCTGCCATATTAGCGTAGAAATATTGTTCAAATAATTTTTTTTCCAGTTACTACATGCCTATTCTGGTACGCTTTTATTTTGTTTTTTTTTTTTTCAATCAAAATTATTTTAATACATGTTTAAAGTAATCCAAATTACAATAAGACATTTGCAGTTGAATTTAATCTAAAGATTGAAAATACAAAGAAAAACACATCTGCTATTATACTCAAAACAAATTATGAGTACGATCCGTACAGAATACATTGTTTCATTATGTTTAGTGTTTAAAAACGATCAATATGTAAAACAGCAAATGTGAGTTACGATAAAATAAAGAAAAAAGTCACTATGCTGTATAAAAGATGTGTAGTGTACCTCGACATTGAGAAAGCCACTGTAATGGATGTGTTAAACTTGAATTAAATGATAGAATACCATTGTAAACGACACTCTGAGCGGAGACAATCAGTTTGCCTTTATTTCTTAGAATATTTTCATATTTTATATTATATTTAAATTGCTATTAGTAATTTCTTTTTCTTTTAGTAATTCAGTTGGTAGCACGAATTTATAGCAAAAACAAATTACATATTTTAATATGTATAAAATAATAATTATTACAATATTATGATCGTTGCCTATAGGTTTTACCTAATAGTCAATAGAACGGTATGAATAGGTCTGTGGTATAAATAACTTAAAATTAAATTAATCTAATTATTTTAAAAATTCTATCATGTTATCAACACTGAAGTTTATACATTGATTTACGTTATGGCGAACGGTTTAAAGTCCCTAAGCATAATATTATTTGAAATAATATATTTAAAAAATAATAACTTTGATCATTTACTTTTCGTTTAAATTTTCAATTTTATGAAAATTTGAACATCAGAAGCTTATAAAAATAACTGTAATTTTGTTATCTTTAAATAATTTAACAATATTCCTCATTATTTGTCATATAGCAATTAAAAACTATTACAAATTCATAGCCACATTTTTGTTTAATAGACATTTTAAATTCAAATTTTGATAAAATTGGATTTTTAAAATTGTAATAGAAAAATAACGACTATTCCTCTAATGATTATTTTTTGTAATATAATATTATATAATGAAGCTTTGTTTTCTGCAAAAATTAGTACTAACATACCGTATTATTGATTGGAAAATAAATAACTTATATTTTATGGTAATATAAATAAATTGTAAAGTTTTTTCAGAAATAGAGCTATTGACACACAATTTCCGTTTAGAATCGTTTTCGTTTGCAATGATTGATCATTGAATTCAAATTGAACATACCCCCTACAATGATTTCTACTCAATGATGAGATACACGTGAAACCTACAGAGTGACTTCCCTAGTTTGTTTTTTTTTAATGGATCTTTCTAAAGTTTGTTTGTTATTTTAGATTCTTAGCTAAGAGTTTAAAGTAGGTATTTATTTTTTTTATTCATATTTTTGTGTCTGTTGTCACCCTTAGGAGCTTAGTGCTCCATTGTTAACCATTGTTTTAATCTTCAATTCAGTTTTTGGTGATAAATTGGATCTAATTGGTGAAATTCTCAGTACCTACTTAGTACTTACTGTTCGAAGCAATCCAGAAAAACAAAAATGTATATACAAATATATATACAAATATATATAATGCGAAACGAGAATTCCCGGATTTTTATATTAATACAATGCGGTGGTCAAATCAAAATATTTATTTTATCATGATTATAACAAAGTTCAATATTTAAATAAGTACCTAATTAATGGCTTGAATTTTTTTTTTAAACTGTTTACCTATTAGTTTTGTTTTAATTTAATGACATCAAAATATAGGGGAAAATATTTTTTTATAATTTTAAACTACTCGATAGGGATTTTTGATTAATTAACAATGCAATATTTGAATAAAAGGAGAGATTTAAAATATTTAGTAATCTTGATTTGTGATAATTTATTGTAAAATTAAAAAAAATCAATGTTTTTTTTAGCAATAAAATTAGTCAATCAATTCCTAAAAATTTAGATTATGTGATGACTAAATAGTAGTCGTGTGTTTGTAGGCAAAGTGTAGGACGGAAACAGAGCTTCAAAAATACATAAAATACGTCACAATTAGTTTCTCAAAGATAAAGAAAATCTACAGCAACCCGTTTTTAATCAAAACGTTTTGGTAAATTTATTTTTATTTAGAAAACAATAATATTATTTATTCTACAGTGCCACACTGTTATTGGTTAATGAAATTGATGTGAAATAATGTTGGGGTATTGAGGTATCTCGATTGGTCTGGTATTGCTTTTGATGAGCAATAAATAATTCAGTCAGATCATTTTCTGAAGCAATTTCATTGTTATATAATAATAAAAAAACTTCTTTTTTTATCTTAATTTCATGCAGTTGAATCAAAATGAGTTTCAAGCAACCGATAAATTGTAATTATATTGTTCGATATTAATTGTCAACACTTTATGTAGTATATATAATATATATATAAAGCATAAAATATAGTCGATATAATAGGTATCAACATTACTGCGCAGTGGAACAGCAAATTTATTTTTTTAAATGTTCAATCATTAATTTAGTTATTTTTAATTTAACCTTTTCATTTCTTATAGTTTATAATTTTTCAAGTTCCTGATTTTTCTTATGTAAAATTTGTTTTTGAAGTTATTTATCCATCACATTGAATATACGTTATCTACTCAATTACTAGATAGGTACAGTGAGGGGCTCTAAAAACTTACTATACACAGGAGTGATTTTTCCGGTTTGTGTTATTTGTTAAACTGCATGTTTATAATTTAGTGAAAAATCGATAATACTTGCTCACCTGCATATTTATGTTGATATAATAATTTTAATTTACACTAAACCAATAGGACTTCCGCAATAAAACGAAAATAGTTATTTCATTTGAATGAAACTTACATTACCTATTCTATAATAATAGAAACATTGCATACAATGTCATTTTAATCGTATTATAAGGGATAAGGTTTCTATGTTTCTAAAGTTCTGAGACAAAAATAAACTATAAAATTTAAATAAATTTATTTCTCGCGTTTCAATGAGCATTTTAAAGTTTTAAATGGCACCTGAAGCCAATATCGTAATTTTGTACGTGATTAAGTTGAGTAATTTGTTTAAATTTGGTGTTTTTGTCATGTCTGAAATAAATTAACAACATAAGTGCATGCAATTGTATATGCAACTTGTTAACTTACTACAGTTGAGAATAATAAGCATTTTGAGACTTTTTAGTTGTTCAATAATTTCCAAGACTACCAAAATTATTGAGTTGCAGCTTTTCACTAGATCGATTCAATGGAAGTATACTTCCAATGAATACTTAGGTCAGTTAGTTATATGACTACGTGGCACGTGGCAGATTGAAACCGGAACTGGAAGCGGACCCGGACTTTTGTCTCTGTCAGCGGCGGCTTGGTCGGCTCGAGGTAATCGTCATAGTTATACCCACCTTTACCATCGTCAGTTCAAACAAAGCAATAGATCTGTACGGAAGACACCGGATTAAAGGAGAACTAAAGGGTCACCAGCTGGCCACAGGCGCAAGTTTTATAAAAGCGCATACAATATTGTACAGCACCTATTACTCTATTTATAGTAATAGTATATTAATATACTATTATAAATCACTGAAATGAACCAAAATTGTAATTAGTTTCTACTGGGATAGTATATTATATCTTTATTAACAGTAGTATTGCGAATGGTAATTAACAATCGTTATATATTCAGTAGTATAATATTGCCATCAGAATAAATATTTAATACCTGTTGTTGTAGAATATTTGTTGTCTTAATTTATTATTTTGAAACGAAATTTAGTTCATTCAGTGATTATTATAACAAACATAATATTATAGCCTACATACGTATGATAATTGTACATAAATGATCATTTATGTTTTAAAGAAAGGTACAATATTGCTGCCACTGAGAGCGAAGTACCTGGCCTTAAATTAAGACCGAAAATAAAGACCCACCGCTTTAAAAGGCTCGTCAACGAGAATCGAGGAGATACCAGCACCCCGGTATAGTCGATCGCCAGCAGGTTATTCACGTGCGCCCTCGAAAATAACGTTCAACCCACTACATCTGACACCAACATAAAAGGTCAATGGTTCGTAGAATTCGTTAGTGATATATACGTTGGAAATGCGCTGGGCAACAAAACCGAAAACAATGTTATTGTTTTCATGGAAAATCGTGTAATATTGTTATTTGTTACTATCTTACAGGCCGAATAATTCTACTGGTGGAAAAAGAAAAAAATAAGCTCATTTCGTAGTACTCTGTGTAAATTTTGGCCAATCGTCATGCCGCAAATAAAATAACGTCCACCGAATTGCCACCATAATTAACCCGAACGTCGGTTATGGACGTACACACGATGGCGAAAACAAAAAATTTGGCCAAATATTAGGCACCTATACATGATAATTTAATAATGTAATATAGCATACTATACATCGATTGGGCAGCCTATATTAATGATGATTACCCAGAATACCATGGTATAGTAAACAAATGTGGACGCACTTAGACTGTTCCGTATCCCTGCACCCTTTTTACTCGCAACTCTGCAGGAACTTTGGCAATTATCCCATGCACACATCATTTTAGGACGGACTCGTCGCATAGTTTTCCGCACAAAAACATGTTGTCCTGAGACGCGACTGCGGTCGGTGAACTGTTATTGTGCAATATACAGTGTTATAAATGCATGTAATGTATATTGTTTCAAATCAAAATCAACCATCTTTTATCGCCTCCGATCGTTTTCGGTCGATTGAAATCTCTCATTCGACAACCACGTTCCACGTGGTGATGTACGTCGAATAATGTACGAGTATTAGCTGCTAGATATTTTGAATTTAATTATTACTATACACGTTATATATTCCTCGTTCTGCACCATTGTACGCTGTACCTTGTTACGCTACGCAAACACAAGCTGTCGATTTAGATGTAATATTCTGCATTAATAATAACTAGGTTCATTATTACAGATTTGAAATTATAATTCACAGTTTAATGAGCATAAAAAAAAACTATGGATTATAATTTATAATGCTACGTTAAATATTATAATAAAGTGTATAAAATAAATGAAAATTTCAAAATATTAGAATCCATTTTTGTTCGATAATATTTATTTGATCTGATTATTTTTAACCTGTTAACTGTTGTCTTCTGTTGCAGTGATTTTAATAAGAACAACAATTTAAAGTAATTTTTAATCATAAAATCTGATTAAAAAAAAATAAGCCTTACTCCGAGTAATTTGCATAACTTGAGTGCTTTGTAAAAATGTAAATTAAAAAAAAAAAAACGATAAAATATTAATTGGGGTAAATTAAGTTAAATTCTCAGTCATCAAGCAAATAATTGTGAAATTTGCAGCATATTTTCCCGAATCTGGTTAAACCTAACTCTTCTAAGCTACATACTACTTTTTTTATAGTAACGATCATTCAATATTAAACTACTCGTGGGTAGAGTGAATCTAAATTATACTGCTGACAATCTCTCAACAACCTGTCACCGTATCCGGTTTATGTGTTCTTAATTAATATCTACTGTTACCTAGCAAACTGTAAGGTATGGTAATTTTGTGAAATACACATCTAATCCAATACGGAACATATAATATTATTGTACTAAAAGTTTATATAATCCGAAAACGTATTTATTTAAACGGATAGAGCTCAATGAAAAAAATAATATTTACAGCCTAATTTACGGGATGCTCACAAGTATCATTAATTTATACATATTATGTAGAATTACGACACAGTTGGATGCATATAATCTAGGTAATTTATTTACACTCTTAAAAGATAAAATCAAAACATCACAATTTTAACCATAATAGTTGCAAAAATAAACCCTACAGGTATTATTTTCCACCAACTATGTATTATTTTGTAATGAGTATGTAGTAAAATAAAATATTTCTTCAGTAATACAACTGTTAATTTAAATTTTTTTTTTTTTTTATTGATCTTGAGCCCGGCAACTGTGGCCATTAGCTATTAGTGGGTATTGTAGGTTTGTATTGATGGTTTGTAGGTTTTTTTTTGGTACGGTAGGGGGGAACACGTGTGTGTTTGTTTTTGGCAGAATTTCGAATGGGGCACCCGTAGGTTTCTGCCATGCCCCGGGGGTGGGGGATGGCAGCACTTTTTCTCCGGTCACCGCGACTTGTCCGGAGAAAAATGCCACCCGGTGGCCGAGGATCGAACCGCGACCGGCTGCGTCGCAGCGGAAGCGTCAGACCACTCGGTCACCTCGTCCCCCAATTTAAATTTATTTATTATTATTTATTACACAATTATACACATAATATATATTATTATACTTGTTAGGTAAGTACCTAAAAAAAAAAATATTTTTTTTTTAGTTTCTAGAATTAATGTACGATAATATGGATAATACTCCTCACTAGTGGTTTTATATTAAATATATAATATATTTAATATATGTAATACTTAGTCAATTACTTAAATTTATAATTGAAACAATTAGTTAGTAGCTACCGCTAAAAAATAAGGAGAAGAATAAAAAATAATTAATTAAGAACCTTACATTATTTTTTTTTACTATACCGTAATAGATAACTCTTCAGTCTATACTGTTACATTTTATGAAATTGTTTCTGTATGAATGAAAAACTTTTCAGTTTTTTTTTTAGTCCGTCATCCACAGATTAGGTTACTAAACCAACTGTTAAATACCAAACTGGTTATTATAATGACAAGTGACAATGATTTGAGATTAAACATCAAACTGATTACCAATGTCCAATGATAAAGATTAATGATTTCATCAATTCGACGACGTTTAAAAGCAGCGACGTAGTACAGAAGTAACTTTAAGTAAAACGTGTGCAATGTGCATGGTTTTTTGAAGAGTTTTAAATGTTTGGGAATGAAGAATAAGTGATGTGTGCAAATATAGAAAGCAATGTTTTATTAATATTTCAAATAACTAGTAGACGAATCAATCACTTATAGCCGATTGCCCTTTAAATGAAACATAAAATACGAACCTTAGTTTAAGTTCGTATATGACATACATCTAAAAGAATCCCTTATACTTGCAACAAGAAGTTGGACTTAAATTTGTATGATCAAATATTAATGTTATATTATGGCATTTGCTGCATGCTTACTTTAATGTTAAAAACAACAAAAACGTATGTATATATATTTATTTATATAACCTTTGTTCATGCCAACATAATATTTATTATAGGGCATAATATATTCCTTTGAATGTTTTTTTTTTCACATATAAATAAAAATAATGAAAATGTAAACTACGATCTTGTATTAATATACTTGTTCGTGTTTTTTTTTTTTTTTAGTCTGTGCATCAGATCAAATACTAACAAAAATTGAATTTCTAGAAAAAAAATGTTTTGCTACTCCGATGCGAATGCGAAGAATTAGATTTAAATTCAATGAAAGCACAGCCCGAGCACTTTTCCACTAGTAAAATACTAATTTCATTAATTTCCGCCCCCGTTCATACAAATATTAATAATTTTTTTTATTTACAGTTTAGTACTGTTAGGCGTAACGAGTCCAAAGATTTAAATGCCAAAGCGCATAAATCAAGTTACAAATGCATCAAGAGAAGTGCATCACCATTCATCAATTCATCATGTGTCCAAGTCTATCACACTTGAATATAAATCTGCTCTTGGTAGCATGTTAAGTATTATTAAACACTAATAACTAATTTTAGTTCAAAATGTTAAAATAATTTGGTTGTATCATAACTTGTCTGTTTTCTTTACTCTTGGCTCACCCTGTAATATTTGAACGCACACAACGTAATATTACACAAATTAAAATTTGTTACGAACGCTTTTCTCGAAATGGGAACATAGATTTTTCACCCATTTTTTTTTTGTTATAGGTTAGGTACTGGTGTGGTTAAATTAACTCCTAACTCGTATGTTACGTACTAAACACACGGTTTAATCGTTTTTTTGTTGATTAAAACCTTAATAGAACGTTGATTTAAATATGGTTTAATGCGGTTTAACGCGGTTTAACGCGTAGGAGTTAGGTGGTATAGTTATTGGTTATAACTTATGAGGTATACTATAAACAATAAACATGGTACAAATACACTGCAGAAATGTATGCATAGGGCTATAATTGAATTAATAACATTTCCGTTTGAATGTAAAAACAAAATGATATGTTAGATAGCGTCATAATATTATGAAACCATGTCTCTCTTCTTAGAACTTCCACTACCAAGCTCATTACTCTTTTACCAGTATCACCGTCCAAAGTTTCTCCTGCAATCACCATCTCCAGTCCAGCGCACAGGGCGCACTTCGATCTGCAGCCAAGCTTTCCGGTCCAAACGGCCCGGCCACGGATTGCCTATATCAACAGAACGAACACGAGCTGAACGCGGTCAGCAATTCCAGTGATTGTGGTCCTTTGGCAAGGGCCGATTTTCCTCTATAGCTGTTCCTGATCTTGATCCTGAAGTGGCTGCAGCTGCTGCATGCCATATTCGTCGCCGTCGAGCTCCAGATCCTCTTTCTCCGTCGAGAGGTTACTGCTAGCTGAACTGCAGACAGCCGTACATTGTAGTGCACTGCGCCATCGGCGCCACCCAACGAGAGACCCTCCCTCCCATGCAGACTCGGCGTCCTGGTCCGCAAATCCTATGGTTGTCTTTCATGCAGTATGTCTGTAAGGTGGAAATGGACATTCCCTGATTTCACACCAGCGGTTCTCCTTAAAAATTCGTACGGTTTCCTGAAGTGATCGTCGGCCAAAAGCTGCTTTGTTTCACACATAATAAGCTGAAAAGCTTATTAATATTAAAATGTCATGGTTTGATAAAAAAAAAAGAAAAATTAAAATTAAATATTGATTATATATTTTTTTTTGTCTATAACTTATAATAATATATCTATAACTAATATGGGTATACACTATACACCAACACGAGTATGTGACGGATCCGAAGATAGTGACCTGATCACAGAGGAACTATAAAGTAAGTGACGATGAAACAGAAAGGTTTAAGAAGCGAAGAACTTGGCAGTTCACTAAGAAGAGCGACAAGATAATATGCTGTCAAATTTCAATATGTATAAATATATACAAAATATATAGAATACCAAAATAAGTAAGTTATAAGAATAAGATACATTATTATGAACTAAGAGTGTTACAACTTATTAAAGACCGTAATATTATATAACATACAGTTAATAATAATTATCATTAATGCATCATTTTATATCAATAAAAAGGGAAATAATATTTGAACTAGAGATTTACCTAACCTAACAAGCTTATTTATTTTTTGTTTACTTGGCCATGATATAACATATTAAATATAATTCAACTATGACGGTACCTCATTGTTAGATATTCTTATTTTCGGCATTTTTTAAGTTATTTATATTGCACTCATAAGTGCTTAAGTGCATGCATATTTAGTGATTTTGTAGAGCTACAAGTTCTCTTCCCTAGATATTAGGTATGTAGTTGGCGGTTGAGTGCACAAAACTCGTTGGTTGAAAAATAAGAAGTTGATAGGTATTTTTTTCCAAAGAATTACAATATTCTTAAGATTGCTTATTGTTAACTTTACCTTATATATTATGAGAGTCATTTCAAACGTAAATAATGTATTATAACAACATTAAACAACTATAAAAGTAAAAATAACATTTTTTTAAACAAAATGTGGTGTTGTTTTAACCCGAAAAAGAGTTTACATTAAAATAATTATAGTTGGAACATTATTGTGATAATATTAAGTCAATTGCAAAACCGCAGCACACGAAAATCGACGAGCGAATGTGTTTGGCACTGAGAAAATATTTTGTAGTTAATCAACTCTAAATTTCTATGTGTGTAACGACTGCAATGTATTCGTTAAAATTGTGTTCCGATTACGCGACGGAATGTATACCCTCTTTTAATTTTGACTTTATGTACCCGCTAGATAACAAGAGTTTTTTTATCAACTGTATTAATGTACATACCTACCTATTACTCTGGAATCTTGTTACATTATATACCTAGGTAGTTGATTGAAATCAGAACTCTCGTCTCTCAGTCTCTTGGTCTAATAAGCTTACAGTTGTTCATACCCATCACCTTAACAAAGCAATAATATCAGTATGGTAATATATTATAATAATATAATAATATATAATGTATCGAGTCCACAAATCGTGCGGAGAACTGTCTAATTTGTTTGTCCGCCGCTAAATCCAAACATTATTATAAATAAATTATTCTGATAATGACGATTTATAGTACCTACAAGCCGGACATTTCTACAACCTAGTGACAAGACAATAATAATATAATAATGTGCATAGTTACATAATATATAATTTTGAGCCGTGATGTATCACGACCGCGACCGTATTGCCGTACCTATACGCAAATAAATAATTATAAAACGATGAAATGTTAATTTATATACCCACTTTTACGTTTTCACTGGTCGCCATACTTTGATCGTTGCGCGTATATTATAATTTGCTAAAATTACCGACGTATGCCTCGTTTGCAGCAGCCACACACAATTCCAGGTATGTAATTACTATTTCTACATTCACGCAGCACCCTAAATTAGTGTACGCTGACTAAGCATCCCTCGTAAGTCATAACACTCATAACTACTGCGCGCTGACTATAAAACGTATATTATAATAATATGTTTGTATGTATATAAAATATGTATTTCAGTATCGTGTATTTTACCGTAGGACCTACATTAAAGTTATTACCTGCAAAACATATTATGGAGCGTTAAAATTCAAAATTAACGTGTTCCATATTATTTGCTAATTGGGTGACATTTTGACCCATTGGTCGTATATGGTCCACGAGCTTAAAATATAATATTTGATTTGGTAATTATTCGTTTACGAATCTTCGGTGAACTGATGACAAATATGACAAATAAATAATAATATATTACAATATTATAGGGTAGCCACGCGCCCACACACGTGCCCAAAATAGCTATAAATTATTACAATATAATATAATAAGGGTCAATTTTATGACATTTCTTACTTGATTTTGACTTTTGGCTTATAACAAAGCACAGTTTTTTATTTTTATTTCTAACTATAATATTGCACAATATCGCCACGAGCTAAACAAATTATAAGACCGTATCTCTAGAATATCCTTCATAAATATTTCAGTTTACTGAATAAGGCTTATCGAGGACTAATATAATATAAGTACGTATTTATAGATTGCACAATTTCTTACAAGGATATCAATATAATACTACTTGATCTTATAGAAAGTCGTGATAAACATAGCTTTATTATGTAGATTTGAGTAAAAACTACAATATCTACAATATTAAAATACGATTAAGATCCCCGATAAAATTAAAAACGAAACTCAAAATATGGAGATCGAACCCAACAGACTACTTTAACACATCAAGACCTGCAGGTGTGTACACACAAACAGCTGTAATGGTGTTCCACACCATTACAGTTTTCATATTTTTATAATTATAATATTACGTATATAGTATTATATACTATACATATATCATAGATGCGCGTGTCATCTTTTATCCATTCTGTAATATCACGGAGTAAAGCTATATATATATGTATATTGTATAACTATTTTGTATAGTGAACAAAATTTATAATAATCGTTCAGCCTGCTAGACATTCGTCAGCCGAACCAGTCTAGTTTTACCACTTGCTCCGTGTATTGTTGCTGCCAGGTCATCGGTAAAGTAAAATATTTTATATTACATTTTGTTTTACATTTTAAAATATACGTTAAATTATACTCGGTATAAATAGTTAGTATTGCCTTGTCGAACATCCAAATCCTCTCACGCATTCCCCCGTTTGGTACTGATCTATCACTACGGATACACAATTACACACTGTAGTGGTAGAAAATAATTTAATTGTTACCACGTAACACAGCATATACAATTTATTGTGATATTATGTACGAATGTACGATATACGATTTTCCTCATAGTATAATGGATAACTGCTGTTATTTAATATTTTATTTCAACCCTATCAAACTATAACATACAAGGTATGTAAAAGTAACCACATATTTAATTTTAATATTTATAATGTTTTGATATTAGATGTTTATCATAACATATTCATGGGTATTGAAATATATTTTTTTTATCATTCAATGAGCAATCTGTATTAAAGGTAGTGGTATGCTAATAATTATTATCACTTATCGGTGGTGATGTTGTGTAATAAAAACTATAAAAAAAAATCCTTAAAGAGCGGGTGGACAACTATTATAGTTATTAGTTGTAAAAAAATCGTACCTAGATAGTACTTTCATATTGGTTAATAATTATAATCTATAAATTTCAATAGGGTATCAAATATTCAAAAAAAACCCAATCCTTAAATCCTCAAACCCTTAAATTATGGTAATGTACCCATGTTATAATATAGATACCTACCTAGTTATTACCTATTATCGACGTTGGCGTTCTCGTAAAGTTGTAAAGTATGAAAGTATATTATTTAATGTTTATCAAGTTTTTAAAACAAGTGTGTGTGATAGAGGTTTCCTCGGAAAATATAAATTGTAAGACATCGGCGATGGATGAAAAGTGTTAACTTTATAGTTATACAACTAGTAGATGGTGTATACTTTATAAAAAACATAATGTATATATAATATTTGATCTGGATATCCGTGAAGAATTAGATAATTATTATTACAATACTACCGGTAGGCGCATACTTATGTTTAGGAATTTTTCAAGGAAAATTTTATGAGATTATTTTAATCAACCCTTAAATGCCTGTATAGTGTATCTGTATATAGGCTGTAATATTCTAAAATCAAGTTGATTGCCATCGGGTATTGGGTAGTTAATTATATTGTGAATATTAATCAATAATATTACTCATTCAATTTTAAGTAAAATAACAAAAAAAGTTAGATTAAAATATGGTCCACTCAATATTCACGTAATAATCATAAATTATAATATCATATTATTGTATATTTTAACATGAAGATTTGATGGAAGAAACAGCCCACTAAAAACTTTCTTAGAAAACTAATTTTTTTATGTGGTATTTATCTTTATAATACGAGTAGAATTGAAATGATGTCTGTTGGTAACTACATTACTTAAGAACGGCTGAACTGATTTGGCTCTTTTTTTAATGTTATAATCCGCGGAAGGGCAAGAGACAACAGAACAATTACACATTTTGTATTATTATTTTGTACATAGTTTGTTGTACTAATGTTATTTGTTTTTATATTTACATTCAGACATTCTCGTGAACATTATTTTAAAACTGTCTTTTTTTTTTAATACCAAATCTGTAAATAAATAAATAGGAATGTTTACTCTAGTGTAATATAAAACGTACGTACATATAATAATTGTTCAAAATATGAGATAAATAAAAACATATGATACGTATTAGTTTAGTTTTTCCATTAGTACTTACTACATTTAACAAGATGTTTTATATTTTTTTAATCGTTAACAAGAGTTTAAGATTCGATACATGCAGCGGCTACTAAAAACTAAATTGTTAACTCGTAGAACGGTAAAGAAACAACGAAAATTAAGAGTATTGAGTCTAGTGGTATTTATTTTAAAAGATATCCTTTGCAATAAATTCGGACTGACAATGTGGCCATTCAAAAGTCTATACGCAAAAATACATTAATAAAATTGCATTTGGATGTCAATGAATTAAACTTGACGTCGAAAATCGGATGACCTGCCAAATCAACTTTGTGCACTAAAATAACTTAATAAAATTATATTATTATTTATCTAAAACAATTGTGTTCTTCTATAGAAATATTACATAAATATCATAAATATCAATTATATGATGCAGTCCATTCTATTAATTTTGCAATTTAATCCAAAATTATGTAACTTACATAATGATGGTTCATAATCCAATACAATATATAGATGCCTAATTTCCTTTAAAATATTATATTGATTGCACATCGATTAGGTAACTGTTATTTCATGGAGCCAGAAAACAAAAAATATAAATGCACACTACATGTGCCGAGGGGAGCATTGATAGGTGCATTTATGTGACATTGACGTCTTAATGTCTTATGCATTTTTTTTAATCATTGCCCTCTTTACTGGATACTGAGGTAAAATATTATACACTACATTGGGTGCCAATTTCGAAATCACCAGCGAGATCTCTGAACAATCCTACTTCACAATGTTAGCTGTCCTAAAGAATAACTGTTCACACCAACAGATGGCGCTCTTGCTTTATGATTCAAATACATTATTGTACGTAAAATATTGGATAAACGTATAAACGTCTTACTACTGTCTACCGAGGTTCGTGAACATTTTTTAAATTTCAAATTGCTCATAACTCACTTTAAAATTAAAACATAACAAAAAAAAACCTACATCATTGACTAGATAATATTATTCTTATATTTTAAAAATTTGGTAATAAGTTCAATTTAGTCTAAAATTAAACATAACAGAGTTGAATGAATTATTCAGAATGTACTATTTGCTATGTTATGCATTTGTACGACGGAGACAACGCATGTTTGTATGGCGTTCTCTTAATAGTATAAAAATTGTTTTGGAGGAAATTAGAAATCGTGGAATTGAATATGGCTATGAGTAATTTGGGAAGGGGGCAAGCCTCGTAGCACCATAATTGCACTTATGAATCGGTCAATATCTCATTTGGTGAAAAAGAGCAACTCACACTTATGGTCGAAACATGATAGATACATCCATGTCCCATGATATTATAAGTCACGCCGCCATTATATTATATACCTACTTCGTTTAAGTGCCAAAAATATAATAATATTAATTATTTAAAAAAATATATAATAATGTTATGCTCAAATTTTTGTGTAGTTTATGGTAGGTATTTGAAAACTTATTCGATTTAGTATAATAAGTGTGATATATGAGTAATAATGTGAATATTACTATTAGCTGTTAATTGTTTATTTTAAATAGCTATAGTTATCGTAATTAAAATTATGTTTTAAATATTTATGGGATTACGCATGTAAGTCAACAATGTTATAACACTTTATAAACAGTCGTTATTATATTTTGGAATGTAACCGATTCAATAATATCGAATCATAATCATAAAGATAATAATGAAAATTAATAAATAAATGTATAACATTTTATATTATCATTTTCATTTCACCGTATATTTTAATACAATATTATATTGAACATGTCGCACGTACCTACGTTGTAAATTGATTATCAAACATTGATAAATTAGAATTTTAAGTATTTTGTTATTCCTATGCACGATTACTATATATATATGACTACAATAATAAACAGTGAAACTTCCTTATAACGCACTCCCATTGAATGAAACATTGTTAAGAGCCATAACCAAATTAGAACCAGATACATATAAGACGTGATTCTGGTCATTGGGATTTATCAACAATAAGAATTTTTAATAGTTGTCCAAGAGAGTTCGTAATATTGATAATATTCAATGTATAAGGTTTAATAAAATTATTGCGTCCTTAGAGTATAGTTTTGTACTTTTATAATCAAAAATAAACTAATAAGTAACAAATAATTGTTTAATAAGTTATACAACAAAATGTTCAATTAACTACAATCAAATAAATTAATAAACAAACGTATTGTAATACTGAAATTAATTTGCTAAACACTAAACCTACATTAATTCACTGGTGTGCAGATTTTCATTTTTTAATAATTAATAACTATGTCTAGGTACATTGTTCGTCAATATTTTAGAAAAAATATAAAAGGAATAATTTAAACTGAATTTATGCTTGGTGTTGATTGACGCAGAAACCAAATATTATATTTTAGGAATAAGGCAAAAACGACGATCTCTGGTCAGTATTGATTTTAATTTTAGGATTACCGATATCGGGAGCTAGTAAAATAGGCATTGTACCTACGTTATTCTTGCTATTTGAATACAATTAATAAATGTGTAAATAACGTTTATTAAAAAATAATATAATATTACTAAAATATGATACTGATGTTATGAATCAAAGTTGATGTTGTTGGGTTAGATAATACCGCAGTTTTATGATATTTTAATTATATTTTACAAACTGTTATTCAATAATGTCATGTTAATTAAATGTTGCCCAAAACAATTTAATATTTTATAGAGTAACTGATAGTGAAATGTGTTAATTTTGTGATTTCTTGATTATTACTTATAAGATACGTTTAGATTATATATTATTTAATAGGTATTAAAACGGTAAGTAAGCTTTACTCTTTGGTTTTTTTGTTGGAAGGGGTTGCTGAATCGTCCAAACTAGACCCCTGTTTTCTCTTATTATGTAAATTAGTGAACTTTATGAGAGCGTATATAATAACAACTACTGTTAGCTAAAATACATTTTCGTCATTTTATTTTACCGTGACGTTCTTAACATATTACATTTGTTATAACAATTCCTTCTACTATTATTATAATATTGTACATATTACTCTATTATTAGGTATTATTATTATTATTGTTATTATATCGTCAGTAACCATGGGCATTGGATCAAGGTCATTTATCTAACCCACTTGTAATGACGTCATCTCCGTACGAGGTTTGCGATCGCGAACCCACTCACACAGTCACATGCGCCATAACACACACATACCACCCTTATCCTCGCGATCGCGGCAATAAAAAACCGTTGTCTGTGTAACACAACATTACAACGTGCGTACAAAATATATGGTACGTTCCCATTACAATATATACGTATATACATGATAATAGTAATATATTATACAGTACACATTATTATTATTATTATTATTATTATTATTATTATTATAGCGGAGCACCCTCTCGATCACCGCCGCGGCACCGCCACCCCATTTCCATTCAATATGCGATCGTTTGCTCACGTGTGTGCGTGTGTGAGTGTGTGCAGACGAGTGTCCGTGCCTCAGTGTGTGTAAGCGTGTGAGTGCGCGTGTGCGTAATACGAATAATATCGTACTATACTCCATCCCCACCCGCGTTTTCGGCGCGTGAGTGCGTGAGCTCCGGCCCGGACGGTCGCGCCAGATTATCGATTTGCGGGTTCAGTGACAACGCGGACGCATACGCACCAGGAGCCCAACGTTGGCGGGCGCACTTCTAGTTCGAAAACTTCGATAAGTGTAAGGACATCAATAATAGTAGTATTGTTATTTTGTCGTTGCGCCGTTCACATTACACCGCCGCCGGAGTGGATTTTTCTCAAGTACGACCGTAGCTTTGATCCGTAGAAAAAATACGCAGACGTTTCACGAAATCACTGCTCTGCAGTGCGCCAAACCCATCGACACCCATATAGCTATTATGCGCGTTAGTACCCACTACTTTATCTTGTGTCGCGATAAAACCGCCGCAGTATTGTGTGAATAACGCTATGTATGGGTGCTATAATGTTCTATGGTATCGTTTCGTGTCGTTTTCATTGTTTCACGTTCGACTTACGACGAGTCGTATCGGTTGAAAACCGCAACGATTCTCATGTGTATTTCACATCCGCGGTTATTTAAGTCAACATTTGAAATATTATTTTCTACAGTCGCCTAAGTTCAATATATCTTTAATAATACAGTTAATCATACAGTTCCCAACAAAGTTGTTTTCGATTCAAGATAAAAAATCCTTAATATTTCCGAATTACCTACATTCGATAATTCCACTGAAAATATTTGCAAATATTAATAGAATAAGCACACAAAAAGTTGGTATTGAACTGCTAAACTATGAGTTACGTTTTTTTTTTTTTTAGAATGTTCGGTAATATAAGGCGGGACAACATGATGTTACTACATTCAATCATATTTAGTCAAACGTTTGATTAGCTTTCTAAACGAAGTTTTGATCTGTCTTCTACATGATGTAAGATAATCCAAAACAGTGGGATCATGTCAGGTTAGTTTTACTATTTACAGTATTATTATATATTAGATACATTTGTTTCAACGACATTTATCTTAATTGTAATTACTGATTTGTAACAACTTGGTTGCATCCACTTAACCGTCGTCAAATCGATAAAAATGTATAGCACTTCGTTATATACATAAATAATTTATAGATAATTTACATGTCATATTGTAATATACATATATATACGAGTATATATCATATTATAAAAATGATATTTTTGTATTGTTTCAGAGTACATAGGGTTCGGTAGTTTACCGGACATAGTACATCGAAAAACCGTCAAAAAGGGATTTGAATTCACTCTGATGGTGGTCGGTGAATCCGGTTTGGGAAAATCAACACTGATAAATACATTATTCCTAAGCGATTTGTATAAGGAACGAAATGAATCTAGTTATGGTATGTCAATATTGAAAATATGTACACTTAGACATATGCCTAACTCATGTCTTAACAATTTCAGAACCTCCTCAGACCGCACATATTGAAAAGAAAACGTTATGCATCGAGGAACAAGGAGTAAAGTTAAGACTAACCGTTGTAGACACACCTGGTAACTGTCTTATTTCGAATTTCGAGAGGGAAAAACAACAGCTGTATTTTTATTTTCAGGTTTTGGTTCGTCTTTGAGCAGTGATGATTGCATTCGGTCATGCTGCGAGTACGTGGACGAACAATTTCGAGCATATTTCGCCGAAGAAAGCGGCATTATCAGAAAGAACATAGTCGACAATCGTGTACACTGTTGTCTTTATTTTATACCTGGTCATTGTCACAGGTATGTTTGATGTGAAATTGTTTTTTTAAACACATAATATGTGATACAATATATAAAAATATTATATCGTTATTATATCTAACCTTAAACACAATTTATATTTAAGCCTAAGGCCAATAGACGTAGAATTCATGCTCAATATCCACGAAAAAGTCAATGTCATACCAATCATAAGCAAAGCAGATATGTTGACTGAAAAAGAAAAAATACAAATCAAACAACGAATAAATGATTCTATTAAGTCCCACGAAATAAAGGTAAATTAATCATTAATTTAATTAAAAACGATTGTTCGTCAATAATATTAATTAGTACCTATAATTACCGTCAGCGTAAACATTGTGTAGACAAAAATACATTTTACCTTCCCTCTTTTTTTTTATTTTATCATAATAATACAATATATTAGTATATAATTAATATTTATCAACTTAGGGATAAAAAAATATATTTAATTTACAATAATCATTCTCAAGTTTAAAAATAATAACGTACATTCAGTGGAAATTTATATCACGATTCAAATCCAATGTACCACATTCAGATCTAGCACATGAATTCGTATTCGTCAAAACTGTTCGGCAACGATTATGTATTATACATATTAAATAATCGTTCGCCTATGACAAACCTTATACATAAATTACTATAATGTCGATAGCTGCAGATACGACTAAATCGAACGAATAAATAATAATGATTCAATACTCAATTTAAATATTCGTCGTTGTCATTATTATATCATTGAAATTAAATAGAAAGTTATATAGATCATATATTATGTGATTCAGATTTACCAACTACCAGATTGCGATAGTGACGAAGATGAAGACTTCAAACAGCAGGACAAAGAGTTGAAAGCATGCTTACCGTTTGCCGTGGTCGGAAGTAACACGATTTTGGAAGTTAACGGGAAAAAAATGCGAGGAAGACAATATGACTGGGGTGTGGTAGAAGGTAAAAACAATTTGAATACTTAATAAACTGTTTATTTGCTGATCTTAGTATACATTGTTTTTTAGAATAGTAAACAGAGAGAAAGTGGATAAATGTATTTAACGACACACGTGCTTGTGTAAATTATTAATGTTCACTAAACATAATGTGTGTTCATCTATTATATTTTCAGTGGATAACCCAGCCCATAGTGATTTCACCAAACTTCGGAATATGCTAATATCCACACACATGCCCGATTTAAAAGAAGTCACAGAGGATGTTCATTATGAAAATTTCCGCACACAATTGATTTCGAAAATATCGCAGCAAGCATTTAAAGATAGAGGGTAAATATTATTAAAAAAACATAGTATAGTTACCTAAAATATTATTGATGATAGAACTAACAAGTAACCTATTACCGATTTTGTGTAGAAAATTAAAAAGAGACTCGATACCAAAACTGCTACCAGCACTTGATGAAACGGATATTTTGTTGCTTCAAAAAGAAGAAGAAGTAAGTTGAATTCCTATTCAAATATTTAACCGATGTGATGTGAATAATTTAAATTCATATAAATTAGTAGAGGGACGACTCCAGATACATGGTTGGGGGGAGGGGGGGTCTAATTCATAATTGTTCAGAAAACTTTCAGTATTATAATATGGTTTTTTGTAATTTGGTTTTTAATAATATACAATTATTTAGAAATATGGGCTTGGAAGGGAGCCATGGCCTCTACGCCCCCGTCCCTCCTGGAACCACTCCGTAACCCTAGTTTAGTACTAACTACTAGGTACCTACTATGTTTAACAACTAACAATGTACACTATTATTGCATATAGTTAGGATATTAATAGTCAAACACAAAGGGAACAATGGTCATAAATCGTAATTATTAACTATAATATACCTACATTACACATAATGGTATTGTAAGCGTAGTACTATTGAAAACAGTGATACTAAACAATTTGAAGACATTTTATTTCAAATTAAAACTAAAAAAATGTTTGAATAGATTTTTTTATGATAATGCGGTTGTTTGTTATTTCTTGGAATTTATAGAACATACCTAGCCGATATATTTTAAAATGAATCATATACATCGATATCAGGTAGGTATGTCTCAGATCTAGTACATAATATTTTATAGAGTGTCTGTATTTTCTGACTTATAAATAAGGCATATATATGTATATATATGGCTGTTTGGACAATACTCATATGTCCCATCGGCCACCAAGCAGAAAAAAATATTACAATTTATATTTTGTATTCCACCTATGACAACATCTGCACATTGTATTTATTCTATTTGATAATAATGTGCTCTAGTGTAAACGCATATTAATTCATTACAGCCGTCAGCCAATGGTCATATAGTCGCCTGAAATTTATTTAAAAAAAAAAAAAAAATAATGTGCTCATTAAATATTTAAAATATTTTCAATGCAATTATACTGATGATTATTTAATATGATTTGACTCATTATTAAACATGGTTTTATTATTCGAAATTTAGATCCGCCGCATGCAAGACATCCTCGTCCAGATGCAAGATAAAATAAAGACCAATAACGAAAAAAGCAATCATAACCTATACCTAGCAGCTCAAAAATCACTGGAAAATGAAAACAAAAAAATTGAAAACGTGATCAACGTTTAACAAAAAAGAATAAAATACTATAGTATAATATTAAATATTATTTAAAATTGTACAGTAATGTCTTATAAGGACATGTTGTATTAATTTGGTGTTCAACTTGGAAAAGTATTTCTACTAATATTTTACATTTTTTTATATCGTAATATTATTTTACTTACTGACTTTGAATTCGTTGTCGTTTTATACATAGTCGTATAAAGAATTCACTATTATTACTGTATTATAACATTTTATTATTTTCGTTTGAATCTTACCACTGTAAATTATTTTAGACATGGTAAGAAATTAACATAGGGACTAAAACAGTAGGTAGTTCGTGGTTTAACTTTTAAGATTGTTTAGAAATGTATATATTATCATCAAAAAATAAACTCTTGATCGGTTACGATTGGATTATTGTTGATTTCAATGTTTACATGACGTAAACATCAGTCGTTTAATGTATAAACAAAAGAAAGTAGTAAATTATACGAACTCTAATCAAATCCTTAGACATCTACAATGTATAGTATTTTATAAACATGTCATTTTTTAACTTATAACAAAATTGAATATTCAGACATTATTTATTAATTTATTATAAAATCAAACAAGATCGATTTAAATTAAACTCTATAAAGTATAAATGTGTTGGATATTGTTTACAAAAAAAAATGTATGTTTTATACGAAAACCCGTGACGTCGACCCACATTATAATATTATTACTTGATCTAATTGTACAGCGCTTGTGTATATTGTATAATAACATTTGTTATACGTACATATATATACCTATTTCATACAATTTGACGTAATTTCGTAGTCTGAGCGGAACATGACTCAACTAATATGTTATAGCTGTACCTAAACATATTAATATGATATTATTTCGTAAAAAAAAACCAAGCAGACTATTTTGTCGTTTATTTTCTCTGGACAAACTATATATATAGATACAATACTACAAATACACCCAATATATGTATACATTGCATTGTATATATTATTTATATATTATGTCAATATATTATATACTTAAACAGAGATGATATACATATTCCAATACACAGGATTCACGATGAACGAGACGAACGTGCAAACACAGATGTACTTGTAAATTTGTATTAATATATTTATATTTGTATAGATATATCTTATACAGTATAGATATTATAGGTATATAATATAAATGTAGCGTCCTTTAAGCTGTCACAATACCATACGTTATTATTATAAATACGTCTGACACACTATGACTATATGAACAACTAATTTCAATAATTAATACGAGTGATGAAAAATTTTAATGGTTGACAATAATTCATTATCGTGAAGTGGAAAATAAACAGTGTATACACATGATCATGTGTCAAATTACATTAATATAACATAATAAACGACTGATATAGTTTAACATTAAGTATATACAGTATGTACCGTTATACATATTATGGCAATCGAGCGGTAACGATTCGAAAATATTTAAAAACCATTTTATTCTCTGTAGTTTATGAAGATATATTAAAATATTATATCATATGGTAGCGGTCGGCGATGACTATTTTGAATTTATTATGGTAGTTATATAAAATTGCAAACAAAATAGCATTAAATAGTGAAAATTCGGAATTACGTGAGGGTAGTTATGGGTCAATCTAAACTATAATATTATATAAATCTCAACTTGCAATCGGATAAATTCGCAAAAATCGCATAGAACGCAAATATACTGACGCTGAGATGAAGTGCAGTGATCGATTTGTTTTTTTCGTGTATAGTTCAAAGGATATCCTGCGTTTCTATAGTAAGTATACTTACTCCTTAAATTCGTAGTTGTGTCGTAATAGTTATTTTTTGCTCTTTATTGTGGAGGTACTCGTTCGTTACGTAACACGCAGAAATTAGGGTTTTACTCATAATATAAGTTTAAAATAAATTTAATATTTAAGTCATTAGAAAAAAAATTAGAGGGAAAATATAAAAAATGAACGTGTGTTATATAGTAATTTCAGCCGACAAATAACGATATTATGTAACGGTAATACGATCGTTCCTGTAAGCGCGGGTCGATTATATACATCGTTCGGCAACCCTAAATTCGTAATGGTGCTCACGTGAAATGTTAAAATATCTATAGATAAAACTCTAACATCAATATAAATTATAGACGCATGAAACTAATCGTTAGTATTTAATTATATTGTTAATTTATAATTGTTCCATTCCATGTTTCAGTGTCTAATGTATATGTAATTTGCTAAACCACGCGCAATTTTTTTCAAACACGTGAAACAAAAAAAAAAGAATTGATTTAATGTTGCAGTAAATAGCAATATCAATATAAATTAGTGGTAGCAGTAGATTATCAAAATATATGATTATATTTCAACAAAAATAATAAGTAAGGTACCAACTAGTCACTACCCATATATCATACAAAAATGTACATTTTTTGTAAATGGTTGTACAGTGGCTACATATGGATATTGTGTTTGTTTACTTAACCAAAAATAACGTTAGGTATATAGTTAAATTTTTAAAAAAATAACTGAATTCAAACATGCATATTAAAGGTGAGTATGAAATTTAACAATCTGTTATCTCTGCCTATATAATAGTATACAGACACGATAGAGTAGTGAACACCACACAGCCAACACCAGTATTTTGTCGGCGTTCAATAAATGGTAAACAATAAGACGATTCGTCATCAACAACATGAGAATGATAAAAATCGTACCACGTGAGTTCACTGCTCATACTCGTATTGTCCTCCTCGTAAACTTTTAAATTTAACATGTATACAGAGTACAGACCACCCATTCCGCCTTCTTTTTTTATCGCTGTTGTAACAAACATCGCTTTTGCCTTTATAGACATACAATATGATATGACGTTCAAAGCCGTCATTTCCGAATTCTTTTATCGAAATACATAGAACATACGACAACTAGTTACAAATGGTATTATTGAGTTATAAAAACAATTATTTACTATATGTCTTATGTACGATTGTTTGAGCACAGAAATTATTATCATAAAGTTGACAACAATTTTAAATTGAATTTTTTATATATTTTTTTATTATTATAAAATAATAAAATAAAATATGTATTATCGTTGATTTTCTTATCTTAAAATTGTATTTGCAGTCGTGTACGGTGACGGTTTACCTATGTGTATATTATTTGTTGTCTTAGGAAAATATTGTGCAAAATATCTATAGTTACATAAGTTATTACTCTCATTAGTTTTTTCCATGTTGACAACCACAATGTTATGATCCACATATTGTTATATTGAATAATAGTGATAGTACCACAATAATGTTTATTATCTAGAAATGATTCCATTATTGTTCAATTGCTTGGAAATTTGATGAGTGAAAACTGAAACATGATTTTTAAATTATTATAGGTATTTGTAAACAGGGACAAATTAATTTTTATTAATAAAATGACGATTCTCATGCATTATACCTTCTGAAAAATATTTGTTTTTTTTAAATTGTTAGTTTTTGACAATATTATTCAAGTTAAGAAAATTACTATCAATTATGCAATCGATTGTTTTATTTCAAAATAATAGTAATAACTAATAATTATCTAATCTAATCTAATTATCTTAATTTAGACTTTGCTATTTATAAATATATATATTTATAACCATGTTTTCATGCAATTCTCACAGATTAAATTAGGACCGTAGTGTATTATAATTTATAAGCATATAGACCTTAGAATAAGTCTATGATTATAAGTACACATATTATTGATGTAATGGCATACACAATCCTCACGGAAATTACCCTTTTCCGCGGAAATTTAAAATGCCTGTTTCCGCCATTGCGTAAGTACGTAACTATCATCATCACAAATTCACAAGTTCCAAAAATAATGCTACTGAGATCAGAAACTGGTGCCTTGTTTTTCAGTTCCAGTTCTGGTTTCGGTACTCAATTATTTCTAAACAGTTTCTGGTTCTGATTCCTGTTAAAATCGTCAGTGAATGGTTCAAAATTCGTTTCTTTAAATTTGTACTTTAGTACCTATCTAATGAAATCTAGACATAATAATTTAAATAATAATTTATAATATATTAATATATAATATGTTTATTAAAATAATATGTACACATGGGTAAAAATATATATTAAAGTTTAAAGATTTCCCAAGAAATAAATGAATCTATTAAAAAAATAATATTAAAGCATTCTTATAAGTGAAAAAAAAAAAAAAAAAATAATATTCCAAATCAGCCTGAAACAGTAGTGCTCTTGTACTCTAGATCCAACTGCCTCCCCTTGTAGGGGAATATAATAATATATTGTTGTTTAAAATGTGACATAAGACTATAGGTACTGAACACTTTGTTTACGATTATATTATAAGATCCATATAATTGTATACAATATTATGTTTAATGTTTTTTTTTTGTACATAATATATAAATATTGTGTTGTGAAAGCTTATTATAAAACGTCAAGCTTGTGCAATGCTATTTTTTGACCTATTTTACTATTCAAATCAGTATTGCAATTTTTAAATATAAAATATTAAAATGCATAATTGGTGTGCGGTGTGTAAGTAATTAATATTACATTGGTTTTTGAATTTCCCGCCACGTTGCTTGATCGCCGGCTAAATGAAACCATTGACTGCATTGGTACAAATGTACAATAGACCTACAAAAGAATTCTTTTATAGGTCTATGGTTGGTACCTCTGCGCTCCGTGGAAGATACGGGAGTGGCGGCATGTGGCGGGCCGGTCTTCCGATCCGATTGGCGGGTGCGGGGAGAGCGCGGATGGTGGCGTGCGTCACCGGTTTTGGTAACCACTGATTGCGATTTGCGGTATTCGACTTGTTATGCGCGACGAACGGTCACGCCACGTTTTTTCGTCAATTCGTCTGTTGATTTCAGCGAATTTCTCTTTCAGGTTCTAAGCGCCTGTGTCATTCGACGTGCCGAAACCATGTCTAGATACAGCCAGAGACCCGAGAACGCGTTAAAACGCGCAAATGGTAAGTAAACGACAAGTGCACCAGTGGCGACGGCGGCGGCGGCCGACGAGTTGATAGCCGCTCTGCTTGAAACCGCCCCGGTGACTAATGTACTGCTTTTGCATTATTTTTCAGAATTCCTGGAGGTCGGACGGCCCGGCCGGGCCCTCGACACCCTTTACGAGGTGTTCAGAAACAAAAAATGGGCTTACAACTGGAGCGAAAGCGTCCTGGAACCGATCATGTTCAAGTATCTGGAGCTGTGCGTCGACCTCAAGAAGTCGCATATCGCCAAAGAGGGATTGTTCCAGTACAGGAACATGTTCCAGTCTGTAAGTAACAATATTACTATGACTAGATAGATACCCAACTATATTGGTGGCATCGGTTCTTTGTTTAGGTCAATGTCGGGTCATTGGAGAATGTCATACGGGGCTACTTAAGAAGCGCTGAAGAGCGGACAGAAGCAGCCAGAGAACAGTCACAACAGGCTGTAGTTGATATTGATGACTTAGATAACTTGGCTACGCCAGAAAGTATACTTCTAAGGTAGCTTTCATTTTTGTATTTTCAATTTCATTTATATGTACTCAAATGTATATTATGTTAAATTGTATTTAATTAATTTTTGTTTATTATTTAGTGCTGTTAGTGGAGAAGATGCTCAAGACCGTAGTGACAGAACAATATTGACCCCGTGGGTTAAATTTTTATGGGAGTCGTACTGTCAATGTTTGGAACTTTTGAGAACTAATGCCCATGTGGAAACTTTATATCATGATATAGCAAAAATGGTATAAAATATTATTTACCCACATCATAGTATTTCTTTATTATCTAAATTTTTTGTTATAGGCTTATCAATTTTGTTTAAAATACAACCGTAAAACAGAGTTCAGAAAGCTATGTGATAAACTACGGAAACATCTTGAAGATATTGCTAAGTTGCCTCCACAAACTGTTAATGTTAGCCTTTCAAACCCAGAAACACAACAATATAACTTGGAAACACGTTTGTGTCAATTAGATTATGCTATTCAGATGGAATTATGGCAGGTAAGTTGTTTTTAAATTGTAATTGTTCAGTACTTATTAATAAATTTGCAATTTATCAATCATAGGAAGCATACAAAGCAACTGAAGATATCCATAATTTAATGTCATTGGCTAAGAAGTCTCCTGTTCCGAAAACTATGGCCAATTATTATCAAAAATTAGCTATGGTTTTCTGGAAAGCTGGTTATAATTTATTCCATGCTGCAGCCCTATTAAAACTTTTCCAACTCAGCAAAGAAATGAAAAAAAATATTACTGCTGAAGAACTTCAAAAGAAAGTGTTCCCACTTTTAATTAACTGAATGCATATTACAATTTAATTTTCGTCCATAAAAATATTTTTAATTATTTGCAATTTTGTCTTACTATTTTTTGCAAATTTTAACGGCATACTTTCTTTTCTTTAGTTTTGAATGCATATTATCAATAGTTGAACTATTTGGCAAACTAGTTAATTTAGTTAATTTTTTTAAAACTTCACTAATTTATACTCTAGTTAGTTTAGTTGGTAACTTAATTAGTTACTAAGACAATTGTAATAACCTAGATTTTTCAGTCAATTTAAAAAATAATATGTTAATATCATGCTAATACTAATTTATAAATTAATAATTGTTTTTATTTCTCGGCATAATAAATGACTTAAAATAAAAATTCCTATATTTAGTTGGTTAAGATTAAGTTAACACAAATATTGAATATCTTAAACCTCTATGGATAGTATGCAATTATTACAAATTATGATGATGCGCTTTTAACAAAATATTTAATTATTATTTAAAAAATTCAAAAGTTGCACCATCCCTGTTGCCTGGGTGGCTAAGTGATATTTAAAAAAAAAATTAACTTAATATTAAACACATTTTTTCTCCATATTAACTTTTTGAGTATGTTGTAGTAGTTTAATATGCTAACTAGTAACTATCCTCAATATGTTATCTACATAAGACAATTTGTTGGTTCATGTACTACCTACACTTTGTTATTAATAAAAATGTTCATCTTATTTAATCATTGACAAGCAATTTAAGTTACAACACACTTACCAATAATGTTCTTACAGTATGTATATCGGCTCTTATATCTTGAAAACAGCTTAAAATTAATTATTTGGGTTTACCTGATAATAATCCTCCCTTGACTTATTGCTTATCTTTACGTTTTGCCAGGGATGCAGGGCCCTTAATTAACAAGCGATAAGGGGCCATAAATAAGGGAGAGAACTTCCTAGCATTTATTATTCTCAACTGTAATTTCCAAATTTATTAACAGAATACTATAAATTGATATTTCTTGGTAGTATATTAGTACCTATATTGTCGTAATATTGGCATTATAAATTATGATTTATGGTAGATTCATCATTATTATATTTTAAACATATAAATTCACTACGATTCACAGTATAAATGGTTGCACAATAAGGATATTATTTTTGACCATGCAATGCTATGCAAAGTTTTCATCTTAATTATGAGGTTAACAATGTTTTTACATTTATACATTTTTAGGCCAGTGCTGGCATTCAAAAATAATTATACTGATTGATTTTATCGAATTATTATAATTTGAGTTTATTATTGTACTATAGTTTTTTTTTAACAAATAAAAATGCTAAAATTGGTGGATTAAACATTGTTTTATTTTGTCAAAAAAGTCGATAATACATTAGGTTCATTAATTTACAAATATATAATAAAAGTTAGTGTACACTTGATCATTAAGCAATCAAGTATGACATTTAAATGTTTTGGCTGCTATTTAAGTAATAACATTAAGTATTAATAAGATTTATTTTTATTTTTATCTAGAATGGCTTCTCGTGTTTTGTTGGCCACTTTAGCTGTACCATTACCATCTGCTCATCCTGAATTTGATCGCTTCATTGAAACTGATAAAAGTCCTTATGAAAAAGCACAAAAACTTGCAGTTCTTTTAAGTCTCCCTGCCCCGCCTACAAGAATTTCTCTTATGAAAGAAGTTGTAAGAATTATTAAATTTAGCATATTTAGTTGTGTTTAATTTTGAGGAAATACATTTTTTTAATCTTTTATTATATTATAGGTTCGCCATAATGTAGTATCTTTAGCATCTGAGGATTTACGTAATCTTTACATGTGGTTAGAAGTAGAGTTTCAACCTTTGGAACTATGCAAACGTGTTGAAACTGTAACTGAGCCACTTATTGGTAGTGGTAGTGAATTGGAAGGATATGTTGCTCCTGTACGTGAAGTAACTTTGGCACGGTTAATTCGACAACTCTCTCAAATTTATGAAACACTTGAATATAAAAGGCTCTTAGAATTAGCTTCTTACTGCAAGCCTTTCCATATGGAACGTGTGCTAGTTGATTTGGTCCGCCATAACGATATGCAGGTAAATAATAATTAATTCAATATGAATATTAGATATACCAATTTTAGTTAGTTAAATGTAACATGTTATCAATATTTTGAAGTTGTCCTGTTTATGTCTGTTTCTAATATCTATGTTAGTAAATGTAAAAATTAAATGATGGCTATTTTTAATATTTACTAGCTTATATGTGATAATTTGAGTACATATTTGACAACCATAAACATTTGTAATCTGACTCATTAGGGACAATTACCTAATGCAAGGATTTTGTAACAAAGTAAATCGTTATAAAAGTATAATAATCAATTAAAAACTATAAAAATATAGGGTAAATAAAAAATGAAAATTTACAATATTTTACAAAATATATCATTTTGTGTCAGTCATTAACACAAACGAGTTTTTTTAAATTTCAAATTTTGTAGAATACTATTCACATTTATTGATTGATGTTTACTAATTGCACTAAGTGTACGAAAATACTCTTTAATTACATACCAAAATTTAATATGACCTATTTTGTTTCCTTTTTCAAAAGTCATTAAAAAAAAAACTAACTGTGGTAATCTATTTACACAAACAATAAATATTTGCTATATTTTAAATCTCAGATTCGTATTGATCATGGAAAAGGATGTATTCAGTTTGGAATGGACTTGTCTGAATCACAACGGGAAGACAAGCCAGAAGGACCAACTCTACAAACAATGCCTAGTGAACAAATCCGTACTTATCTAATTAATACTTTCAAAGTATTATCTAAATCTGCTAGTATTATCAATCCAGAAGCTAATAAGGTAAATAAAAAGTATTATAATTATTACCTTTTGAAAATAATTCTCAAATATTTTATTCTTAAGTCAATAATTTAATATTTAAAAACTTGAATGTATTTAAACAATATTATACATTTAAATTTTAATTAATGTAAATTGGATGTAACGACAAATTGTTCCTGATGAATTTAATATTACTGTTGTGGATACCTGAAATCATATGATTTCAATTTGGTAGGTAATTCTGAATTAACTGATAAATGTTTGTCTAAATGATGAATATAAATCTTTGCGGATATCGGAATGATTTCATTGATTATACATTTTTTCTGATGACAATAATTATTGGCCACAAATACAAATTTTTAAAAAATAATGTAGGTGGTTTAAATTAATTAAATATTATGATGAATTTAATATTACTGTTGCGGATACATGAAATCTTATGATTTTAATATGGTAATTCTGAATTAAGATATACTTTTTTGTCTAAATGATGAATAATAAATCTTTGCGGATATCGGAATGATTTCATTGATTATACATTTTTTCTGATGACAATTATTGGGCACAAATACAAATTTTATAAATAATTTAGGTGGTTTAAATTAATTAAATATTACTGTTGTGGATACATGAAACCATATGATTTTAATTTGGTAATTCTGAATTAACATATACTTTTTTGTCTAAATGATGAATAATAAATTTTCGCGGAGATCGAAATGGTTTTATTGATTATACATTTATCCTTATACTATTTATTGTAAAAATAAATGTTTAAAGAGCAGAACTGTTAATAAAAGCATTTTATTTAATCGTTAAATGTATTTTTAGGATGAATGCAAACAAATTCACCAATCTCTTATCAGACATCATCATGAAACCAAAGATAAAGAACATCAAAGAATTTTGGCCCGCCACAAAATAATTGAAGATCGTAAAGAATACTTAGAAAGATTGAATACCGTTCGAGTAAGTTGACATTTTCAAATAATTTTTACATGCAATTTAAGCTTAGTAGTGTTTGTAAAATGTATCTACTAAATTATAATTTGTCCCATTCATTGTTTAGTTGTATTAATGAACTATATCTTTTATTTTTAGGAAGAAGAAGAAGCTCGCCGAGCAGAAGAAATTGCTAAGGCTGCTGCTGCAGCTGAAGCAAGACGATTAGATGCTGAACGCGAAGAAAGAGAAAAAAGACGCCAGGAATCCGAGCTACAAGCTATCAAAGATAGAAATTTCAAAGAAAAAATGCAACAAATTTCTCAAACAGCTCATGGTCAAAAAGTTTTAAAAAAACTGAATGAAGATGTAAGTTTATTCAATTATGTTATAACATTATTTTTCATAAGTTTTATTTGAGATTTATGTAATATTAATTGACAAATCATTAGTGTTACACCATCAAACTTTTAAGAATTTTGTGAGTTATTATTGTATTTCATTATACTGAATGACTGATTATTTTATAGATCTTTGGTTTTACCGTTCTTATACTTTTCAGTTTAAATTTGAATTTTGCAATTACATGTTGTTAATGTTGGTAGATATTATATTATTTGACAAAACTATATTTGTATAAGATGCTGAGTCATTTTAAAATTTTTACTGATATTTAAAACAAATTTTGATTAGGCTTTGAAAAATATGGACGCTGATGAAATTGCTGCTAAGGAAGCTGAAGAATTGGCAAAAGAACGAGCAGAATTGGTACAAAAACTAAAAAATCGCAGAAAACAAATGGATTATTTTGAAAGAGCAAAAAGAATAGAAGAAATCCCCTTATTAGAACAGGCATGGAAAGAAAAACAAATTCACGATAAAAAGTTTTGGGAACATCAAGAAGCTGAACGTATTCAGTTAGCAAATCAGGAGCGAAAATTAGCAGAACAAAACCGTGAAAGGTTGGCTAGAATGAAACCAGACATGGATATATTCTTAGGAGAAATGAAAGAGCGTCGCACAGCTGAGTTCCAAGTATGAATTATTGTATATTATAGTTATTATCTTGTACTTATATGCATTTATATTGTTTAGGCCAAATTGGTGGTGTTTGAAGAAGAATTGATTAATATTCGTAAGGAAAGGTTGGCAATCAGGAAAGAAGAAAGGAAAATAGCATTGATCAAACAACGTGAAGAGGAAAAGAGACGTAAAGAAGAAGAAGAATGGTTACGTAAAGAAGAAGAAAGAAAGAAAAAAGAAGAAGAAGAAAGAAAGAAAAAAGAAGAAGAAGAGCGTTTGGCTAATTTGTAAGTCTAAACCATCTTTGTAGAGATTACAAAAAAATTGATAATGATGTTAACGTAAATGTATATTTTACACTTAAGTTCAAAACTTAGTTAAAAAATTATTAGTTCACATGTGCCTATGTTTTTTTCCCATTAGGGCTCGTCAAGAACAACTTGAAAGACAAGCTGAAATCCAACGGAAAAAGGAAGAAGAAGTACAGAGAAAATTGGAAGAGAAGAATAAGAGCCTTTCATCAACAACTTCAGCGTCGTCTTCCTGGAGAAATTTGGACAAGGCCAAAGAAGATCCTAAAATGTTCAGCTCTTCTCGAGACAATAAAGATAGAAGAGAAGGAGGATTTGGGCGTACTAGGGATGAGGGTCCACCCCCTGAACGTCGGTCATTGTTTAGTAATAATAGAGGCACCGATGAACGCAAAACAGGAGTATTTTCAAGAGATAATGACCGTGGTGGTTGGAATCGTGGCGGAGGTGCTAGTAGTACTGGTGGTGCCTTTGATAAAAATTTTAAAGATACCCCAAGAGACGGAGTCCGTTCAGCTTTTGACAGAGATACACCAAGAAAGCGAGATATACCTTCGTCCAATGACCAAGTAAATTAATATATCTGAATTTAGTATACTCATAGTTTGTACTAATATTCTATATTTGTGAAAATAATTTTAAATGTATTATCATTTACAGGGTGGAGGAAGTTCATGGCGTACCAGTCGCGCTCAAGACTCTGAGGATAAACGAAAGGCCAAGTGATTTTAAAATGACTGTTTATAAAATTATTCGTCTTCATTTTTTTTTCTAAATCTGATATATTCATATTTATGATTATTTTCTTATTATTTAAATGTAGAACTTTTGAGCTATCAACATGTTTTTTTTTTTATCTTAAAATTTGCAAATAATTATATATATATTACATAAATCAATGATGAATACATTCATGTATGACATTAATATATAGCTACATAAATAAACATAATATATTAGATTTAATTTTGTGTGGTAATACCATGTATTATAATATAATGTGTTTATGTTACATTGACAATGTACAATTTGTAACATTTTTTGAGAATGTTTTTGCTGTACAATTTGATGTTTGATTTTGTATTTCATATCATCAAATTTCTAGTTTTACACATTGGGCTCAATGTTTTTGTGTGCTAAGCTGTAGGGTGTTGAGGAAATAAAATCAACCCATCATGTATAAATTTGGATATAAGTATACATTGTTGGTTTGTATACTTTAACCTCCACTATCCTTGATTTTCTTTGGTATTCGTGGATGAACATTTCATTACATAAATACTCTGAATAAATTATTTTCTTTATTATGACAATTATCTCAATAAAATTAACACAGATGCTCACCAAAACAGTTAGAAATGGGTAGACAGTTTATTGCAGTGGGTCGTGGCAGTTATTTTTTTACTGCGTTGATGTGCACTCGTCTTACCGTTATGCTTACATTGTACTTCTTAAGTGTTGTGGAAGGTAAATGTCAATGATTGCCATTAACCTAGTGTTAGTTGCGCTATGACTTCATGTTTAAATAGAAAATAGAAAAATAATTTAATTTCACATCTAGACAGTTTATTTATATACTCAATATACTTTTTAACAAAAAAATGAAGTTAAATATCTTAAATTGCTGGCAATGATGAGCAATAAATGCCTTATCACTTTTATAAATAATTTACTAACTGAGGACTAATTTATTCATATTAAGCTAATTTTTAATTGGTTCGTTTTATTATTTTCATTCAATTTTTTTTAGCATTATTCATAACATGCTGTACACAAAGTAACTTTTTGAAAATTAATAATAGTTTTCTTTTTTTTATAAATAATATTAAAAAATGTAAAAATTGTATGAGATTGATTTGTGTTAATAAAATATGTATGAAACAACAGTTTTTATACTTTAATTATCTGAAAGGCTGAGGTGTGACTAATGATGTAGTATACACAGCGACTAATATCTGATTAAAATTTTATATTGAAATGTTATATTTGATTTAGAAATAATAATTAATACTTATTTGTCACCAAATTATATTCTCAGTTTTTAGACTTCATGATAATACCTAAAGTCTAAACAGTAGTGTATAGAAGTTGGTGACTCAATTGCCATAAACAGTCTCAACAGTCCCCCCAATCCAACACTTAGTTTTGTATATTACATTGATATTATAATATTCTAAAACGAATAAACCTTTTTATTATTCTTTTATATTCATAAATGTGTAATAATTAATGAGATAAGTGTTTTAATGTAAAACAATCATTGAATGATTTATTCATTTGCTTATATAGGTATCAATAGAATATCAATTTACTAAAGCTACGATGCTCGTGGTTGAACCACAGGATGAGACAATCTCCTCTTGAGTGTTGACTGTCGTCCGATGACTAATCTTCGGGTGGAATGGTGATCACGACCTAAAAGAGTTAAAATACCGAAAATTAGTATTTTATGACGTGTCAGTAATAATCATAATATCAATGGTTCACGAGCAGTAGTACATTTTAAGTTCGTACCACTTATAATATTACTATTTACTAATGTGTATTGTGTGGGGGTGAGGAATACCGTGTTCCAAAAATTGGAAGGTCGACGACGAGTGGCGCTGTCTGGCAGATATCACGATCGGCGCTAAACGCAGAAAAGTAGTCCATCGCTCGGCACTGTCACGTCCGCAGTCAGATTGCTTTATATATAAACAGAGACGAACAGTTAACATAGGCAGAGGTGAACGAGTTCGTTGGGTACCAAATTCGCCGTATGGTGAACACACACACGTCCTCATATGCGTAACATCGCGCAATGATCACAACTGTAAACCCAAACTTCTACATAAGCCTAATTTTAAATTCAAGCAAACAAACAAATATCGTACGGACGGGCTCAACCATACACCTCGCCCTTAATTTTGAAAATTTTTTTTATCTGTCCACCGCTAATTATTTGTTAAACTGACGCTTGACGATCTGGACGTTTTTATTAGTACCTATACTTACATTGCCATTATGTTCGCACATATGGAAAACGTGTACAATTACAAACACATTTTTTTTAGTATGATGATGCAAACAAGAACGACCGTTTTAGATATTTGCACGACAATGTCGAAATAGGTTGTTTCATTGTTTGTTAATATTATCATTGTACATTTGTACTTATTGTAGCACGTAGTCCTATACGGCAGTGGCGGATCCAGTGCTACATTTTGGGAAATGGCTTCAAAAAGAAAACGCACACTACTAAGCAAAAAACAAAACCAAATTTAATGTGAAAAAGTAAGTAGGTACTCAAAATTTGTTTTAACCTGTTTTTTTTTCTGGCAGAGTTTACAGTAAAAAAAAAGTACTAGTGGCGGAGTATACATGCGCCCCTCCCCCTCCTGACACCACGACCAAATTGGGATAATAGGTAGAATGCTGGGTACACCACACCCAACGATGTCAGAAATCCGTCTATGATCCATTAATTATAATCTGTACTATTTTTTTTAAAAAATTGAACCAGACTAAAAGAGTTAATTTATAGAAAAAATATTTGAAGGGGATTATGGGCGCCCACTGGAGACTGCATTGTAAGAATCAAAATAAAAAAAATTATGAAAAAATATTATAGAATAAAAATTTAAAAATAAAAATGTTAAGGAGATTATGGGCGCCCGCAGGCAAATGCATTTTAAGAATCAAATTAAAAAAAATTATGAAAAATGAACATTTAAAACAAATATTAAAGACTGCAGTCTATATAATATCAGTATGCCTAAACACATAGCTTTATTGTCAATGATTAGATAATGAAACTATGAATTTTTATAATGTACTAAATATTGTTAACAAATTTTAAAAAATGGTTTCAAAAAATTAAACTAGAGTTAAATAATTGAAAAAAAAATTGAAGGGGGGCATGATGGGCGCCCGCAGGCAAATGAATTGTAAGAATCAAAATAAAAAAAAATTATAAAGATATATGATAGATTATAAATTCAAAAATAAAAATGGGAAGGGGAACATGGGCGCCCGCGGGCAAATGAATTTTAAGAATCAAATTAAAAAAAAATTATGAAAAATGTACATTTAAAACAAAATATATTAAAGACTGTAAAGTCTACAATATCAGTATTCTTAAACTCATAGCTTTATTTTCAACAATTAGATAATGAAACTATGAATTTTTATAATGTACTAAGTATTGTTAACAAATTTTAAAAAATGGTTTCAAAAAATTGAACTAGAGTTAAATAATTGAAAAAAAAATTGAAAGGAATTATGGGCACACACAGGCAAATGCATTGTAAGAATCAAAATAAATTAAATTGTAAAAAAATATGATAGAATATAAATATAAAAATAAAAATGGGAAGGGGGGCATGGGCGCCC